>NC_090437.1:757879656-758182516 GCF_031143425.1 Pleurodeles waltl | reverse complement strand
CATTGCGCCGCGGTCTTCGACCGCCTACAGCGACGGTGTACACCGCCAGCACAGTTACCTCACATCCCATTGTCCCACTTTAGAGGTCAGGCAGCCGCCATTTTAGGGGCCCACATGCCTTCATTTTTAACTGCATCACACATACCTAGGCCTAGACTCAACACACATACAGGCTACTTTTTAGATTATGATTCGTGTTCTGTGTAAGCTGTGGGTACGTACCTCTGAGTTGGTTAACTCTGTGCTCGCTGTTGTCCTTCATAGGCACCGTCCGCTTGGACATGTGAGGAGATGGCGGCATCCTCCGGTGTACAGACCGCTGGTGGACCTATCAACAATGGAGGAAAGACATGTGATCATCACCTACAGGCTTGATCGTGCCACAATCCAGGAACTGTGTACCCAGCTGGAGCCAGATCTGACGTCAGCTATCCGCCATCCCACAGGAATCCCCCCTCAAGTGCAGGTGCTGTCAGTGCTCCATTTCCTTGCAAGTGGGTAATTTCAAACAACTGTGGCCATAGCATCAGGGATGTCCCAGCCTATGTTTTCCAACGTGTTGTCCAGAGTGTTGTCTGCCCTACTGAAACACATGCGGAGCTAATTCGTTTTCCCTCAGGTGGAGGAATTGCTTACAGTGAAAGGTGACTTTTATGCCCTGGGACATCATAGGTGCAATTGATGGGACACATGTGGCCTTGGTACCCCCCGCAGGAGTGAACAGGTGTACAGAAACCGGAAGAGTTACCGTTCGATGAATATGCAGATGGTGTGTTTGGCAGACCAGTACATCTCCCATGTGAATGCCAAATTCCCTGGCTCAGTACATGACGCTTACATCCTGCGGAATAGCAGCATCCCTTCTGTGATGGGGCAACTACAGAGGCACTGTGTGCAGGAGGATGGTCCAGATGGAGGTGTTGTGGCAGCTGTGGAGCCTGTGGACAGTGAAGACGAGGAAGCAGAAGAAGATGACATTGACAACAGAAACACAGTGATCAAGCAATACTTCCAGTGAGACACAGGTAAGAAGACAAACCTACCTGCTACATCTAATTTAAATCTACTACCTCTCTACTGTCTGTCATTTTCACCCAGTGTATGGTCACTGAGTTGACACTTTCCCTTACGATTTCACAGATGTGGGTCCCAGTGTGTGACATCTGCTTTGTTTCCTCATGGACTAGAGCTGTATGACATAGGTATGTTGACATTACATTTTTAAAGAGCATTTTGGCACTGTAATTGCTAGTACAATATTTCGAAATCACAGACAGACTCCAGATTGTTTTGTGCTGTAAGGGTGTTTATTGAAGTGCTCAATATTAGAGGGGGTTGTAAAATGGTGAGGGGTGATGGTGGAGGAATGTCCATGGCACAGTCCAGTCTATTAATCTCACAGGTGCATTGCCCAAAGGGGCATAGGAAGTGGAGCTGGAGAAGTTTAAGAATGGACAGTGCGACAAGGTGGGACAGAAGGATGACAATCAGGGTGGTCTCATTTCTTGGCGGGGGTCTGGGCATCGTTCTCTGTCTTTGTCCTAGATCTCAGGGACCGCTTGCGGGGTGGTTCTCCCTCTGCAGGGGATGGAGTGCTGGTGTGGTGGTCCTGTGGCGGTGCCTCCTGTCCACTAGCGCTGGCGGAGGTGGTGGGCAGTTCATCATACAGGCTAGTGTCAGGGGCCCCTTGTAGTGCCACATTGTCCCTCCTGGTGTTGAGGAGTTCCTTCAGCACCCCTACAATGGTGCCCAGGGTGGAATTGATGGATTTTAGTTCCTCCCTGAAGCCCAAATACAGTTCCTCCTGCAGCCGCTGGGTCTCCTGAAACTTGGCCAGTACCTTTGCCATCATCTCCTGGGAATGGTGGTAGGCTCCCATGATGGTGGAAAGGGCCTCGTGGAGAGTGGGTTCACTGGGCCTGTCCTCCCCCTGTCGCACAGCAGCCCTCCCAGTTCCCCTGTGTTCCAGGGCCTCTGTCCCCTGAACCGTGTGCCCACTACCACTGCCCCCAGGTCCCTGGTGTTGTTGTGGTGGTGTAGTGGTGGACACACTGCTGCTTGACGTGTCCTGGGGACAGAGGTATGGGCCTGCTGGGTGGGTGCTTTGCTGGTGTTTCCAGAGGGGGGAATCTCTGTAGTGGCCTGTGGCTGTGTGAGGGGAACCGACTGTCCTGAGGTGCCAGATGGGCCGGGCTGGTAGTCTAGATCCAGTTGGACAGAGCTGCTGTCATCACTGTGGGCCTCTTCTGTGGGTGGAGTGGACATGTCTGGACCCTCCTGTACGGTGACGTTGGGTAGGGGTCCTGCAGAGGTGTAAAAGCATGATTATTGCATCTCTGTGTGCCATGGTGTGCAATGGGTGGGTGACCGTGTACCCCAGTGCTTGCATTCCTGTGTAGGACCTTGTGTGATCATGGTTTAGTGGGGTGTTTGGGTATGTGCAGTGGCCATGCTTTGGTGATGGGTGTCCATGCTTTGGTGTTACATGCAGGGCTTGATTTTGGGATGGGTGGTTTGTGATATTGGGACATGTGTGAGGAGTTAGAGTGATGGGGGTGAGGGCGAGGGTGGGGGTATGTGATGGCATGCAGGTAGGGTGGGGGATGTAATAGTAAAGATTTGACTTACCAGAGTCCATTCCTCCAGCTACTCTTGCGAGGCCCCTCAGAATGCAGAATAGCCAAGACGTGTTCCTCCCATGTTGTTAGTTGTGGGGGAGGTTGTGGGGGTCCACCGCCAGTCCTCTGTACCGCAATGTGATGTCTTGAGACCACTGAACGCACCTTCCCCTGTAGGTCGTTCCACCTCTTCCTGATGTCATCCCTATTTCTTGGGTGCTGTCCCACTGCGTTGACCCTGTCCACGATTCTTCGCCATAGCTCCATCTTCCTAGCTATGGAGGTGTGGTGCACCTGTGATCCAAATAGCTGTGGCTCTACCCAGATGATTTCCTCCACCATAACCCTGAGCTCCTCCTAAGAGAACCTGGGGTGTCTTTGCCGTGCCATGGGGTGGTGTGGGTGATGTGTGGGGTGGTGTGTGTTGTGATGTGTGGGATGATATTTAGTGGTGTGTTGTGTGAGGTGCATGGATGTTGTGTGAGTGATGGTGTTGAGTGCCTGTGGATGCTGGTTTGTAGATAATGGTGTATCTCTGTGGCCTTCAGTCGCAATTGTTGTCGTAAGGGTTTGTGGGTGATTTGGGTGTGTGTTTTATATTGTATTGGATGTGTGGGAGTGGTGTGTGTATGTGTATCAGGTGTGCATATTTTGAATTGTCCAATGTGGTAGTGTTTTGTGTATGTGTGTGTATTTTGAGCGCGGTGGTGTGTACCGCCAATGGAATACCGCAGTTGAAAGACCGCCGTGTGGATTCATGGGCCGTGATAGTGTGGGCGTATTCCTGTTGGCGTGACGGCAGAGGTTTTGTTATCGCCAGTTTATCACTGACCTTTGGTGTGGCGGACTTGTGTGGGTGTCTAGATTTTGGCAGATTCCGGCCTTTGGGTCATAATGACCGTGGAGGCCTTCCGCGGTCGCTGCGGTGTGTTGGCGGTCTTCTGCCCGGCGGTATGCGGCTTTAACCGCCAATGTTGTAATAGCCCCCTATGTGTCTTAGGCCCTCATTACAACCCTGGCGGTCGGTGATAAAGGGGCAGTAATACTGCTAACAGGCTGGCAGTAACTACCGCCAAATTATCACCATGGCAGTGAGAACTCAGATAGACAGCCACTTTAACACACCAACCGCCAGGGCAGAAACAACAGCCACTATGGCCGAAGCTGCCTACAGACAGGCGCAAGTCAATGTTCTGCCCACCGTATTATGAGACAGGAAACCAACAACTTTTCCAGGGTGGTACCAACAAAATGAAAAGCCTGGCGGGAACAGAGCACAGAAGTCAAAGGACTCACCTTTGGAGACACAGGGAAGAACCACACTGCCATGGAGCCCGAGCTGCAAATATTTCCAATGGTTTTCTATGTCCTGCTCCACCACGAACACCAAAGACAACGAACACGAGCACGGTGAATACAGCCACCTAACACACTGGGGAGGAGGGGAGGAAAAAGAGAGTGACACACACACGCAACACACACACCCCCAACACCATACAAACAATCAGCCGCAGTACTAAATCATATTTACCCCGTACTCTTGAGGAATAATGCAAGGACAACAGGAATGTGCTAAAGTGAGTGTGATAATAACAACACAGTAGAAATACGAAAATGCAACGTAGCTGGTATATACATATGTACAGTTCAAGGGACACTGCCCATTCCTCATTGTGCGTGGGCCACATGGCCACAGGTCAAAGTCCAAGGCCCTACTTGTGACCTGCACCAACACGGAGAGAACACTTCAGGGGCATCATATGGAAAATAGGGCAGGCACCTGAGGGGGGCGAGGAATGGGGGGGGCACCTCAGCCGGCAAATGGAACAAGACCACTGGTTTTGGAGGGGGCAGCATGCCCTGTGCTTGGTCCTGGGGAGTGCAAGGCCACAGGCTCTCAAGTAGGTGACTTGCCCACATGATCTGGAGGGGGCAACAGGCCCTGTGCCCTGTCCTGGGGAGTGATAGGCTACAGTCTCTCAAGTGGGTGACTTGCCCACATGCTCTGGAGGGGGCAACATGCCCTGTGCTCTGTCCAGGGGAGCCTCAGTAGGTGGGTGTCTTACCCACTGGTTCTGGAGGGGGCATCGTGCTCTGTGCTTTTGATCCTGGGAAGTGCAAGGTGACAATCTCACAGGTGGGTTTCATATCCACTCAAATTGCAGAGGCCAGGCTGCACAGCAGCCCATGGAGGCAGGACTACATACTGTCCGCCGGTTTTTGATGGCTGCTCAGTGGCGGTAGTGGTGCTGCTGCTGGTGGTGGTGGGGAGAAGCTCCAGCCCAACTCCTGCAGCCTCGGATGGCTGCCCACTGGTGGTGGTGGTGGTGCTGCTGCTGTTGGTGGTGGGGGGAAGCTCCAGCCCATCCCCTGCAGCCTCGGATGGCTGCCCACTGGTGGTGGTGATGCTGCTGCTGCTGGTGGTGGTGGGGGGAAGCTCCAGCCCTCCATCCCCTGTAGCCTCGGATGGCTGCCCACTGGTGGTGGTGGTGGTGCTGCTGCTGGTAGTGGTGGTGGTGGGGGAGCTCCAGCCTATCCCCTGCAGTCTCCGATGGCTGCCCACTGGTGGTGGTGGTGGTGCTGCTGCTGCTTCTACTGATGGGGGGAAGCTCCAGCCGATCCCCTGCATCCTCGGACGGCTGCACAACCATAGTTGGTGGTGGGGGCTCCGTCTGAGTCCCTGCACCAGGCCCCTTGTCCTTCCTGCCTGCTGGTGCTGGCTCCTTGCCCTTCCTGGCAGCAGCTGGGGCTGGCTCCTTGCCCTTCCTGGCAGCAGCTGGGGCAGGCTCCTTGCCATTCCTGGCAGCAGCTGGGGCAGGCTCCTTGCCCTTCCTGGCAGCAGCTGGGGCAGGCTCCTTGGTCTTCCGGCCCGCAGCAGGGGCAGGCTCCTTGGTCTTCCGGGCAGCAGCTGGGGCAGGCACCCTTTCCTTGAGGCTGCCTTGTGCAGGCTCCTTTAACCTCTGGACATGTACCCTGGAACCCTTTCCACCGCGAGTGGGGGTGGAGACTACTGGGTCCGTGGAATAGGTGGCTGATGTGCATGGCCATATGTGAAGGACGGGGGGTAGGGGTAGGGAAAAGATCAATGGTGGAGAGGAAAAACATCTTAGGGACATTGGGGCGGGGAGAGGGAGAATGTTTGGGAGTGGAGGAAGAGGGAGTGGTTGTAGGAGGTGTCTGTCTCCTGTGTTTGGGTGCAGATGCATGGGCTGGATGCTGTTGTGAGGTTGATGGCAGTTGGGTGTCTGAGTGCTTGCGTTTGTGTAACTTGTGAGGTCGGGTGACAGACACAGTGGGAGAGGACACAGGGAACGTGTGTATGGCTGTTGTGGAGGTGTCTGCCAGTGAGGTGTGTGTTCTGCTAGGTGTGGTGGTGATGCTGGTAGTGGATGAGGATATAGTACATGCAGGTGTGAGTGTAGACGGAAATGGGAGGGATCTGGAGAAGGAGGAGGAGGAGGAAGGGGAGACAGTGGAAATTGTGGATGTTGGTATGTCTGCATCTGGATGGTGTTTGTGTGAGTGCCTGGGGGATGAGGTTTGGCACTAGTGTTTGCCTGTGCCACTCTTGTGTGTTGTCTTGTGTGCATGCTCGTCTGCCTGTGTGCTTGGGATAGGTTGGGGTTTAGGGGAATGGGATTGGGAAGAGGAAGTTGGAGGGGGGAGGGTGGAAACAGGGACAATGGCTGCCATCAGAGAGGAAGCCAGAGCCTGGATTCATCTCTGTTGGGCCGCCAAGCCAGTCTGAACGCCGTCCAGGAATGCACTAGTCTGTTGCATCTGGGCTGCCAGCCCCTGGATAGCATTCACAATGGTTGACTGCCCTACAGAGATGGATCTCAGGAGGTCAATAGACTCCTCACTCAGGGCAGCAGGGCTAACTGGGGCAGGACCTGAGGTGCCTGGGGCGAAGGAGATGCCCACCCTCCTGGGTGAGCAGGCAAGGGGAACTCGTTGAGGGGCTGCCGGGAGGGCAGTGATAATACAGGGTTGGCGGCTGTACCAGTAGCTGGGGTGGGCACAGAGGTGTCCGCCACCACCAGGGAGCTTCCATCGGAGGAGGTATCTGTGTCCGAACTGTCCCCTCCAGTCTCTGCAGTGGTGCTCCCCTCGCCCTCCGTCCCACTGGTGCCCTCAGCGTCGGTGGCCTCTGCCTCCTGGGTCCTGTGGGATGCAGCTCCCTCCATCACCAGTGCCTCTGCTCCTCCGCCAGATGCTGCTAATGCACATAAGGACAGGGTGACAAAACACAAAGGGAGGGGAGAGACAAAGATTACACTGGGTCAATGGCTGCACCAACACCACCATTGGCATACACACCACCCTCACACACAGGGAAGAGTCTTACACCCTATGAATTGCACTACCACACCACCAAATACAGCACACCTGGGACCCACACAGCCCTGACCAGTTGTGGATGCCTACCAGCTAGGTAGCAGGATTATCACTTCAGAACCCTGGCCAACATGGGACCTACTCTGCAATGTAAGGCCTTGCCTAGGGGCACCCATTGACACACATCCCCCACCGGTTACCCCATACCATGCGTAAGTTGTAATGATGGGCATTATACTCACCCCCTTGTGGCTGCTGTGATGCCCTCAAGCACCCATACAGCTCCAGATCGGACACCACCAGTATGCGGGCCAGGGTTCGATGGACACCCCTTCCTCGTTGGGAGGCCATCCCCAGCTGGGCCTCCGCCGTCTTCCGTGCCCAGCGTCTTAGGTCCTCCCACTGTTTCTGACAGTGGATGCTCCACCTGCCGTAGATCCCCAGGGTCCGCACATCCTTGACGATGGCATGCCATATACCCTTCTTTTAATGGGCGCTGACCTGCAGAGGAAATACACACAGGAAATGGTATCAGTCGGACCGTCCTGCCTGTTACACTTATAGCCCACCATACCCCTTTAAATCACCATTTACACACACATGGCCCAGCACACAAGCTGTATGCGACCCAGGGGACATCCACTTACTCCCCCTACAAGAGGCCTTCACACACACCACTCCATGCATTCATGCCACATGCATCGTGCCTACAGTGTACTCACCTGTTGGTCTGGAGGCCCGTACACCAGCCTGTACTGGGATAAGACCCATCCATCAGTCGCTCCAGCTCTGCCGAGGTGAAGGCAGGGGACCTAGGCTTGGCTGTGCATGCAGGATTTTGTGGAAATGTACAAAGAAGCCCTTGTAGCTGCAGTTCACACAGTGCACAGGATTACTCTCTGGATAGGGGAAGCAAGGACTTACCTCCGCAAAATTTTGACAGTTGGACCACTGGACAGTCTGGGTCACTTAGGTCCACCCCTGTGTTCCAGGGGCCACATTTGTCAGGATGAGAGGGGTCCCAGAGTACCAGTGACGCTGAAGTTTGGTGCCTGCCAAAGCAAGGGGAAGATTCCGTCGACCCATGGGAGATTTCTTTGTGGCTTCCAGTGCAGGATGAAGGCAGGCAGCCCCCAAAGCATGCACCACCAGGAAACAGTCGGGAAAGCCATCAGGATTAGGCGCTACAGTATCGCTGGTAGTCTTCTTGCTACTTTGTTGCAGTTTTGCAGGTGTCCTGGAGCAGTCAGAGGTCGATCCTTTGCAGAAGTCGAAGAGAGAGGTGCAGAGGAACTCTAGTGAATTCTTTCAAGTCTTTATCTGAGGAAAAGCCCACTGGAGAGACCCTAAATAGCCCTCAGAGGAGGATTGGCCACCTAGTCAGGTAAGCACCTATCAGGAGGGGTCTCTGACGTCACTTGCGGGCACTGGCAACTCAGTGGCTTCCAGAGGCCGGAGGAGCTCTAGGCACCGCCCCTGGGGTGGTGATGGACAGGGGAGTGGCCACTCCCCTTTCCTTTGTCCAGTTTCACGCCAGAGCAGGGACTGGGGTTCCCTAAACCAGTGTAGACTGGTTTATGCAAGGTGGGCACCATCGGTGCCCTTCAAAGCATTTCCAGAGGCTGGGAGAGGCTACCCCTCCCCAGCCTTTAACACCTATTTCCAAAGGGAGAGGGTGTAACACCCTCTCTCAGAGGAAATTCTTTGTTCTGCCTTCCTGGGACTGGGCTGCCCAGACCCCAAGAGGGCAGAACCCTATCTGTGGGGTGGCAGCCGCGATAGCTACAGAAGAAACCCCAGAGAGCTGGTTTGGAAGTACCTGGGGTCTACAGTGGAGCCACGGGGATGCATGGAATTAGCTCCCAATACCATATTTGGCATGGGAGGACAATTCCATGATCTTAGACATGATACATGACCATGTTCGGAGTTCCCATTGTGAAGCTACATATAGGTTTTGACCTATATGTAGTGAACGTGTGTAATGGTGTCCTCGCACTCACAAAGTCTGGGGAAATGGCCCTGAACTATGTGGGGGCACTTTTGCTAGTGCAAGGGTGACCTCACACTTAGTAACTTTGCACCTAACCTTCAGCAGTGAATGTTAGACATATAGGTGACTTATAAGTTACTTAAGTGCAGTGAAAATGGCTGTGAAATAACGTATGCGTTATTTCACTCAGGCTGCAGTGGCAGTCCTGTGTAAAGGTTTGTCTGAACTCCTTATGGGTGGCAAAAGAAATGCTGCAGCCCATAGGGATCTCCTGGAACCCCAATACACTGGGTACCTAGGTACCATATACTAGGGAATTATAAGGGTGTTCCAGTGTGCCAATTGAAATTGGTAAAAGTGGTCACTAGCCTATAGTGACAAATTTAAAGGCAGAGAGAGCATAAGGACTGAGGTTCTGATTAGCAGAGCCTCAGTGACACAGTTAGTCACTACACAAGTATACACATTCAGGCCACAAACTATGAGCACTGGGGTCCTGGCTAGCAGGATCCCAGTGAGACAGGCAAAAACAAACTGACATACATGTAAAAATGGGGGTAACCTACCAGGCAAGATGGTACTTTCCTACACTTCCACCTGTCCCTCCACACAGGACAGCTGAACGCCATTTCAGGGGGGGGGTGGTGGGCAGGCCCTGGATAATAACTGTGTCACAGTTAAAAATAGGACATACAGGACAAATCCCACTTAACCATTACAAATTAACATCATGCATTGTACTGTTGTTGCTCCACTGTTCAGTTTGTGACCGGCTCCTCACTTTTTTGTCCCTTAGACTGCAATCACTGCGGATGAATAGGAGACGGAGACATACCCCTATGTACAAACCCCTGCTGGACTTGGCAGCAATGGAGGACAGGCACATTATCCTCACCTATAGACTTGACAGGGCCACAATTACAGAGCTATGTGCTCAACTGGAGTGTGAACTGATATCTGCTATCCATCACCCCACTGGGATCCCCCATCTTTTGCAAGTCCTATTTGTGCTCCATTTCTTGGCAACTGGTTCTTTCCAAGTGACAGTGGGCTTGGCAGCAGGAATGTCACAGCCAATGTTCTCAATAGTGCTGAGAAAAGTTTTGTCTGCCCTGATTAAACACATGTGCAGCTACATTGTTTTTCCACGGTGGAAGATTTGGCCACAGTGAAGGCTGACTTCTATGCAATAGGACATATCCCCAACATAATTGGGGCAATTGATGAAACTCATATTGCATTTGTCCACTCCAGGCAAAATGAAAAGGTGTTCGGAAATCGTAAGAGTTTACACTCCATGAATGTACAGATGGTGTGCTTGGCGGACCAGAACATCTCCCATGTCAATGCTAAGTATCCAGGGTCATTGCATGATGCCTTTGTCCTGAGGAATAGCAGCATCCTCAATGGGATGGCCCAACTACAGAGGCACCGGGTGTGGCTAATAGTTGAGCCCTGGTTCCCACACAGTATATGTTGGTGTGTGGGTATGGTGTTGGCCATATAGGAAAGTGTGTGCCTAAATGTTGTCCCCCAATATTTGCAGGTGACTTAGGTTACCCCAACCTATCATGGCTACTGACCCATGTGAGGAATGCCAGCACAAGGGCAGGAGAACGTTACAATGAGTCACATGGGCGAACAGGAAGGCTGATTTAATGGACCTTTGGCCTCCTGAAGGCCAGGTTCAGGTGCCTCCATCTAACTGGGGGATCCCTGTGCTACTCACCCAAGAAGGTCTGCCAGATAATCGTAGCATGATGCATGTTGCACAACCTTGCCTTGAGAAGCCATGTGCCTTTTCTGCAGGAGGAGAAGGCTGGCAATGGCCGTGTGGCAGCAGTGGACCCTGTGGACAATAAGGATGAGTAGGCAGAGGATGAGTATGAGAGCAACAGAACAGCAGTGATATGACAATACTTGCAATGACACACAGGTAAGACAGTGTTACTTCACATTTCATTGTCATTATTTAGATTATCTTTGGCACTGGCATGCTGTTATTTTCTACTTCTATGCCCACTCACAGTACCCTTTGTCAATTCATTTTGCAGACGTTGGTGCCCCACTAACGCTCCTGGTGTGATCACTGCAGCCAACTACAGGTCTTTCCTATGTGAACATTACTGTACTGTTGAATTTCAATGTTTGAATCTGGTTAAACAAATACATACTTAAAAAAATTGACATTCTCTATACTTTTTTTCAAAGGGTGTTTATTGAAGTGCTAAGAAGAAGAGGGGCAAGTGCATTGGAATGGGGTGATGATGGAGGAACGTCCAGGGTATAGTTCCAGTTTATTTGGTGCACAGGTGCATTGTCCATGGGGACATAGGAAGGGGAGCAATGACAGTTCAAGGTGGACTGGTTGACAAAGTGAGACACAAGGGTGACAATCAGGAGAGTCTCATTTCATGGCAGGGGTCTTGGTAATAGTCTCTGGCTTCTGCCTGGATTGCAGGGAACGTTTGCGAGGTGGTTCACCTTCTGCAGGGGGAAGGGTGCTGGTGGCCTGTTGGTCCTGTGGCAGAGCCTCCTGTCCACTAGCGGCAGCGGAGGTGGAAGGTAGTTCAGATGTCTGGCTAGTGGCAGGGGCCCACCGTTGTGAGACTGCCTCTCTCATAATATTGGCCATGTCTGCCCGCACCCCTGCTATGTAGACCATGGTGGTGTTGATGGCCTGCAAGTCCTCCCTGATCCCCTGGTACTGTCCTTCCTGCAGCCACCTGTTTTCCTGCACGTTGTCCAGGAACTGGCCCAGTGTACCCTGGGAATGTTGGTAGGCTTCTGGGACCTCTGCAAGTGCATCCTGGAGAGTCGGTTCCCTGGGCCTGTCCTCCCCCTGGCGCACAGCAGTCCTCCTAGTTTCCATGTTGTCCTGTACCTCTGTTCCCTGAAACATGTGCCCACTGCCACAGACCCCAGGTCCCTGATTGTCTTGGGTATGAGGTGTGCCCTGGGGCCCCTGTAGTGGTGGACACTCTGCTGATTGGGATGTCCTGGGGAAAGAGGTATGGGTACGCTACGTGGGTGCTGTGGTGGTGTTTCCAGGTGGGGGAGGCTCTGTGATGGTGTGTGACTGGGCCTGGGTAACCGACTGTCCAGAGGTCCCTGATGGGCCAGGTTGGTCATCCAGATCCAGGCGACCAGAGTTGTTGTCATCACTGTTGGCCTCTTCAGTTGGGGGACTGGATAGTGCTGGCACCTTTTCTCTGGTGACATTGGCTGGGATACCTGTGGGGATGTGAATGCTGTGTTATTGTTTCTGTGTGTGACATATTGTGCATCAGTGGGTTGCCCTATTTGTTTGTATTTGCCCTGGCAGCTTTCACAATGGTTTGTATTCGTATGAGGTTGTGAGTAATGTGGGTGTGTGTTTTATAGTGGTGTGGGTGTGGTGTGTGTATGGGTGTCAGGAGTGTGTTGTTTGAATTGTCCCTTGTGGTGTTGTTTTGAATGCGTGTGTGTATTTTGAGCGCGGCGGTGTGTACCACCAATTGTTTACCACCGTAGAATGTCCGCCGTGGTGATTCGCGGGTCATAATGTGGGCGGAGTTGTTCTGTTGGCGTAACGGTGTGGGTTTTGATACCGCCAGTTTATCACTGACCTTTGGTGTGGTGAACGGATATCTGCCGCTGCAGCGGTATGTTGGCACCAGTCAGCATGGCGGTAAGTGGGATTCACCACCAATGTGATAATGAGGGCCTTAATCTTTAGAAAACAGTGAGAATGCTGTTGTTACACAAAGTACCTGGTTAGCATTAAAAATGAAGCTGCACAGGCTGGTGTGCATCAGAAAAGGCAGCGATGCGTTGATTCCTTCCTTGTAAGGAAGGCCATGCATTGTTTTCTTCTCCGGTCGGGTCAGTGATGCATCACTTCTTCTCCCTCGCTGGAGAACTATGCTTCGATTTTCGGATGGGGCACCTCGGATCAGCGCAACTTTGACACCCAGGGACAATGCATGGAAAATATTGTTGCACGTTGTTAGAAAACCGCGCTGCGTAGGGTTTGCATCAGTATAGGCAGCCACAAGCAGGTATTGCGCATCATTCCGGCAGCCGCAATGCGTCGATCTACCAACCCCAATGCAGGTGGTGCATCGATTTTAGCTGTGAGGCCGGCGGCGCATAGTTTATAAGCCCCGTTGCAGATGGTGCATTGAAAATTTTGCCATATGCGTTCTGAGGCCCAGGGACTGGATAAGACACCACTTGGCATATCAGGATTCTCAGCAGAGAGTCCAGATGCTAGCAGAAAAAAGTCTTTGATGGCCCTAGGACTTCAGAACAGGAGGCAAGCTCATTTCAAGCCCTTGGAGATTCTTCATAAGGAGGAATATACTCCAAAATCCAGTCTTTGTCCCCTTTCACAGGCAGAAGCAGCAACTGCAGGATAGCCCAACAAAGCGCAGGCAGGGACAGCACTCCTCCTCAGCTGTTCAGCTCTTCTGCTTGGCAGAGGTTTCTCTTGGTTCCAGAAATGATCTTGAAGAAATCTAAAGTGTGGGGTTTTGGGTCCAATACTTGCACCCCTTTCTGCCTTTGAAGTAGGCCTACTTCAAAGGAAAGTCTCTGTTGTTCACAAGATCCTGCCTTGTCAAGGCCATGCCCCAGACACACACCAGGGGGTTGGAGACTGCATTTTGTGAGCGCAGGCTCAGCCTTTTCCGGTGTGAGTGACCTGTTCTCCCTTCCCTCCTAACACAGATGGCTCATCAGGCTATACAGGCTACACCCCAGCTCCCTTTGTATTACTGTTTACAGGAGAGTGTAAGCAGCCCAAATGTCAAACTGACCCAGACAGGGAATCCACAAACAGGCAGAGTCACATAATTGTTTAAGACAAGAAAATGCCTCCTTTCTAAAAGTGGCATTTTCAAATGAACAATCTAAAAACCAACTTCACTAAAAGATGTGTTTTTAAATTGTGAGTTTAGAGCCCCTAAACTCCACATGTCTATCTGCTCTCAAAGAGAATCTGCCCTTTAAAGTTATTTAAAAGCAGCCCCCATATTAACCTATGAGAGAGACCGGCCTTGCAACAGTGAATACCGAATTTAGCCGTATTTCACTGTTAGGACATGTAACACACAACAGTACATGTCCCACCTTTACCATCCACTGCACCCTGCACATGGGATTACCTAGGGCCTACTTTAGGGGTGACTTACATGTATGAAAAAAGAAGGTTTAGGCCTGGCAGGTGGGTACACTGTCCATTTCCAATTGGCAATGTAAGAATGCACTCACAGACACTACAGTGGCAGCTCTGAGCCATGTTGAAAGGTCTGCTATTGTGGGTGGCACAACCAGTGCTGCAGGCCCACTAGTAGTATTTGATTTACAGGCCCTGGGCACCCCTTGTGCACTTTTCAAGGGACTTACTAGAAAATCAAATATGCCAATCCTGGATAAACCAATCACAAATACAATACATAGAAAGCATTTGCACTTTAATACTGGTTAGCAGTGGCAAAGTGCCCAGAGTTCTAAAGCTAACTAAAACAGATTAGAAGAAATAGGATGAAGGAGGCAAAATGCTTGGGGATGACCCTGCAAAAAGGGCCAGTTCCAAAAGGTGGGTGCTGGAAATGAACAGATGATGGGGAGTGAATAGAGTAGGGAGGTGCTGATGGATGTGATACGGATGTGTTGAGGGTGTGGGGAGTGTGGTAGATGAAAATTAGAGAGGTGTCTATTCAAGTGGTTTTTAAGTTTCTGGAATTTCTCACTGTACTGCCCTGTCTTGCAGGGTCTTGTTGTGAAAATGCAAAGGATTGTGTTGTGTGAAGGGGTGTGTTTTACAGTGTGCTTTGTGGGTGTGTCAGGTGTGGGAATGTGTGTGTCAGCTGTGTTTTGTTTTCAAATATATCCAATGTGGCTTTGTGTATTACTGTGGTGACCATGAACCACAGCAGTTTGGTCTGCCATTGGAAGACCACCATAGCAAAACCACTATTGCAACTTTAGTCTTGTAATAGGTTAGGTGGTTGGTTGAGTGGCTGGTGGTGCTGGTGGTCTGACCGCCTATTTTCCCGCCCTCGGGAGCTGGTGGTGTTGTTTTTTTGGCTGGCTTTTGGCAGGCCTGGCTATGTGACTCATAATAGGGCAGTCTGTATGTCCGCCTGTGGCAGTCTTTGCGGCTACCACTATGGTGGTCTGACTGCCACACTCATAATGAGGCCCTAAGTGACTGTTTTTCTTTTCTGTGAAGTGATATACTTTGCTACCTCTGTCATTGCATTTGAAAGTATTGTGATAGTATAAATAAACATAATATTTTACAGTTTGCATGTTTGTTATTTGAATATTTTACTACTTCTATTTTGTATATTTACATGTATGTTCAATATAGATGCTTCACATAGTTGTGCAGCTTCTCTGGTGGATTGTTCTAATGTAGAGCAGGTAATTTATTTCCTCTTGGATGAAAAAATGATAGTTTTATTTTGAATGTTAAATTGTTGGTACTTTGTAGAGGTTGAGATTCTTAGGTTTGTTTAGACTTTGGGAGAGTTTATAGTATTTTAATAATTTATATGTTTCTTCTTTCTTTTATATTTATTGCTTTTTCAAGTTGTAGTTTTTTCTTTTAGGAAGTCTGTATGGAGATATAGAAATCTGAGAGTTTTTTTAATTAATTATTTGTCATTTTACTTTTCTAAGCTTATTAACATTACCTGGCTAGATAATTGTTGAGATGTATATATTTCTTCTTTAATGGTCTGGTGAGAGAACCCGGCAGAGATATAATTATTTAAGTTGTTGTTTAAGTATTTGTAGCTAATAGTAATTTTTTAAGGTTCAATTGTTGTGATATTAATTATATCATTTATTTTATTGAGGTGAACGGTAAAGATTTTGTTAGTAAAATATGGTTATATTTAATTTAACTATGTATATAGCATGTTTTACATTTATTTGCAATAATTGTTTTATGTATTGAGTTTTATTTTCTTAATATGGGTAAAAATCCATATTTTTAACATTATCTGTGTTCTCATTATTTGTGGTTTCACTAGATAAGTATAGGATGTCAATGTTTTTGTTATCAATACTTAATTTCTGATATTTCTGATATTTTTGTGCTTCAATATTGTATGCCTCAATATTATGTCAGTGATCCCATTGTGCACAATCAAAATTCTTTTCATTCACAATTAAGGTAGTCAATAGGTGAAGTAGGATGACCCATTGTCCAATGGTATATGCTGGGGTGGTGGAAAAGTGGAAGGATGACCTCTCCCTCTCTCCACCTACCACATGCACACAGTGACAAATCAAAGGCAAGGAAAGGATTGCCATCTGGCTGTTTTTCCTACCAGCATGAAAAGTATTTTAATGTTTTGGTGTTTTGGTCAGGACAAAAATTTGTATTATCACCTAAACCTGGTACTTTTTCCTCTTATATTTAAATTTATTAAACAGTAAGTCTATGACTAAAGCACTATACAATGTGCTCTGGATGTTAGTTAAAATAAACAAAGACAAAAAGGCCAAGTCAAAAATGAATATAAACTATTTTATACAAAGTTGTATTTAAGTATCATTTGTGGGCCTAGGTAGAACAAATGGTCAGTATTTTTCTCTGGTAAAAGTAGCAACCCTAGACAAGGAGCACTGCTGACAAGTAAAGTAAGAGCTTAGCAGAGATTAAAATGGTCATGTGTTGACAGTGGATTGTAGAAGCAAATATTTGTTTCTCTTTTGCATTCCAGGACTCTTTTGATACTGACCTTAGGTCGGTATAATATTGTTTAAACAATTTCATTAGGGGTAGAATCAGTGACATTAAATGAATGAATACAACTTTGAGGTAGGTGCATTAACTACCCAATCTATCTCCTATCTCCGTATGTTTGGAACCTGAGATCAAACATTTCTGCAGGCAGAGCATTATTCCACCGAGCTTCCTCACTGGGATTGAATTACCTATCTGTAGAATAATCATAGATCTCTACAGCAAGTGTGTTTAGTCTGTGTTTTCTGGCTGGTAACCTGACATCTGTAGGCCCTACAAAGGCCACTCAACTGAGTCTCAGAATAAAACAACTGCAGGTGTGGTTACACATAGATTCCTGGATTCTGCTAACTAACCTACTAACCTGTCTCACAGGGTCTGAAGTGAGTGACATAAAGATTGCACACCAAACAATTAAGGCCCTCGTTACAAGCCTGGGGGTAAATCCCGCTTACCGCTGTGCTGAAGGCCGTCAACACACCGTGGCGGTGGTGGAATTCCACTACAGGTATTACGACCCACATCTCAGAATCCGCCACAATACAGACACCCACACAAGTCCGCCACACCAAAGGTCAGTGATAAACTGGTTGTTAGACCTGACAGCCTTAGGGTAGTCACCCCTAACTTTTTGCCTGCCTCCCTCCATTTTTTTGGACACTGTTTTTGCTGGTTTATAGACTCTGCGCACTTTACCACTGCTAACCAGTGCTAAAGTGCATATGCTCTCTCCCTTAAAACATGGTAACCTGGAATCATACCTGATTGGACTATTAATTTACTTATAAGTCCCTAGTAAGGTGCACTTTATGTGCATAGGGCTGGTAAATTAAATGCTACTAGTGGGCCTGCAGCACTGGTTGTGCCACCCACTTAAGTAGCCCCTTTTTCCTTGTCTCAGGCCTGCCATTGCAAGGCCTGTGTGTGCAGTTTCACTGCCACCTCGACTTGGCATTTAAAAGTACTTGCCAAGCCTAGAACTCCCCTTTCTCTACATATAAGTCACCCTTAAGGTGTGCCCTAGGTAACCCCTAGGGCAGGGTGCTGTGTAGGTAAAAGGCAGGACATGTACCTGTGTAGTTATATGTCCTGGTAGTGTAAAACTCCTAAATTCGTTTTCACACTACTGAGAGGCCTGCTCCCTTCATAGGCTAACATTAGGGCTGCCCTCATACACTGTTGAAGTGGCAGCTGCTGATCTGAAAGGAGCAGGGAGGTCATATTTAGTATGGCCAGAATGGTAATACAAAGTCCTACTGACTGGTGAAGTCGGATTTAATATTACTATTCTAGAAATGCCACTTTTAGAAAGTGAGCATTTCTTTGCACTTAAATCCTTCTGTGCCTTACAATCCACGTCTGGCTGGGCTTGGTTGACAGCTCCTTGTGCATTCACTCAGACACACCCCAAACACAGGGTACTCAGCCTCACTTGCATACATCTGCATTTTGAATGGGTCTTCCTGGGCTGGGAGGGTGGAGGGTCTGCTCTCACACAAAGGACTGCCACACCCCCTACTGGGACCCTGGCAGACAGGAGTAAACTGAAAGGGGACCTGGTGCACTTCTTAGCCACTCTTTGAAGTCTCCCCCACTTCAAAGGCACATTTGGGTATAAAACAGGGCCTCTGCCCTACCTCATCAGACACTTGCTGGAGAAGAAACCTGAACCAGAAACTACATCCTGCCAAGAAGAACTGCCTGGCTGCTCAAAGGACTCACCTGTCTGCTTTCTACAAAGGACTGCTGTCTTGCTGTTGCCCTGCTGCCTTGCTGAACTCTTGTCTGGCTGTGAAAGTGCTCTCCAAGGGCTTGGATAGAGCTTGCCTCCTGTTCCTTGAAGTCTCAGGATCAAAAAGACTTCTCCCTTTCACTTGGACGCTCCGTGCGCCGAAGATTTCGATGCACAGCTTGTTTCGCGGCGAGAAAAACGCCGCACACCGACGCTGATCGACGCGACGCCCTCGGGACGATCGAGACTTCGACGCACAACCTCGCAAGGACAAAGCCGCCCGACTTTCCAGGAGAAATCGACGCGACGCCTACCGTGAGCGCGAAACTTTGACGCACGGCCTCGCAAGGACAATGCCGCCCGACTTCCAAGGAGAAATCGACGCGACGCCTGCCGTGAGACCAAACTTCCGACGCACGGCCTCGCAAGGACAACGCCGCCCGACTTCCAAGGAGAAATCGACGCGACGCCTACCGTGAGATCGAAACTTCGACGCGCAGCCCCGCAGAACGACGCGCAGCCGGAAAACAAGCAGGAGAATCCACGCACAGACCCGGGACATCTGGTAATCCCCGCGATCCACGAAAAGAGACTGTCTGCGCGCCGGAAAACGACGCCCGACTTCCCCGCGTGGAAAAGAACGACGCAAGTCTTTGTGTGCTGAGGAGAAATCGACGCACACACCCTTTTTCCACGCATCTCTCCACCTGTGGCCCTCTGAGGAGATTTTCCACCAGAAACAAGGTACTTTGTGCTTCAAAGACACTTTATTGCATTCTAAAGACTTAAGACACTTTATATCACTTCCCTGTGATATTTCTACAATTTTCCATTGCAACTTTATTCTTTTTGACCTACAATTATCCTGATAAATATTATATATTTTTCTAAACACTGTGTGGTGTATTTTTGTGGTGCTATATGGTGGTATTGTATGATTTATTGCACAAATACTTTACACATTGCCTTCTAAGTTAAGCCTGACTGCTCGTGCCAAGCTACCAGAGGGTGGGCACAGGATAATCTTGGATAGTGTGTGACTTACCCTGACTAGAGTGAGGGCTTTTGCTTGGACAGAGGGTAACCTGACTGCCAACCAAAAACCCCATTTCTAACACTGGTGATACCAAAACCTACACCGTCACGCCAACAAGTATACGCCCACACTATCACGACCCATGAATCAACGTGGCGGTCTTTCAATGCCGGTAATCCATTGGTGGTACACACTGCTGCGCTCAAAATACACACACATTTACAAAACACAACCACATTGGACAATTCAAAATACACACACCTGATACACATACACACACCACACCCACACACTCACAACACTATAAAACACACATCCACATTACCCACAAACTCTTACAATTAAATTTTTTTGAAAAAGCTGAGAGAGAGAGTATAGCAAACACAACACCAGCATCCACAGGCACACAACACCATCAATCATACAACATCCACGCACCTCAAACAATACATCCCAACACAACACATCACACACCACAACAAACAGCACCTCACACACCACCCCCTCAACATCATGGCACCTCAAAGACACCCCAGGTTTTCAGAGGAGGAGCTCAGGGTCATGTTGGAGAAAATCATCCGGGTGGAGCCACAGCTTTTCGGATCACAGGTGAAGCACACCTCCATTGCTAGGAAGATGGAGCTATGGCGGAGAATCGTCGACAGGGTCAATGCAGTGGGACAGCATCCAAGAACACGGGATGACATCAGGAAGAGGTGGAACGACCTACAGGGGAAGGTACATTCAGTGGTATCCAGACACCAGATTGCTATACAGAGGACTGGCGGTGAACCCCCACTTTGTCCCCCACAACTAACAACATGGGAGGAGCAGGTCTTGGCAATACTGCATCCTGAGGGCCTCACAGGAGTAGCAGGAGGACTGGACTCTGGTAAGTCACATCTTATTTACCATATCCTCTCACCCCACCTGCATGCCATCACATACCCCCACCCTCACCCTCACCCCATCACTTCAACACCTCACATGTGCCCCACAATCACAACCCAGCCATCCCAATACCAAGGCCCTGCATGCAACACCTATGCATGGACCCCCATCACCAAAGCATGTCGAGTACAGACACACAGACCCCAAACCAACTATCACAAAAGGGCAAACACAATAAGGGAAGCACAGGAGTTGAGGGTATCTCACCCAATGCAGAAGATGGCACACACAGATACTAAAACTATGCATTTACACCCCATCAGGACCCATACCCAACGTCACCAGACAGGAGGTGCCAGACATATCCAATCCCCCCACAGAAGAGGCCCACAGTGATGACAGCAGTTCTGCACGCCTGGATCAAGATGACCAGCCCGGCCCATCAGGGACCTCTAGACAGTCGGTCCCCTTGCCACTGTCACAAGCCACCACAGAACCTGCCCCCTCAGGAAACACCACCACAGCACCCACCCAGCGGGCCCATGCCACTATCCCCAGGACACGTCAATCAGCAGTGTGTCCACCACTACAGGGACCCCAGGCAAACCCATCAACCCAGGACAATCAAGGACCTGGAGTCAGTGGCAGTGGGCACACGGTTCAGGGGACAGAGGCACAGGACAACAGGGAAGCTGGGAGGACTGCTGTGTGACAGGGGGAGGATAGGCCCAGGGAACCCACTCTCCACGAGGCACTCTCAAACATCATGGGAGCATACCACCATACCCAGGAGACCATGGGCACGGTATTGGCCAAGTTTCAGGAGACCCAGCGGCTGCAGGAGGAACACTACCTTGGGTTCAGGGAGGACTTGAAGTCCATTAACACCACCCTGGTCACCATTGCAGGGGTGCTGGCAGACCTGGCCAACACCATGAGGGACACAGTGGCACACAAATGGGCCCCTGACACTAGCCTGGATGATGAACAGCCATCCACCTCCGCCAGCGCTAGTGGACAGGATGCACCGCCACAGGAACAACAGGCCACCAGCACCCCACCCCCTGCATAAGGAGAACCACCCCGCAAACGGTCCCTGAGATCCAGGAACAAGACAGAGAACATTGCCAAGACCCCCGCCAGGAAATAAGACCCTCCTGAATGTCACCCTTCTGTCTCACTTTGTCACCCTGTCCACCTTAAACTGCCGTTGCTCCACTTCCTATGCCCCCATGGACAATGCACCTGTGAGACAAAGAGACTGAACTCCACCATGGACATTCCTCCACCATCATCCCAGCCCATTGAACACCCACCCTCCACTTATTAGCACAGAAATGAACATCCTTGAATCACAAATCAATCTGGCGTCAGTCTGTACTTTCACAAGTGTATAATTGCAACCTCTCAGAAATATAGCAGTGTCAATGTACATGTTCACAAACCAATGTTACACAGTTGTTGGCCACCAGTAAACATAGCAGAGGGCACAAAGTGGGACCCAGATCTGTGAAATGGAAAGCCAAAGTGGCATGTCAGGGTCCATCCACGGAGCTAAAACGGCGAATTTATGCTAGGTCCTACAATAGTATGAGATGTGGGAAGCAGTTCCATCCTCTTACCTGTGTCTCACTGGAAGCATTGCAGGATGATGTTGTTACGGTTGTCTACATCTTCTTCTTCTGCCTCCTCTTCTTCACTGTCCACAGGCTCCACAGCTGCCACAAGACCAGCATCAGGCCTATCCTCCTGCAGAAAAGGCACCTGGCGTCGCAAAGTCAGGTTGTGCAACATACAGCATGCCACGATGATCTGGCACACCTTCTTTGGCGAGTAGTATAGGGATCCACCTGTCAGATGGATCAACTGAAATCTGGCCTTCAGGAGGCCGAAGGTGCGCTCTATTATCCTCCTAGTTCGCCCATGTTCCTCATTGTAGCGTTCCTCTGCCCTTGTCCTGCGATTCCTCACTGGGGTCAGTAGCCATGACAGGTTGGGG
This sequence comes from Pleurodeles waltl, assembly GCF_031143425.1. Lineage (NCBI taxonomy): Eukaryota > Metazoa > Chordata > Amphibia > Caudata > Salamandridae > Pleurodeles > Pleurodeles waltl. The sequence continues at coordinate 758,160,165 of NC_090437.1, read as the reverse complement.
TAACCAGAGTCACCTGCAAATATCAAGGGACAACTGTTAGACATCTTCCAATCATTAGGGAAGCTCCCATAGCCAGACACCTAATTAAACTGTGTGGGGACCTTGGGTTCACCTATTAGCCACACACGGTGCCTTTGGAGTTGCCCCATCACATAAGGGATGATCCATTTCCTCAAAATATAAGCGTCATGCACAGAGCCTGGATACTTGGCATTCACATGGGAGATATACTAGTCTGCCAAACACACCATCTGCACATTCATTGAATGGTAGCTTTTCCGGTTTCTGTACACCTGTTCATTCCTGCGGGGGGGGGCAAATGCCACATGTGTACCATCAATGGCACCAATAATGTTGGGGATTTGTCCCAGGGCATAGAAGTCACGTTTCACTGTGGGCAAATCCTCCACCTGAGGGAAAACAATGTAGCTGCGCATGTGTTTCAGCAGGGCAGATAACACTCTGGACAACATGTTAGAGAACATTGGCTGGGACATCCATGATGCCATGGCCCCTGTTGTTTGAAAAGACCCACTGGCCAGGAAATGGAGCACTGACAGGACCTGCACTAGAGGTGGGATACCTGTGGTATGGCAGATAGCTGACATCAGGTCTGGCTCCAACTGGGCACACAGTTCCTGGATTGTTGCACGATCAAGTCTGTAAGTGATAATGATGTGTCTGTCTTCCATTGTCGACAGGTCAACCAGGGGTCTGTACACCGGAGGATGCCGCAATCTCATCACCTGCCCCAGCAGACGTGCCCTATGGAGGAGAACGGTGAGCAGAGGCTCATACACCACATGGGTTTCACAAGGCTGTTTAGCACAATCGTTAAATTACCTCTATGTGCCCTTGTCTGTCCGTATTCCTCGCCTAAATAGGTGTGACGCAGTTAGTTGGCCTGCCATGTGGCCCCCTGAAATGGCGGCTGTCTGACCTGTGAGGTGGGACAAGGGGAAATTAGGTAACTGCGCTGGCGTTGTGCAGCGTCACTGTAGGCGGTCGAAGACCGCTGCGCAATTCAGCATTGGTTATCATTGGGCTCTAGGGGTTCCAGGAGCCAATGACGATGTACACCGGCGGTACGTACCACCGCGAACGTGACCGCCATTTTCTCTCTGTTCCCTCACTTGATACCTGACCTTTAACAGGAGAGGACCTACATTGCAAGTGCTGCTGTGACCTGCGTCTGGAAGCGACAATGGCTACAGTGTCTGGGGAAAGGGCCCCTGCCTTCACTGCAGAGGAGTTGGAGAAACTGGTGGATGGGGTCCTCCCCCAGTACACGCTACTCTACGGTCCTCCAGACAAACAGGTGAGTGAACCATCTGCATGGTGGATGGGACATGACTGCATGGAGTGTCGTGGATGGAAGAGATGGGGGGGACAGGCCAACATGTGAGATTGGTGAGTGTATGTTTTTCTGGGACAGGGTGGGAGGTTTGTGTCCAATGTGTGAGAAGGACTGTACGGGAAAGTAACATCTTTTTTAACTGCACTATTCCTCTAGGTCAGCGCCCATCAGAAGAAGGGTATTTGGCGCGCCATCGCCAAGGGAGTGCGGACCCTGGGGGCCTACCATAGATGGAGCACCCACTGTCGGAAAAGATGGGAGGACCTGCACCGCTGGACCAAGAAGACGGAGGAGGCCAAGCTGGGGATGGCCTCCCAACGTGGAAGGGGTGCCTGTCGCACCATGACCCCCCTGATGTACCGGATCCTGGCGGTGGCATATCCTGAGTTGGATTGGCGCTTGAGGGCATCACAGCAGCCACAAAGGGGTGAGTACACTCTCATTCAGCTAACTCTGGGCGCTTGACGAGGTGCCTGGGTATGGGAGGTGGGCTGTGGGTTATCCTAGGCCAGGGAGACACGCAAAGGTAGAGCCATTGATTTGCAGGCTCATTCCCACTCCAACCCTAAAGGTGGTATTTACCCTCTACATCTAGTCCCGCTCCCATGGGTTGCAGCTGTGCATGAAATGGGTCTAGACAGAGTCCCCAATGGGCATGTGCTTTTACCCTGTCCTGTTAGTGCATGCCTTAGTGCATTAGTGTGTGTTGAGTCCGCCAACGGTAGTGGTGTTGCTGGCATTGACCATGTGTCTCCTCTGTCTTTCCCCCCCTTTTTGTTTAGTCACCCTGTCCTTGTGTGCATTAGCATCATCTGGCAGAGGAGCAGTGGCACCGGAGCAGGAGGGAGCTGCATCCCACATGGCCCTGGAGGGTGAAGTAACGGAGTCTGAAGGCACCAGTGGGACGGAGAGCAAGGGGAGCTCCACGACGGGGACAGGAAGAGACACCAGCAACAGCGACTCTTCCTCTGTTGGGAGCTCCCTAGCAGTGGTGGGCACCTCTATACCCACCGCATCATCAGGTACAGCCGCCACCCCCCTACCAGCACCGCCCTACCAGCAACCCCTCATCAAGTTTCCCGTACCCGCTCACCCAGGAGGGTGGGCATCTCCTTCGCCCCAGGCACCTCAGGCCCTGCCCCAGTCAGCCCTGCTGCCCTCAGTGAGGAGGCTATTGACCTCCTGAGATCACCTCAATCATTTTGAATGCCATCCAGGGTGTTGAGAGGCATTTGCAGCAAACAAATGCATACCTGGAGGGCATTCATTCTGGCATGGTGGCCCAACCGAGAGCATTTCAGGCTCTGGCCTCAGCACTGATGGCAGCCATTGTCCCTGTGTCCAGCCTCCCCCCTCCAACTTCCTCTACCCAGACCCAATCCCCTGTACTTCAGCCTATCCGAAGCACACCATCAGACCAGCATGCACTCACATCAACACACAAAAGTGGACATGGCAAACATAAGCACCACACATCCCACAGGCACTCACACAAGTACTATCCCCATGCAGACACACCAACATCCACTGCCTCCACTGTGTCACCCTCCTCCACTTCCTCCTCCTCCCTCCCTGTCTCGTCTCCACTCACACCTGCATGCACTATATCTTCATCCACTACCTCCATCACCAGCACGCCCATCACCACACACCGCTCACATGCAATCATCACCCCCACTACCATGCACACATCCACTGTGTCCTCTCCCAGTGTGTCTGTGAGCCCTCCTCCCAAACTACACAAACGCAGGCACACATCCACCCAACAGCCATCCACCTCACAACAGCCTCCGGCCCATGCACCTTGACCCAAATTCACCAGATGTACACCTCCTACAACTACTACCTCCTCCTCCACTCCCAAACCCCCTCCATCTTCCCGTCCCAGTGTGTCTAAGAAACTCTTCCTGGCTAACATTGACTTCTTCCCTACACCTCCCCCCGTCCTTCCCCTAGGACCAGGCTGTCCAGGTCCAAGCCCAGCACCTCACCCACCAAATCATCCAGCACAGTGGTCTCAGCAACTCCGGTCACATTCGCGGGCGGCACCCATCAGGGCTACCAGTGTGCCACCTAGCGAGGCCAAGGATCAGCCCATTCCGCCACCTGCCAAGGTGAAGAAGGTGCCCACATGCCGGAGGGAGATGCTGCACCAACCACCAAGCAAGGGCTCCTCCAAGCCAAAACGGGGCAGTGGCAAGGGACCAGCAGAGACATCAAAGGTGGGGAAGGGACACAAGGCAAAGAGCAAGTGAAACATGACATCTCCGTCCCCATAACTCATAAGATTTTTCTTTATCTTGACCTTTTTCTCCCTTAATTCTTAATATCATTACCACTCTAAGATGGCCGCCCGCTAAATGCGGCATATTTGGTTCCATAATACTGTTGGGACCGTGATTTTTTTGGTCCATTTTCAACTTCTACTATGCGGCTAGCACGTGACACAGAGGAACGTAGCCTCCGCGTCACGCTTTAAATGTTTTGAATACTTTCCCGATCGTCAATTACAGGGAGAGCACGCCGTAGGTAGGTTACTTTAACCGATACCGCCACGTCCCAAGTAAGGGGGTGATTCTTACTTCGGCGGGCGGCGGAGGCCGCCCGCCAAAGTTCCCCCACCAAAATACCGCTCCGCGGTCGAAAGACCGCTGAGGGTATTTTGGGATTTGCCCTGGGCTGGTGGGCGGCCGCCAAAAGGCCGCCCACCAGCCCAGGGCAAATCAACCTTCCCACGAGGACGCCGGCTCAGAATTGAGCCGGCGGAGTGGGAAGGTGCGACGGGTGCTGTTGCACCCGTCGCGTATTTCAGTGTCTGCATAGCAGACACTGAAATACTTTGTGGGGCCCTCTTACGGGGGCCCCTGCGGCACCCCCTACCGCCATCCTGTTCCTGGCAGGAGACCCGCCAGGAACAGGATGGCGGTAGGGGGTGTCAGAATCCCCATGGCGGCGGAGCGCGCTCTGCCGCCATGGAGGATTCTGCAGGGCAGCGGGAAACCGGCGGGAGACCGCCGGTTTCCCGCATCTGACCGCGGCCGAACCGCCATGGTCAGAATGCCCTGCGGGGCACCGCCGGTCTGTCGGCGGTGCTCCCGCCGACCCTGGCCCCGGCGGTCAGACACCGCCGGGGTCAGAATGACCCCCTAAGTGTCTTTGGGTTACGTTATTTTGTAGACTGGGGTTTCTTTACCGCCAGATTGGTCACGATGACTGCATATCCGTTTGTCTTTAATTTGTGCAATCCGGCTTGATGCACATACTTTATGCCGGATTAAGATCACGATACATACCTATGTGTCTTAGAATTGTAGCCGGTGACATTCAGGCCACCTGCTACCCAAACACGGGGCTCAGGGGGGTCCACTATCCTTTACCCAGACAACCTTGTTTGGCAACTGATTAGCTACACAGTTTGGAGATAACGTACGTCCCAGGGCTATTATTAGTGGAGCATTTTTGTTATGGGACTTTATAACCATGGGAATGTCTTCTATTGAAATGTACTGCTGATGGGGACTACGGATTGATTTTCATCTTGAGTTCCCGACAACATTTATTGCACTAATTCATTTTTGTGATATATATCCCTCAGTAGTATGTGACTGGCTGGACCGTGCTATTCCCTAAGGGGCCCCCTATTTGAAGAAGGACGGTAAGCAGATTTTTGATTTACCAGTTGAATACCACTTACTTCACGGATTTACCACGGGTGTTTTGGTCATTTCACCGTGTGTCTTGTTTTCTTACATTATTTATTATTTTCTAGGGCAACCTTTTTTTGATTCAATTTTTTGACGAGACAGTTCTTACAAGTGTAAGTGACTATTATACATTTCTATATATATAATAGATAGAGTTTCTTTTATTTCTCATACAGTCAGGAGAAGTTCAGTTGATTGTAGGTCCTGATGAAGCGTTAAAGGATCTTTCATGACCACATTACCCGAAACATGTTGACTAGACCCTAGGGGTCAGGTGACAATTTCCCAGATCTCCAGGCATTCCTAAGTGGTTGAGCATTGACCTCATTATCCACTTTTCTATATGTTTTTAATCTTGATCGCAACCCCTTGATATACTTATTAAAGTCAATTGCTGTGGGGATGCTAAACAATTTTAATTTTGTCTACTCTCCTGCAATAACGAGTGTCTGACCTCTACGACCGTTACGGCGGCCACCTAAAAAGATCTCTGGTAAAGAGCCCCCGCAAGGGGAGCCCGTCAGATATTGCACCGCTGGTCTGACGAGGAGCTTCCCGATGATGAAGCATGACATCCATCTGGGTGTGTGAGGGCTCTTGCTCCTGAACTTTTACTGTCCCCCTAGATACAAGGAACAGTGTACCCTGTTACTGTTGAGAAGAGCAAGTCAGGACAGGGCACAGAGGCTCCGGCTTAGGGACCAGAGTCACTCCTTCTGTCAACCAGAACATCAACCTGTACGGCGGTGGACACCGCCACCTGCACTGCCACCTGCACCGCCACCTGCATGCCTGCTGCCTCAGCATTAGTCCCCAGCATCATCCCCAGAGGGGAGCAGTCTGAGGCTGCAGGAGACGTCCTGCTGTGTCCCTGCACAGGTGCTGACACATGCACCACTGCTAGCACCTCCGCCACAGACACCGCCGCAACCACCGCCACCAGCCCCGTGACGTGCTCAGACAGTGCCACCACAGCTGACATGGCTATCATCCCCAGTGGGCAGCCGTCTGAGGCTGCAGGAGGCGTCCTGGACCCTCCACAGCATACATGAGGCACGACACCCAGCACTGTTTGTACCTGCATGTGGCAGGCAAAGTCGCAGCAGGGTGGAGTGTGTCTCTGCCTCCATGGAGTATCATGCTACCTGTTCCCAGGAAATCTCGTGGCCCACACACCCAGGTGAGGGAATGGGACCTGCCACACTGCATGTGAAGCACTCTGAGCACAATGCCCCCTCCAGAACCAGTGGAGAATCACATCCACTACCTCAGTCCTTGGCAGGATGAAGCACTCTGGGCACAATGCCCCCTCCAGAACCAGTGGAGAATCACATCCACTCACCTGATCCTTGGCAGGATGAAGCACGCTGGGGACAATGGCCCCTCCAGAACCAGTGGAGAATCACATCCACTACCTCAGTCCTTGGCAGGATGAAGCTCTCTGGGCACAATGCCCCCTCCAGAACCAGTGGAGAATCACATCCACTCACCTGATCCTTGGCAGGATGAAGCACTCTGGGCACAATGCCCCCTCCAGAACCAGTGGAGAATCACATCCACTACCTCAGTCCTTGGCAGGGTGAAGCACTCTGGGCACAATGCCCCCTCCAGAACCAGTGGAGAATCACATCTACTACCTCAGTCCTTGGCAGGATGTAGCACTCTAGGCACAATGCCCCCTCCAGAACCAGTGGAGAATCACATCCACTACCTCAGTCCTTGGCAGGATGAAGCACTCTGGGCACAATTCCCCCTCCAGAACCAGAGGAGAATCACATCCACTCACCTGATCCTTGGCAGGATGAAGCACTCTGGGCACAATGCCCCCTCCAGAACCAATGGAGAATCCCATCCACTTGAAAGACAGTGGCTTTGCACTCCCCAGGATAAAGCAGTGGGCAAACCACCCACCTGAGAGACTTGAGAGACTTTGGCTTTGCACTCCCCAGGATAAAGCAGTGGGCAAACCACCCACTTGAGAGACTTGAGAGACTGTGGCTTTGCACTCCCCAGGATAAAGCAGTGGGCAAACCACCCACTTGAGAGACTTGAAAGACTGTGACTTTGCACTCCCCAGGACCAAACTGTGGGCATGGAGCCCCCTTGTGGAGCAGTGGCGTCCCTCTCTCCCTCCCCCTGAGGTGCCTGTTTATTTTCGATCTGATGCCCCTGCAGTGTTCGCTCCATTTTGAGTCAGGTATGTTGTTTGGGCTTCGCCCATGCATTCTGGGACCACTGGTCCACGGACAATGATTTCATTAATATCCGGACTTGTGTAGTTGGTGTACATATTTGTATATACTGAGATTTTAATTTGGCGTGTCTGATTTTTCAATGATTATACTTGTTACAATCATTTCATTTTGTCCTTGCGTTCTTCCAGGGGGTGATGGGGTGTATATGTAATGTTGCTGCATGTATTTGTGTGTATGGTGTTGTTGGTGAGGGTGGGGGTGGGGGTAGTGTTTGTTGCGTGTTGCTTGTGTGTGTCACTCTCTTTTCCCTCCTCCCCTCCCATGTGTGCTAGGTGCAGTACTCACCGTGGTCGTGGCCAGCGTCTTTGCTGCTCCTGATACAAGAGGAGGTAAAGCAACATGGGCAGGACCTGTAACTCGGGCTCCATGGCATCCTGAGTCCTCGTTGGGTGTTGAAAGGTGAGTGGTTTCCGTTCCAAGTACTGTTACTGCAATGCTTTTGATGGCATTGGTACCGTCCCGGAAAAGGTGACGGATAGGCCTCTTTTAATACAGTGGGCGGAACCATGTCTTCCGCCTGTCTGTTGACGGTTACCGCTGCGGTGTTTATTTCTACCGCTGTGGCAGTCGGAGTGTTAATGTGGCTGTCTGTGTTGGTGGTTTCCGCCATGGTCGTGATCTCATTTTTTTAACCGCCGGCCTGTTGGCGGTATTACCGCCGCTTTAACACCGACCGCCAGGGTTGTAATGAGGGCATCAGTATTTACATTAGTGTAAATAAAAAAATATAATATTCTGTACATACTTAACATACAGCAAAGAAAGCCTATGTATTTATACTAGTTGTTACAATATTATTATTCTCCTTTTCCTTACATTTTTGTTTATTTCTTTCAGACTTGATTCATTCCCTTTTGCTCTATGATTTTTCTATTTCAAATGATTTGCTCTGTCTAATCGGTTCACCACTTTCCATTGGCTTTCAACTTTTATATGTTTTCTTAACCATTGTGTTGTTCTCTTCTTTCTCTCTTTTGGCTCCGTTACAAGTTGTTTTAAAAAATTCTGCCACGTGTAAATCACAGGAATTATAAGTATGTCAGAATTTCCCAACAATTATTTCACCCAATAAATGTTGGTGTCAAAACTCATAACTGTAATTACTTGATCTAATATATATTATATCCAAGGGAAGGGCCACGCCAGGGAACCAAAATCAGCCCTGGCAAAAATGCTAACACTAGCCTGATCCCATCATCTCCTTGCGCAATCTCTCTCTTTTCATCCATCCATTCTCTATTTCTCTACTCCCGCTCTGATTACTTTCTCTCTACTTTCCCCACCTCCCTCTCCATTTCTCTATTTCTTGAGGCATCTCTGTACCTGCTGTAATTAACCTTGAGGAGCTGGGGAAAGGATTAAAAGCTGGGGAAAGTTTCTAAGGCACCTTGAGTGGCACTGGAATCTCAGAATCAGCCTTCAAGAACTCCAGACCCCAAGGAAATGCCTTGTAGAATAAAATGCCCATACTGCCCTGCTACAGGGCATTATTATTTATCAAACATTTGTTGAAGGTTAATGTTTGACATTGTTCAACATTCCATCCTACATCTGTTCTTTTTGCATTTGTCACCCTAAGTGGGAAGGGTATGCCCAGATGTGGGTCCTGTGCTCGCTGTGCCATCAGATTCATGTTAGACTGGCTGATGAAGGGTGATACCCTGAAACCAGTGCCAGGGTGCTTGCTTCCCGTCCAGGGAGGACGTAGCTTGGCATTTCAGGCCGGACTGTTCCCATGGGGAGCACAATCAAGACTGATTTGCATATGGCTGGGTCCAAACTGGGATGGCATGGTGGACAATCAGCTATGGGTTAAGGCCCATATCTCTGACAGGGGTGAATGTTTGAAATTCTTCAGCATTCCATCCATCATCTTTTTAGGCACCATTTTCAACTGACTTATAAAGAAGTTAATTAGGCAAAATAAGGAGTTCCAATGTACAGCACATGTTTTGGAAGGGAAGTACAGACACCTTACTATTGTTTAGCAACAGTAAAGTGTACAGAGTCCTAAAGGCAGCACAAAAAGGACTGAGAAAAAAGCAAAAAAATGATCCTGCAGAAAGGGAGGATTTGTGTCTCTGATTTTTCTTGTTTTCTTTTTCTGTTCTCGATTAAACAGATGCAGTATTGTAGCTCTCAATGGTGCTGTCAGTGTTGCCGCACCAGGGCCCAGAGATAGGAGGAGGCCTAGCCCATCATGTACTGACTGCAGTTAGATTACATGACACCCACTCTGTATGGGTGAACACAGAGCCCGGGGGTTAGCAAGGTGTTTACTATTGATAAAAGAGAGGCAGAGTGGGGAGATTGGGAAGGAGACGATAACAAATGAGGGAGAAATAGAGCAGTGAGAGAAAAGCAATTGGCTATTCCCCATTGCTGTATTTAATTTACTTATAAGTCCCTAGTAAAGTGCATTACATGTGCCCAGGGCCTATAAATAAAATGCTAATAGTAAGCCTACAGTACTGATTGTGCCACCAAGTTAAATAGCCTTTAAAACATGCCTCTGCTCTGCCATTGCAGAGCCTCCATGTGCAATTTTGACCTACCCCGTCGACTTGACAAAATAAACCTTGTTCCAGACCCAACCTGTCCTTTTTAATACATTTGTCACCCATAAGGTAACCTCTGGACAGCCCAAGGACAGAGTGAAGTGTATTTCAAAGGTTCGAGATGTATTTTAAGTTTTACATGTCCTGGAAGTGAAAAACTCTTAAATTCATTGTACACTACTACAAGGAACACCTCTCTCATATTATCACATTGGAGTTGCCTTATTACATTTTATATGTGTAATTTCCAAATGGGAAGAGATAACTGGTTCATGTTTTGTGTCTCTGGAATCCTAATTTAAAATCCTAACTTAAGGTGAAGTCGAATTTTTAATTTCAGTACTGAAAATACCATTTTCGAAACGTCAGCATTATTTGCCTTAGCCATTTGATACCTGCAGACTGTCTCTGTCACATGTCTGAGTGTAGTTGGCAGCTTGTGTATTCCTCTTAGACAGTCACATACATATTGGGCTTAAGTGTTACTGGGCAGGCCATTACTGGAAGGATGCAGGGGAGAAGCTCACTTGCACCTGAATAGGCTGTGTCCTGCCTCCAACAAAGGGCTGCATACTTGCTGTAGTTAGTCTGGAGACAGTTCCAGGAAAGCAGGGCATCTGTACACTTTAAAGGCATGCCACTAGTAGCTTCCCCCCCACTTCAGAGGCACTGTTATGTATAAAGGAAGGACCTCAGATGCCCACTCTTCAGGAGACTTTTGGACCTGTCAATACTCTGCCAGGAAGAAGGAATGCAGTGCTGCTATATGGACTGCAACTCTGCTGGACTGCAGCTCTAAAGGAACTGCTGCCTGCTGTGCAGACCTGTTGCCTGCTGCCCTCTTGCCCGGTGAAGAATTATTGGACCTGCAACTTCATCTTTATCCTAGGACCCCAGAGTGGCTCAAAGGACTAGTCTGCTAAACTCCGGATAAAAAGCTACCCAACAGCTCCTGTGTAGGAAAGTACAATCTTTCTTAGCATGTTACCCCCAATTTCTGCTTGTTTGTCAGTGTGTTTTTACTGTCTCACGGGGATCCTGATAGTCAGGACCGCAGTGCTCAGAGTTTGTAGCCTATATGTGTTGTCAGTATGCTTGACTGTGCTACTGGAGTTCTGCTAACCAGAACTCCAGTGCTTATGCTCTCTCTGTGTACCAAATTGGTCACTACAGTTTAGTGACTCCATATTCCAATTCTGATTGCCACACTGGACCCCCTTATAAGTCCCTAGTATATGGTACCTAGGTTCCCAGGGCATTGGGGTTCCAGGAGATCCTTATGTACTGCAGCATTTCTTTTGCCACCCATAAGGAGCTCATACGAACCTTTCATCAGGACTGCTACTGCAGCCTGAGTGAAATAGTGTACACACTATTTCACAGCCATTTGTTATTTCACAAGGTAACTTATAAGTCACCTATATGTCTAACCTTCATTTACTGATGGCTAGGTGCAAAGTTACTGTGTGTGAGGGCACCCTTGCACTAGCAAAGGTGCCCCCACGTTGTCCATGGCCAATTCCCCAGACTTTGTGAGTGCAGAGACACCATTATAAGCATGCACTACATATATGTCAATACATATATGTAGCTTCACAATGGTAACTGGAATATGGCCATGTGAGGTGTCTAAGATTATGGAATTGAACCCCCAATCCAAATCTGGTATTGTGGGGCCAATTCCATGCACCCTGGGGCTCCACTGTGGACCCCCAGTGTTACCAAACCAGCTCTCTGAGGTTTCCACTGCAGCCCCAGCTGCTGCCACCTCACAGACAGGTTTCTGCCCTCCTGGGGATTGAGCAGTTAAATCACAGGAATGCACAACAAAGCACTTCCTTTAGGAGAAGAATGTTACACCCTCTCCCATTGGAAATAGGTGTTACATGCATGGGAGGGGTATTCTCCCAGACCCTCTGGAAATGCTTTGAAGGGCACAAATGGTGCCCTCCTTGCATAATCCAGTCTACAGGGGACCCCTAGGCCCTGCTCTGTTGCGAAACTGGACAAAGGAAAGGGGAGTGACCACTCCCGTGTCCATCACCACCCCAGTGGTGGTGCCCAGAACTCCTCCAAAGTCTACCTGGCATTAGTCATCTTGGATTCCAAGGTGTGGGGACCCTATGGAGACCTCTGAGTGGCCAGTGGCAGCAGGTGAACTCAGACAACCCTCCTGATAGGTGCATACCTGGGTAGGTAGCCAATCCCCCTTTCAGGGCTATTTAGGGTCTCTCCTTTGGGTGTTTCCTCAGATTAGGTTTACAAGATTCCTCCAGGACTCCTCTGCAATCCTCTGCTTCAGCTTCTGACTGTCGGATCAACCACAGACTTCTCCAGGAACGGCTGTAACTACAACAAAGTATCCAGGAAGACTCCTGCGACCTGCAACTTCAGTTCCAGCCAGCAATTGCACAGTTTCCAAGGTGTGCACGTCCTGACGACTGCCTGTCTTCGCCCTGCACCTTAAAAACCAATGGAATCTCCAGTGGAGTGACATAGTCACTTCCCTGCTTCAACAGGCACCTCTCTGTAATGACAATCAGTTCTCTGAGACTCCTCTCCTGTCGAGGGGCCTGATCCCTGGAACAAAAACAGGTGGTGGACCAAAGCAACCCAGATTGTCCAAAGTTCCAGCTGTCCAGATTTGGTGGAGGTAAGAGCTTGCCTCCCTGTGCAGCGACAGTACCCCTGTGCACTGCATCTTCTTCAGCTCCTTGAGCTTCTGTGCACTTCTTCTAAAAGTTCATCATGCACAGTATGGCCCATGTCCCCAGCACTCCATCCTGCTATGCACAGCTCCCTGAGTTGTTCTCCAGCGGCGTGGGATCCTCCAGTGTAGTGCTGCGATGACTGCACTTTGCAACTCTTTTGTCCCTGTGTTCTGGGACTCCTATGGGTGCTGGCTGGTCTTCTGAGGGCTCTCTGAAGTGCTGAGAGCCCCCTCAGTCTCTGCAGTCTGACTTGAGACCCCAGGTACCTCCTGGGTCCAGGCAGCTCCACTTTGACGCAAACCGCGTACTTGTGTGAACCAAGGCTTGTTAGTGTAATCCAGCGATGCAAACAGCCTGCATCCAACTCGACATGGGACATCTCTTGCACCAAGCAGGAACCCGCAGCTATCTTCTTTGGTGCATTTCTGTACTTTTATTCCAATCAGAGAATCCACTTTTGCACCTTCTTCCAGACGGGCAGGGGCTCCTGTTCTTCATGGACTCTTCATCGACTTCTGGACTTGGTCTTCTCTCTCCACAGGTCTTCATGTCCAGGAATCCATCATTGGTTGCTTGCAGTCTTTGCTTGGTTCTTGCATAATTTTTCATCACAACTTGTAGTGTGTTCTGAGGAAACTTGCTGTACTTTACTCCTGCTTTCAGGGGCTCTGGGGTGGGGTACTTTACTTACCTTTGGTGTTTTCCTACAAGCCCAGCGCCCCTATACACACTACACCTGCCTGAGGGGAATTCAACATTTGCATTCCACTATTTTAGTATATGGTTTGTGTTGCCCCTAGGCCTATTGCATTCTATTGTATTTTCTACTGTTTGCACTATCCTATGACTGTTTACTTACCTGATGTTGATTACTTGTGTATATGTTGTATATAATACTTACCTCCAGTAGGACTATTGCCTCTAAGATATTTTTGGCCTTGTGTCACTAAAATAAAGTACCTTTATTTTTGGTGACACTGAGTATTGTCTTTTATTGTGTATAGGTAATGCATGACTATAGCTGTATTGCAAGAGCCTTGCATGTCTCCTAGCTCTGCTACAGCTACCCCTCGACAGCCTAAGCTGCTACACACTGCCTACATTGCACTAATAAGGGATAACTGGACCTGGTATAAGGTGTAAGTACCTTAGGTACCCACTACAAACCAGGCCAGCCTCCTACATCCTGACTCCTTGTGCCTCATTTACATGAATCTGATGCATCAGCTCTGATGCGTCAGGAATCCTGCACTGCCCTACAACCCCTTGTGAGAAAAGGCCTCTTTTGATACAGTTAGCCCCCACTTTTTGCCTTGTATATGATGTAGCCTAGAAATTGATAGAGCCCATGGCCCCTGCTAACCAGGTTCCCTGGGTCAGAGCTCTTTCCCTAAATGTGTTGCATTGGCACAATTGGAGACACCTTTATCTGCCACTATAAGTCCCTAGTAAAAGATACTTAGGTACTCAGGTTATGGGATACTAAAAGTAGGTCCCTGGGGCAGTTGCACCGATTGTGCCAACCTCTAGGGCCATGCACCCAGATGCACCCAGTCCTACCATTGTAGGCTGTACTATGGGTAAGACACCCCTCTGGCAGGTCTTCCAACCCTAGGCAGGGTGCACTGTAACATTTATGGAGGCATAGCTGCATGAGTAATATGCCCCCACTGTGTCCTTGCCAAACCTGGGACATAGCGAGTGAACAAAGCAGCCATCTTATTATATGTGCTGGGCACTGGTCAAAATGAGTTGCACAGATGCATGATGGCCACTATGAAACCTAGGGTGTTTGGTTTCAAACAACTTAGAATGATAAATCCAAATTGGTACCAGTACTTTTGGACTGTTCGAGACCGTGACTGGACCAGTTTGCAACAGAACTGTGCTGCTCGTGCTCTATTGAAGTTTATTCTTTAACAATTCATAACTCCAGTTCCACTGATTGGATATTTTGATCTTGTTTTATTTATTAAATTGTTTTATTTTCCTAACCTGGTGTGGGATCTTTATGTGTGTTGTTTTCACTGTTTTAATGTTTGAAGTGTTGCGCAAATACTTTAGACATTGCTTTGTGAGTTAGGCATGACTGCTCTGTGTCAAGCTACTGGGAGGTTGAGCATAGGGTATTTTGAGGTTTGCCTGTGCCTTACCCTGGCTTGGATTGTGGTTGCTACTTGGCCAGGAACCCAATTTCTAACATTAACCCTCTGGTAACTTGGCATAAAAGCAGTCAATCTCAACTTAGAGGCAACTTATGAATTAGAAATTAGAAATTAGAAATTAGAAAAATCTAGTCAGTAGAACCAGATACATGCAATTTCAAAGTTATAGAGTAAGTATAACGCCTAAAAGATTTACTTGCAGTTATCTGGTTGTAAGAGACCTGGTGAAAGTCACTAACCTCAATGAAGCACAGGCTGAATAGAGGGACCAGGTTATTCCAGGTGAAAAAGTTACTTTCTAAAGTCCAGCATGTTGAGTTCAATTCATGGTGGAGGAGGCAGTGAGGATCTGGGAGAACTTTGGGGATGGTTGTTGCTGTAGTTCGAAGAGCATGCTTGTGTTGTGGTTAGCAAAGATTCTGTCAGTTGCTGCTGGAGGTTGGCATTGGCGGTCACTATGGGCTTTCAATAAGTAGCACAAAGTGCAGATTTCGCATTGGTGGTCATCCCTGGCAATCACTGCAGCATGAACAGTCGGTTTCACAACAGCTTTGCATTTGTGGTCAGAGTGGGTGTCAAGATATTGGTACGAAAAGGGTCCATTCCCGGTTGCAAAGAGCCCAAGACTTCACAATGTTTCCTTTTCTTTAAAGAGAAGCTCAGCTGATGCCACACCTTGAGCTGGTAGGCACCTCTTGGGGATCAGGAACTCACTCCAGAAGAGGCCAGAAGGGATCAGGCAGGTCCAGTTGCAGGTTCAGTAAGGCTCTGTGCAGCAGGTCAGCTAAGCAGTTGCAGAGAAACCTCCGGAGCTTCTTTTGTTCCTGTAGCTCAGAACAGGAAGTCAGTCAGTTGACTCTTGGAGTTACTTCATCCAGGGATGAAGTGTGCACTACCAGGCTTCCTTCTCAGCTAGAAAGGCAGTCTCAAGCAGCTCCACTGGTTCAAGGTGTACTGAAGAATGGTTCTGAGGGTCCTATTTTTTTAACCACATGCCACCTTTGAAATTAGACAAGCATCTAGACCACCCTCCCACAGATGTGGTTAGAACCTCCTTCCTTCATGCCCTGGCCCCAGATTGCCTGGGGTCACAATAAACTAGTTTGTGGAAGCAGCCCCTTTGGTGTGCAAGTGTGATAGGTGGCCACTCCACCCCCCATCCTACCAACAATAGGCACTCTATTGTGAGGCTGTCCAGGGGAAATACACAATGGCCAACCACACCAAGTTATGTGACGCTGGAAACAGCCTGCAAGCGCCAAATGTCCTTGTCTCACTGTCTGGGAGCAATACACAAAGACCTTCTGCCAGCTACACCTAGTCATGTTACCCAAGATACAGGATGTAGGCACCAAATGATTGGGACAAGAAAATGCTAACTTTCTAAAAGACACTAAACACAAGGTGGGGTTGGGCTTATTTCAGAATCACAAGGCTGAACCACACAAATTTGTGCAACAAACAAGGTGGCAACGCTGACCAAACCTTTTTAGTAATATTATTTTATATCCAAGATTGTGTAACTCAAACAGAGTGATCTGAATCCGTTATGCAACATACTTCACAATGTATTTGTATAGTGAATTGTTAGAAACAGAAAAAAACACAAACAAAAAAATTGCATACATAAGTATTGTCAGCCAACAAAACGTTAAACAAACATAAATAACTTAACTTACCTAAGGTCCAACATGACACAAGAGAGTTCAGAGAGACAACTAAGGTAAAAAAGAGAAGGGAAGGGCAAAAAGTGAGAGATTAATAGTATATAATGATGTGTTGAAATGGGAGATGAAAGACAGAGAAAGGGATAGGGAGGAGAGAGGGTGGAGGGAGGATGGAGAGGAGAGAGAATTGGAGGTAGGAAAAAGAGTTTTGTTTGTCTTTTATTACTGACAGGTTGTAGAGGAGCATTTTGTTTCTCACATTAGGCCCACAGCATGCTTGCTATGTTACAACATAAATAATGATGATGTGAGAATTAAGCCCAGTGATATTCATGGAGCAGCTGAATTTGAACTCATAAAATTGTATACTGTACATTGAGCTACGGAGAGGGACAGAAACTTCTGACCTGAATAAAATAAAATGACACTTCTATCCCATTGAGAAAACATGTGCTATGCTATGCAGGGCTTACTAAAAACTAACAAAATTGTTGTAGATGTCAAAACATTCATTGCATAACATGTTGACGAAATTGCTGATGGAAATCAATACATTCATAAAAGTTTCTTAAACCTTCCTAAATGGCAGAAAACACCTTAAAATATATATTAGAGTGGTGGGAATAAAGAACAAGCATTGGCAATGCCAGTAGGTCTTGCCTACTTAAGAGCTATTGGCTTTGCCAATGTCTTTTAGCCATGTTGTACAGCAGTGTGGGTACTGTTCACCATGGCTAAAAGTTAGTGGCATAGAGAAGAGTGGTGTAGAGCAGAGCAGAATGTCATAGAGTGTAATGGAGTGGCATAGAGTGGATGGTTGTAGAGTGGTGGAGAGTGGAAAAAAGTGTTGTGGAGTTTCTAGAGTGGAGTATTGTAGAGTGGATCATTGTGAAATAGAGTGGAGAAGAATGAAGTTTCATGAGTGGAGTGTCATAAAGTGGAGTGTTGTGGAGTGAGGTTTTGTGGAGTAGAGTGGAGTGTCATGGAGAAAAGTGGAGTGGTTAGAGTTGAGTAGAGTAGTGTGAAGTGGAGAATAATGGAATAGAGCGGAGTGGAGTGGAGTGGTGTAGAGTTGAGCTGTGTTGAGTGAAGTATTGTGAACTGGAATAGAGTAGACAGACGTAGAGTGTAGAGGTATAGAGTGAAGTAGAGTGGAGTGGCATAGAGTGTCATAGACTGGGGTGGTATAGAGAGGTGCACAGTGGTGTAGAATGAGTAGTGGAGTAGAATGAAATTTGTGTGTCATAGAATAGCATAGAGTAAAGTGGTGTGAAGGTGCATAGAGGGATTTGCATAGAGTGTTCTAGAGTAGAATGGCATAGAGTAGAGTGGAGGACCGCAGACTAGAGAGTTGAATAGTGGAGTTGCATAAAGCGGGTTTGAGTGTTGTCGAGTTGAGTGGTATAGAGTGGAGTAGAGTGTTGTAGAGTGGAGTTGCAAAGTCACTACATGCATGGTGTGATAGCTCCCTGCTGTGACAGACAACACATTTCCAATTGCTATCACCATTACATTTGCACATACAATTTTACTAATAAAACTATTCCACACACAAACAATAATGTATGGAGATGGCATCACCTATTGTATTGATTTGTGTTGTTCATACTAAAATATTTGTTTCTACACTGTTCTGAACTACCAAAATATGTGATTTATTTGTGCTTTACTAATTCTGACATATTCTGAAATAATTGTACAGTTCATTTACAGACATTTAAATTGTGTTGTGTGCTACAAAAAAGCTTTTTAATTCCTACCCTCAGATTTTCAGATAAACCGTCTGTTAGACTTTTCATCCATGGCGTGGTCTCCCCTAACATTTTGCCTGTTTCCCAGGTTGTTGATGTGTGCTGGACTCTGTTTTTGCTGTTTTTGTTACTCTGGGCACTTTACCACTGATAGCCAGTTCTAAAGTGCAAGTGCTCCTATTCAAAATGTGTATGTATTTGGTTCATCCATGATTGACATATTTAATTTACTGGTAAGTCCCTAGTACAGTGCACTAGAGGTGCCCAGGGCCTGTAAATCAAATGTTCCTAGTGGGCCTGCAGCACTGGTTATGCCACCCACATTAGTAGCCCTGTAATCATGTCTCAGACCTGCCACTGCAGCATCTGTGGGTGCAGTTTTAAACTGCCAATTCGACTGGGGAAGTGCACCCACTTGCCAGGCCTAAACCTTCCCTTTTCTTACATGTAAGATACCCCTAAGGTAGGCCCTAGGTAGCCCCATGGGCAGGGTGCAGTGTATGCTTAAGGTAGGACATATACTAATGTGTTTTATATATCCTAACAGTGAGATACTGCTAAATTCGGTTTTCACTGTTGCAAGGCCTATCCCTCTCATAACATGGGGGCTGCCTTTAAATATGATTAAAGTGTAGATTGCCTTTGGGAGCGGATAGACACGTGGGTTGTGAGGTCTATGAGCTCACAATTAAAAAAATACATTTTTTTGTAAAGTTAATTTTAAGATGGTGTGTTTGAAAATGTCACTTTTAGAAAGTGAGCATTTTCTTGCTTATACCATTTCTATGACTCTGCCTGTTTGTGGATTCCCTGTCTGGGTCAGTTTCACATTTGGGCTGTTTGCACCTCTCTCTAGACAGTGACACAAAGGGAGCTGGGGTGTAGCCTGCATATCCTGATGTGCCATCTGTGCTAGGAGGGAGGGGAGGAGTGGTCACTCACACCTGAAAGGGCTGTGCCTGCCCTCACACAATGCAGTCTCCAACTCCCTGGTGTGTGGCTGGGGCCTGGTCTGGGCAAGGCAGGATTTCACAAACAAGAGAGACCTTTCTTTGAAGTAAGCCTACTTCAAAGGACAAAATGAGTATAAGAAGGGCACCCAAAACCACAGACTTTAGATCACTTCTGGAAACCAAGAGGAACCTCTACCTGGAGAAGAGCTAAAGAGTTGAGGAAGAAGAGTTGCCCTGCCTTTGACTGTGCTTTGTGGAGCTATCCTGCACTTGCTGCTCCTGCCTGTGCAAGAGGACAAAGACTGGACTTTGTGTGCCTTCCTGCTTGTGAAGGACTCTCCAAGGGCTTGTCCTGAGCTTGCCTCCAGTTGTTGAAGTCTCAGGGCCATCAAAGACTTCCCCTGCCTGTACCTAGACTCTCTGCTGCGACTCCTGCCCTGCCAGGTGGTCGCCTATCCAGTTCCTCGTGCCTTGACAGGTAAATGCACAGACCGCCGTGCGGGGAAATTTCCGATGCAACCTCCGAGAGCGGCTAAAGAAATGATGCGCCACCGGCTCCGTGGCTGACATCGATGCAGCGCTTGCAACGTGGCTGGGAGATCGACCCATGTGGCTGGAAAAATGACATGCTGCATCGCTGACAGAGTCTGGTATCGTTGCAACCCACACAGCACGGTTTTGCTATCACCGTGTGACAGTACTTTCGACGCAAAGCTTGCTGGGCGTGCAAAAATGCCACAGCGACTGCCTGGGCCCGAGTGCTGCCCGGATCGACACATCGCTCCCCTGCGGGGAGGAAAAATGACACACGCCGGTCCGACTGGAGAAGGAGAAACAACTCACAGTCTCGCTCGTGGGTGAGAAATCGACGCACCGCTTACCTTTTTCGATGCACACCTGCCCGTGTGTGTTATTTTGGCGCGGCCCAGGTACTTTTCAACGCTAACAGTGTTTTATCTGTTTACCAAAGGATTTAAGACTCTTTTTGCTTTTTAATTAATAACTTGACTTGTGTATTGTGGATTTTTGTCATTTTCGTCTAAATATTTCCTATTTTTCTAAACCTGTGTTGTGTCATTTTGTAGTGTTTTCATTAAGTTACTGTGTGTGTTGGTACAAATACTTTACACCTAGCGCTCTGAAGTTAAGCTTGCCTGCTCGTGCCAAGTTACCAAGGTGGTGAGCGGGGGTTAGCTGAGGGTCATTCTCTTTTACCCTCACTACACTGAGGGTCCTTGCTTGGACAGGGGTAAACTGACTGCCAACCAAAGACCCCATTTCTAACACCCTCTCACTTTGAAGTAGAGAAAAGAAAGTAAACACCAATCTCCCTCTAAAGACAGAGCCTGACATCTGAACTCTGACTTTGAATGCACAGAAATTGTGACAAGATAAGAACTAAGGCCCTTATTTATGGGAAAATGACGGAGCGTGAGGCTGCGCCAAAATTGGCAGTGCCGCGCTACGTCATTTTCACAATGCAGCGATGCGCCATATTTAAATGAATACAGCGCAGCCCTATGTTGCCCCCTGCACTGGTGCTAAATTTAGCTGTCAACGCAAGCATCCTTGCACCATCGTGCAAGGATGTCTGCTTTGTGGGTGTGATTGTTTATGTGTGGGAAGGTATTCCTTCCCACACATAAGAAATCACTAATGGTGATTTGGCACTTCTGTGTGGGCTGCAGAATGCTGCCTACACATAAGTGCCAAAGCGTCATTTTGAAATGATTGTTTATGTGCGGGAAGGGACAACTTCCTGCACATAAACAATAATTTCTGGCATTTTGCTATTTCTATGCATGCTGCAGAATGCAGGACACATAGAAATAGCTGAAAACGAGGAAGAATAAAGTATGCCTCCTATTTGTGCCTTGTTAATGCCACCCCTGGAGTGGCGTTAGATTTTGGTGCTGACTCAGTTTTACGAAATCTCTTATATCTGAGGCAGCATCAAAATGCAATGGGTGTTGCAATCTTAGGTCAGCTTTCAGAATGTTCTCAAGAAGACTTTAGCAAAGCGTTATAAAAATGGAGCATGAAGTTAAATGCCTCGTTTAAAATGTGGTAGTTATGTGATAATAATGACTGCATAAAACCTGTCTAGCCAAGCTCTTGCGCAGCCACCTCAAATTTATGACATGACAATCAGGCGATGAGCGGTTGCATAATCCAAGCAATTGTCAAAATATGAAGTTTGTTCTTGTTGAAAGCTCATTAAATATTACATATTTCTTGTTGACGAAACGGCAGCTGTGAGCTGTTTAATACTTGTCTTCAGAGCACGGTGTGTATCTCACAGTATGGCAAAAGTCCTGAATAACCAGTCAATGTTATGTCTATGTGAAAAGATGGCAAAGCAAAAAAAACAAACGTTTTTACTAAGAAACTGCAAACTTCATTCTTGCTAAATTATTATTCACCATTGCACATGATGCTACTAGAATTAGTTTGTTACAAGGCAGCATTCTTTTCTTTTCTTCTGAGTTGGACGGATCATCATCTGCTGAAATTTAAACTCACCTCAAAGAATGTTGGGGCTGCTAACGTGGAAACGAACAAGGTAGCCAGGTCATGGAAACAGGTTAAAGTAGAGGAATTAGGCCCAGCTTTAGAAGCTGGTTGGGATAAGGCTAAAGCTATGGCCTTGCCCCTGATTGACAGCTTTCTGAAAGCAGTGTAAATGACCATGGAAGAAATGGTGCCCCCCGTAATTAGAAGGCCCAATAGTCAGATGAAACCAGGTCACCCTTGGTTTACAAAAGACCTCAAACTCTTTCAAAGAAAGTATTGACAGCAGGAAAGACAGTGGAAACTTAATCCAGTACCTGAGGAAAGGGTGCCCCTTAAGTCCACTCTAAAGGCTTATAAAGCAGCACAATTTATGGCCAGATCTAAATTTTATACTACCAAAGTAAAGGAGGCTATTAAGGCCCCCAGGGAACTTTTTAAGACTATTAAGGCCCTAACTGTGCCCATGAAGCCGGCTGGTCTAGAAAACTCTCAGGGTTTCTGTGACAAAGTTGCTTTTCATTTTGAAAATAAGATATTGCAAATACATAGCAACTTTGATACCCAGATTATTCCCGAAGCATTACCCCCAATGATAACAGAGAGTGCTACAGCAGATGACCAGTCACTAATGTCATACTTCCAACCCCCTTCCATGGATAATATTAAAAAGAAGATTCTTGAAATTAAATCGGGCTCCCCTCTGGATCCGTGTCCTCCTTCCATTTTTCACATGGTTCCGGATTTAATGGCACGGATGTTGGTCCCCATTTACCAAGAGGTAGCTATGTCTGGGGAGTACCCATCTATCTGGAAAGAAACGATAGTAGTACCCCTCAAGAAAAAAACAGAGGGGGATAATCAGGACTTGAGTAATTTGCGGCCAATAGCACGTCTCCCGTTTTTGGCAAAGATTCTAGAAAAAAATTTGAATTCTGAATTGATCGAGTTTTTAACAAAAGCGGATGCTCTTGATATCTCCCAATACGGGTTCAGAAAAGGGCACAGTACTGAAACTGCCCTAATCTCATCCTCTGATACTATTCGAAGGATGGTTGATGAAGGCAAGGGGGCCGTTTTGGTTCTTTTAGATTTATCTGCTGCCTTCGACACTATCTCTCCCACACTATTAATGTCCCGTTTGCATCATGTGGGTTTGAGGGACAAGGCGCTTAAACTTTTGAAGTCTTTTCTTACAAATAGATGGACCACAGTTAGCTGTGGTGATTTCAAATCTAGACCTTATCTTATGCCATGTGGGATTCCGCAGGGATCTCCCCTCAGCCCCACATTGTTTAATGTGTATGTAGCACCTTTGGCTAGTCTAATTCGTACTTTTGGTTTCATTCCATCTTCCTATGCTGATGACTCCCAGCTTATTATTCCTATTAATCAGCCATGGGAGGAGGTTGCAGATCGGTTTAGTAATTGTATGGTGGAAGTGAGTAAATGGATGAAGACCAATTGGCTAAAAATGAATGCCACCAAAACTGAAGTTTTATGTTTTGGACCTGGAAAGAATTTATGGAACTCACGGTGGTGGCCCTCTGAATGTGGTAACTGCCCTGTGCCCACTTACTAGAAACCTAGGCATCTTGTTCGACGAACATCTGTCTTTTAAAAAACAGATTAATCATGTGGTAAACATCAGTTTATGGTCAATTAAAATGCTCAGAAAAATCTTCCCCTATCTGTTACATGAATGGAGAGTATCTGCTATCCTGGCATTGGTAATGTCCAAGATAGACTACTGTAATGCACTGTTCCTTAATCTGGATAAGGGGCCGATAAAAAGACTCCAATTAGTTCAGAATTCCGCTGTCAGAGCGGTTCTTAATCTCCGACGATGTATATCAGTTAGAAAGAGTCTTAGGAAATTACATTGGTTACCAGTGGCGCAGCGTATCCAGTTTAAGTCGCTCTGTCTTACTTTTAAGGCAGTTCATGGAATAGGACCACAGTACCTGACTTCCAAACTCCTCCTGCATGTACCTAAAAGAAGCTTGAGGTCTTCCCAAGCTCACTTGATTTAGGTCCCTCGCACACATAAAGCCAAATGGGGAGACAACGCTTTTACAGTAGCTGCAGCCAGAGGATGGAACTCTCTCCCACAGAATATTAGGCAAGAATCAGGTTATATGAAATTTAGGGAAAATGGTGAAAACTTGGCTCTTTCCTCGTTAATTTTTTGGTACATAAAGATCAGGGTCCTTGATTTAGTTTGTTTCAGTTTCTTCTATTGGATGTTTTTCTATCTTCATTATTTCTGTTATTTTTCTTATCCTCTGTCTATTTTTTACTACGTGCTTTCTTCCCAGTGCTTCGATGCTTTTTGAGTAGGAACGCGCTTTATAAATCTCGAATTACATTACATTGCATGTGCACAATTTAGAGAATTGATGGGTAAATTGAAAAAAAAACCCTTTTAAATGAACTATCCTTAAGATCTAACTGAATATATTATCGTGTTTCAAACTTCTGGCTAGCCTCGCCTACAAAAGGTGCTTCCTTTATCTGTTACGTGTATGGAGATGAAATATTTTTGAGTTGGACCTGTATTCACAAAAGACTATGGTGCAGAAGAAATGGGCAGAAAAAATATGCATTGTGAGCCCCAAATACGGCGATGGACAGCAGGAACACAGCTACAACTAAACCATCTATTAAATGGCATTGCATGTATAGAAAAGTCAGTAAGGGCCACATGTACAAAACATTTTTCTAGTCGCAGTCGTTAACGATTAGAAAAATGCTTTTTGGGATGTACAAGGCCCAAACTGGGCCTTTTGAGTTTTGCGATTCGGTATTAGGAAGTGGCGTGTTCAGGGCGTCCCTTACTAATACCAAATCTAAATGGTATGTATGATTGTTTTGTGACCGTGAATGTGGTTACAAAACAATCGCAGTGAGCACCAATTACATATTGGTGCTAACCCAAGCGCAAAGGGTGAATGGCAGCGAAAACCTTTTTAAGAGCACCACTCTTCAAAACTGAAACGTTTCATTTTCTTTCTTTTTAAACGCAGGCTGTTTTCCTTTAAGGAAAATAGGCTGCGTTTAAAAAAAAAAAGATTGCTTTATTTAAAAGCAATCCCAGACATGGTGGTCTGCTGACAGCAACCTAAACATTTTCATCAACATCCCACTCAATACCACCCACTCTAAGCATACAGAATATATGACTTTTGCCCCTCAGGTCAGAGACAGCTGTCACACATGCAGAAGAAACAGCTGATAACCTTTCAGAGATTTCGGGCCTTATTTACAAGCCTCTAGTACCACTCTGGTGGCACTGTGCCCATTTCCACATTTACAAGGTGGCACAAAGCCACTTTGCGTGGCTTAACGTCTTGTAAATATGGGCACCCCGAAGCAGTGGCCGAGGTGCGTGCAATGGGTGTTGCTGTGGGCATTTCCATGCAACACCTATTGCTTTTGACACTGCCCCAGAATTATTTGAAATCATAAATCTGAGGCAGTGCCAAAAGCTAACGCCATCCCAGGGGTAGTGTTAGAGTGGCGCAATGAGGAGAAATACTATTATTTCTCCTTGTTTTTGCTTTTTCTATGTGTACTTCATTCTGCAGCACACATAGAAAAAGCAAAACACCATTAATGATTGTTTATGTGCAGGAAAGTTCAGCTGCGTTCTGCAGCACACATACGTGTAACAAATCACCATTGTTGATTGCTTATGTGCAGGAAGGAACACTTTCCTGAACATAATCACTTCCTGCACCGCAGGCACCCTCGCACTATGGTGGAAGGCTGACTGCGTTGGAGCTAAGCAGCTAATCTTAGCACCTGAGCAGGTGGAGAGAACAGAAATGCAGCATATCTTGTGGATACAGCATATTTCTGCCCTTTCCTGTTGGTGCAGGGTAGCGCAGCAAGGAACTTGCAGTACCGCCCTGCGCCACAGAGGCTTGTAAATAACCCCTTACTTCACCCCCAACTAACATTTATGTTTTCCTTGTCGTGATCCCTCAAAACTATAGGAAACATGCTGGACATAAATGACCTGACTCACTTAGTCATTTACTAATCATGAAGTCCATGTACTCTCTAGCAGCTACTGATGCACTGCACCTCCAAGCTCCTCTTATGTCACTTTCTCTTGGACACTAAATATACCTCTTCATTCCACCTGGTTTACTGTCCATGATGCTCCAACGAACAATCAGCACTGAGCTATATTACCTTATTGTAACCGGGATCTCCAGCATGGCCAACAACGTGTCTTGTGTTCTCACCTGTTTGCAACATTTTTATGCAACCATTGTATTGTAATGTAATTGCATTTATGTAGTTCCTGCTGTCCTTGATGAGGCGCTGAAGTGCTTTATTGGCAACAGCATACTACTCCGAAACGAAACGTTTGTGGTTACCCAGTGGTTATTCAATATTGATTTTTATTGGGATTATTCTTGCACTCTCAGAAAACTGATCAATGAAGTTTTCTCCAATTTGTTTGCGATTGATTAAATTCGTAGGCGTTATGTGTGATCATTTGTGTCAATCATGCAAAGGGAAAATGGGATAAATGGATACACTGTAGAAGGTTAGATATTTCTTGAAATAGAGATAATGAGAGTTTGTAATTTATGAGGAAGGACCATGCAAAGTTTGCAGAATATGTGCCGCCTTTCTCCATGTGCCTTGTAAATATTGTCATTACAATTTAATTAGACTGGAATACAATCAAAAGCAATTAAACTGATTCTTGGAGAAGTGAGACGTACAAAATTGTTATTCAGAAATGTCCATCTGTTGTATAGGTAAGCATGCACTATGTTTTTTAGACAGCAAGGCATTATAAAATAACAAAAACAAATGTATACATAACCATTATACATAACCCAATGAAACCTATACTTGAGACTAATGTAGGTAAATATATAAAAAATCTGTGTGTCTGCTATCTCCTTGGGCTGACATACTGTTATTCCGCATACCAATGCAGCTACCCTTGCACCATAGTGTAATGCTGTCTATGTTACGGGCAGGCTTTTTTTTGTGCAGGAAGGCAGCAACCCTTATAGTAATTTTCCTCTTTGTGTGATGTGCAATGCATCACAACCTAGGAATAAAATGTGACAAGGAGAAATAAAGATAATTGTCCTTGTTGCACCTCAATGTAGAAGGCACAACATTTTGATGCATTCCTAGGTTTCCTACCTTTAGTATAGCTGGCAATGCACCAAAATCTATGGGTGGATGATTGGAAAAACCTAAGCTTCACCCATGGAATCATCCCAGCTTGCAATGTAACAGAACACAGCATAAGTAGCTACTGAGTAGTAGTATTCAAATGATAGCTCAATATGGCCCAAAGGCTATGGTTTCTCTTTTAACAGCTAAGCAAATTACTTCATTAAAGACAATGGCATATTATAAATTTTTCAAGCAACACAATGCTCAAGCCAACCTTGATGTTCTGTGTGAAAGGAGGGCAGGAATGTGCCATATTTAACATTATATGGCACATTGCTGCTCTTAGTCTGCGCATGCGTCCAGTGTGCTGCCTAGTGCCAACGCAGGCCCTCTTGCACCATGGTACAAAGGTGCCTGCATTGTAGACAGCATTGTTTTTTTGCAGAAAGGGACACCTTCCTGCACAAATCCAATCATCAGAGGCATTTCCTCTTTCTTTGTGTGTTGTACAATGTAGCACATGTTGAAAGAGGAAAAACGATTAAAAATAAGCACATTGCTCCTCATTTCCCTCCCCTGGGGAGTCGTAGCATTTTGACTCGTTCCCAGGTCTACCACAAATGGTACACCTGGGAATGCCAAAATGCATGCATGGATATGCATGGTAACACCTATGATCCACCCATGTAATGCCTCCCTGGGGCCGAATAACGCAAGGCAAAGACTTGTGCTGCCTTATATCACTCCACATTAATCAAGCTGCACAGGGTCATGAAAGGTGGTCTTGCATGGCTTGATAAATTTCATTTAAGGTTTTGCGTCGCCCTTCCGCCCGCTTACATGGTTTAAGGGTGAACCAAACCCATGATAAATATGACCCCATATGTACAAAGCACTTTTGCCTCAAACCCACACAAAACCTCTGGTTTGATAATCTCCAAACAAAGATGAAACTGGACACCCTGACTAGTACCCCTGGCTACAAAAATGATTTTGAAATTACTCCCATCGTAATGACCCGAGCCACTGGTGCTTTGTACAGAGTTTGTGTATGTCTCAAAAAATTAACAAACAAATATTAATTGGTTCATGATTATCCAGGATAATGCCGTATGACCTTATCATATGCATACTCTGCATCAAGGAAAACCAACCTTCCTTTCACAGCAACAGCCTCAATATTGGGCGGCAAATAAAGTCCAAACAAAAGATCACTCGACCATGCCACAACCAAAATTTTCAAACAAAAATGTAAACTATTTATGGGTAATCAATGTTTGAGTCCCGTATCCAATGGCAACATCCATGTGTGTCAAATAAGGCCCATTAAACCTGCCACCTGCCAAGCCTCACTAAAAAGCTAGCCCACAATACCACTTGGTGTAATCATTTAACCTATTCATAAGAAAAGGGTCTCTGGTAAACAGTGTATACTAGCATTAGTAACATCAGCTTTCCCAATACAATTGATCTAGTGCTAGCATGATTCAGACCCTTAACTTTCCAAGGGGACATCACGTAAATCACACATTGGACAGGAGAAGAAGGAAATGCCACATGACATTTAAGATACATTGGCCCTCATTATGACATTCGTGGAAAATCCTGCTTACAGCCGCGGTGACGGCTGCCAACATATTGCTGCAGTGGCGAATATCCGTTCTCCATATTATACCACACATACACCAAATCGACGGAATACTGCCACAAACACAAATCAACCTGCCCAAAGGTCAGTGCTAAAGTGGCAGTATGAACACCCATACTGTTAAGCCAACAAAACAACGCCCACTACATCATGACCCACGAATCACCACGGCGGACATTCAATGGAGGTAAACCATTGGCAGTACACACCAGCGCTCTCAGAATGGCCACCCTAATACAAAACAAAACAACATTGGCCAAAACGAAACACACACACACGACACTCATACATACACCACACCCACCCACCCATAGCACTATAAAACATACACCCACATAACACACCACCCTTTACGAATACCAATAAGCGCCACAAGAATAACACAAAGACCACTGAGAAAACTACACACACACACCACAAACACCCATACATCCGTCGCTTTCCCCACATCCCACACCCCACCACATCACTCAGCACCCTCTGCACAAAACACACCACACAACACCCATCTCCCCACAAAGGCACCCCCGTTTCACAGATGAGGAGTTGTGGGCATAGTCAAGGAAATAGTCAGGGTAGAGCCACAGCTGTTTGGATCACAGGTAAGCAAATAGCCATTGCCAGGAAGATGGAGCTGTTGCTGAGAATCGTGGACAGGGTGAATGCTGGGGGACAGCATCTAAAAACAAGGGATGACATCAGGAAGAGGTGGAACGACCTATGGGGGAAGGTAGGTTACGTGGCAGCAAGGCACCAGCTCGCCATACAGAGGACTGGCAGTGGACCCTCACCTCCTCTCCCACAGCGCACAGCATGGGAGGAGCAAGTCTTGGCAATACTGCATCCTAAGGGACTCACTGGAGTAGCCGGAGGACTGGACACTGGAGAGTCAATATTTACTACTTATCACCCCTCATACGTGCATGCCTTCTCACACCCTCACCCTCACTCCCATCACTCCACTTCATCCCACACACTGCACCTACACATATGACTAACCCCATTGCAAAGCCCTGCATGCCATACCAATGCATGGACAGCCCTCCCCGCCCTGCATGGACACACATCACCAAAGCATGCACAGCATGGAGAACTAACAATCCCACAATCTATCACCATACACAAACAAAGGTGGCAGGGCAACAGCAACAATAGAGAGGAAGCAAGGGTTGTACAATATGTCACAGACATGAAGTATAATAGATCACTTACATCCCCACAGGTGCCCCAACCAATCTCAGAGGCGAGGAGGTGCCACAACTAACCAGTCCCCCAACAGAAGATGCCCCCAGTGATGACAGTAACTCTAGACTTCAGGATCTGGATGAACTACCTGGCCCACTCACAGTCCACCACATAGCCTCCCCCATCAGTATCCAATACCACAGCACCCACCCAATGTCCCCATACCTCTGTCTCCAGGACACGTCAATCAGCAGTGTGCCCAGCTGTACAGGAACCCTAGTCCACACCTCACACCCAAGACAATCAGGGACCTGGGGTCAGTGGTAGTTGGCACACCATTCAGGGGACAGAGGCACAGGGGAACAGGGACACTTGGAGGACCTCTGTGTGCCAGAGGGAGGACAAGCCCAGGGAACCGACTCTTCAGGAGGCACTCACCAATGTCCTAGGGGCTTACCAACAATCCCAGGACAAGATGGGCCAGATCCTTACCAACATGCAACAGAAAACGTGACTGCAGGAGGTACACCATCAGGAGATCAGGGAGGATTTGCAGGCCCTCAACACCACCATGGTCTCCATAGCAGGGGTACTGGCAGATATGGCCAACATCACGAAGAAATGGACAGCACACCGGCAGTGCCCTACCACTAACCAGTCTACTGACCAGCCCACCACGTCCAGTGCAGCTAGTGGGCAGGAGGCCCTGCCACAGGACCCACAGGCCACCAGCACCCCTCCTCCTGCAGGAGCTGAACCACCCCGCAAACATTCCCTGCAACCCAGACAAAAGCAGGAGACACTTGCCAAGACCAAGACTACTGCCAGGAAATGAGACCCTCCTGAATGTCCCTCTTGTGTCCCACCTTGTCACCTTGTCCACTTCGAACTGCCTTTGCTCCCCTTCCTATGGCCCCTTGGACACTGAACCTAAGCTACGAACAGACTGGAAAAATACCCTGGACTAGCCTCTACCATCACGCCATTCCATTGCACTTTTCCGTCAATTATTTGCACTACAATAAACACCCTTGAACACAAACTAAGTGAAGGTCTTTTATTTTATACAAATGTGCATATATGGAAACAGTTACATCTTGTGCAAATGATCTGAACACTGTGATAGCATACATTTTAAGACCTGTATCTGTCTGTAGACATCACATCAGTACACTGTTGTCATATCACCAACATCTGCAAAATGAGAAGCCATAGGTGACAGTAAGTAAAGATGCAAAGGAAGAGAATGCCATCCTGCTACAGCCACAAAGAACACATCAATAATCAGAGGACTGGTCAGTTCCACTGTCTCACCTGTGTGTCATTGGAAGTATTGACGTATAACTGATGTTCTGTTTTCAACATCCTCATCTTCTGCCTCCTCATCCTCACTGTCCTCAGGGTCTACTGCTGCAACAGGGGCATTTCCAGTCTCCTCCTCCTGCAGATAAGGCACATTTAGTCTGAGGGCCAGGTTGTGCAACATGCAGCATGCCACTACTATCTGGCAGACCTTCTCTGGTGAGTAGCACAGGGATCCACCGGTTAGATGGAGGCAACTGAACCTGTACGTCAGGATGCCGAAGGTCCTCTCAATAATCCTCCTGGTTCGCCCATGTGCATCAGTATAACAATTCTCAGCCCCTGTCCTGGCATTCCTCATAGGGGTCATGAGCCATGATAGGTTTGGGTAGCCAGAGTCACCTGCAAGTATTGAGGGGCAACCATTAGCCTTACACAATAGTATGGGGTCAACACCAGAAGGCATACACTGACGTACATTGGGTGGGGACTCAGCCTCACCAATTAGCCACACCCTGTGCCTCTGTAGTTGTGCCATCACATGTGGAATGCTGCTATTCCTCAGGATAAAGCATCTTGCACTGACCCAGGATACTTGGTAGTGACATGGGAGATGTACTGGTCAGCCGGGCACACCATTTGCACATTGAGTGAGTGGAAACTGTTCCGATTCCAGAACACCCTTTCATTCTGGCGGAGGGGGGGGAAACGTAACATGTGTACTGTCAATCGCCCCAATAATGTTGGGTATATGTCCCATTGCATAGAATCCTACCTTCACAGTGGCCAAATCTTCCACCTGGGGGAAAGCAATGTAGCTGCACATGTGTTTCACCAGGGCAGACAAAACCCTTGCCAGCACAATTGAGAACATTGGCTGTGACATTCCTGCTGCCAAGCCCACTGTCACTTGGAAATAACCAGTTGCCAGAAAATGGAGCACTGATAGCACTTGCACAAGAGGGGGGATCCCAGTCGGATGATTGATGGCAGATATCAGGTCAGGCTCCAATTGGGCACACAGCTCTGTGATCGTATCCCTGTCCAGTCTATAGGTGAGTACTATATGCCTCTCTTCCAGTGTAGCCAAGTCCACAAGGGCTCTGTAAACGGGGGCTTATCTCATTCTCCGATTCCTCTGCAGTGGTAGGTATCGAAGGGACACAAGAGTGAGTAGGTTGTCACAATTTAAACAATGGATCCACCACCTCAGTTTACAGAGAGCAGGAACATGGTGGGACATTGGGAATGGCAATGTCTGTGTAAAAAGTGGAAATGACGAAGTTCTCGATTATCTGAATATTGTCCACCACATAAAATGTCGTCCTCCTGTCCTGTATGTATGGACAGGTTGAAGTGTGGTAACTCCACCGGCGTTGCTCGTCCTCGCACCGCTGTGCTATGCCTCATTAGATAACATAGGGCTCTATGGAGTACAGTGGCCAGTGGGGATCAGCGGTGGTTATGACGGTGTACACCGCCGTGAACGTGACCACCATTTTCTGTCCATAAACTCACTCAATTCCTGACTTTCCAGAGGGCAACACCAATACTGCATGTGCTGCTGTGACCTGTGTCTGGATCCTGCCGTGGCCTGTGTGACTGGGGAAAAGGCCCCTGCCTTCATTTCGGAGGAGTTGGAGCATTTGGTGGATGGGGTGCAACCACAGTATTGGCAGCTGTATGTGCCTTCAGACCAACAGGCGAGTACACCTTGAACACGAGGCTTGTGACAGGGTTGCATGGAGATGTGTGTGCAAGCATTGTGTCATTTGGGGAGGTCGTGTATCTGGTGGTAGTGTACATGGTGGATGCTGAGTAATGTGTGCGCCAATGGGGATGGAAGGTGATTTGTGGGCCATATGTGTGACAGACTGGATTGTATGTGTAATGGTGTCCTCGTGTCTGTTTTTCCTCTGCAGTTCAGCACCCATCAGTACACGGGATTGTGGCGTGCCATCACCAAGGACATGCGGACCCTGGGGGTCTACAGCAGGTGGAGCACCCACTTTAGGATGAGATGGGAGGACCTGAGACGCTGGGCCTGGAAGACCGCAGTGGCCCAGGTGGGGATGGACTCCCAACGAGGGCGGGGTACCGGTCAGAACCTGACCCCCCCCGATGGCCCACATGCTGGCTGTGGCCTATCCAGAGCTGGATGGGTGCTTGAGGGCATCACAGCAGACACAAGGGGGTGATTTAAGTGTGCTTTACAACTATGATTGGTAGGTGGCATGGGAACCTGGTGGTGGCTGTCAGATAGTGGGTGGCCCTCAATGTCAGCTCAGAGAACGCAGCGTGATCCAGCTCAAGGGTAATGGGTGTTTTGCATACCATGTCAGACAGGGCGTAGGGGGTCCCAAGGGAGGTGCAGTTGGCGGTGTTTCGCTCTCGTTTTGGTTTGGTACTTAGCCAATGTAATGCCAGTGCGATGCACATGGGACACAATCCTGATCCCTGTGTGTGACGGTTGTGTGAATGCCATAATGGTGTTTGTGCTGTAATTTGCCCGGTGCTCCCTTCCTCTCTACACCCCCCCTTTTTTCTTCTGTCATCCTGAGAGAGGAGCAGTAGCAACGGCAACAGAGGGAGCTGCATCCCACAGGACCCAGGAGGCAGAGTCTACTGACGCCAAGGTAACCAGTGGGACAGAGGTCAAGGGGAACACCACCGGGCAGAGACAGGAGGTGACAACACTGACTCTGATACCTCCTCCAATGGAAGCTCCCTGGTGGTGGCAGACACCTCTGGGACCACCCCAGCTACAGGTACAGCTGCCACCCCTGTACCATCACCGCCCTACCAGTAGCCCCTCACCAAGTTGCCCGTGCCCGCTCACCCAGGATGGTGGGCATCTCCTGCGCCCCAGGCACCTCAGGCCATGCCCAAGTGAGCCCTGCTGCCCTCATTGAGGAGGCTATTGACCTCCTGAAAACCATTTCTCAGGGGCAGTCAACAATTGTGAATGCCATCCAGGGGCTAGTATCCCAGGTGCAGCAATGCAATGCATCCCGGGAGGGCATTCATGGTGTATTGATGGTCCAACAGAGATCGTTCCAGGCTCTAGCCTCCTCTCTGATGACAGCCATTGTCCCTGTTCCTACCATCCCCCTTCCAACTACCACTTCCCAGTCCCATTCTCCTCAACCCTAACCCATCCCATGCACACATACAGACAAGCCATGCACACAAACCATCAAACAAGTGTGACACAGACAAACACAGGCAGCACACGTTAGGCCTCAAGCACTCACACAAACAACAGACAGTTGCACACATGACAGCATCCACTGCCTCCACTGTCTCCCCCCTCCTCCTCCTCATCAGCCTCCTTCTCTGTCACATCCGCACTCACACCTGCATGCACTGCATCAACAGTCACCACCACCATCACCACACCAAGCAGTACACACACCTCACTTGCAGACACCTCCACAACATCCATCCATGCGTCCCCTGTGTCCTCTCCCACCCTGTAGGCCCCCCACCTCCTAAGAGACACAAACACACGCACACAAACACCCAACAGCCACCCACCTCACATCAGCACACTGCCCATGCACCTGAACCCAAGTCCAGCAGATGTACACCTCCGACAACCACTCCCTCAACCTCCACTCCCATTCTGCCTCCCTCATCCCACCCCACCATCCATAAGAAGCTTTTCTTTGCCCAACTTGACCTCTTCCCTCACCCTCCAGCCCCTGTCCTGCCCGTAAGAGCAGGGTCCCAACAACCCAGCCCAGCACCTCAACCAAACATTCCAGGGGGACAGTGGAGGCACCTCCTAGTTGTAGAGGCAAGAGAGGGAAGGATCCCACTCGACTACCCAAGAGAGGGAAGGATCCCACTCCACCACCCAGGAAAGGGAAGGATCTCACTCCACCACCCAGGAAAGTAAAGGATCCCACTCCACCAGCCAAGAAAGGGAAAGGTCCCACTCAGCCACCCAGGAAAGTGAAGGATACCACTCCAGCAACTAAGAGGGGCAAGAGCCCCCCCCAACAGCAGTGGTCAAGGTACATTCACCTCATGCTGGGACACTTCAGCCCTCACCTCAGGCTGGGACACAGCATTCCTCACCTCCAGCAGAGGGCATGTAGGCCACCCCAGGGACTGTTGTACAAGGAGCCCCCTCCAAAACCAGTATGCATGTTCCCCACCTCAGAGACTGTGACCTTGCACTCCCCAGCATAGGAACATGGGCATGGAGCCCCCTCCAGAACCAGTGGGCAAGTTCCCCACCTCAGAGACTGTGACCTTACACTCCCCAGCATAGGAAAATGGGCATGGAGCCCCCTCCAGAACCAGTGGACAAGTTCCCCACTTCAGCTGTGGTGCCCCCACCCTCCTTTCCCCTGAGGTGCCTGGCCATTCCCATCATGATGCCCCTGCACAGTTTAGTGCAGATTACATCAAGGAAAGAGTTGGGGCTTGGACTGTGCTTTGTGGCCATGTGAGCCTTTTGTACTTTGGACTGGCCATTGGCCCTTTATGCACAGTGACTCATGTGTATTTTGTCACAACGGCAATATGGTGGCTGTTTTCATCCTATTACACTTTTAGTTCTGGAATGTTGTAGTCCTTGCATTATTACGACGTGTGTCCTGTGACATTGTTTTTCCTCTGCAGCTAGTTGTGTGTATGTTGAGTGTGTGACTAGTGTGTGTTGTGCATGTGTGTGTCACTCTCCTGTTCCTCCCTTCCTCTCTTGTGTCTTTGTCGGCGTTGGTGTTCCAGGTGGAGCATGGCATAAAAAAGCATTTGGAAGACTTGAAGTTCCGGTTCCATGGCGGCCTTGATCTTCTCTGTGTCTCCGAAGGTGAGTCTTTCGTCTTCTATGTTCTGGTTCTGCCAGGCTTTTGATGGCATTGGTACTGCTCCGGAGATCGTGGCGATGTGCTATGTCATATTATGGTGGGTGGTACCTTGTCTTCCACCTGGATGTTGATGGTTACCGCCTTGGTAGGTGGTGTTTACACCCTGGTGGTTGGTGTGGTACATTGGCTGTCTATGGATGTCATCACCACTATGGTCATAATTTGGGGGTAATTACCCCCAGCCTGTTGGCGGTATTACCAGCACTTTATCACTCACTGCCAATGTCATAATGAACACCAATACAACTTAAATTAGCAGTTGCTTTTGTTGCATCCCACCATCCCAACCCATCACCATTAGAAAACCCCCAAAACTTAGCATAGGCCTGGAAAGTTCCATCAAGAACACACAGGGAGGGCAAAGCTTTTTCTAAATCAACATTCTCAGTTTGATATCCCACAAAAATCAAAATGAAGATTTGAGTCTGAATCACTCTAAGAAATTGAGCTATTTTTTGTGAAGGATGTGAGTCCTACACTAGTTATAGACCAGCAATTGTGTTATTAGTGGGAACCAAGTACCTCATTGTAGCACTTGACTCTATCAAAATAATGAAGCAGAGCAGCCTAAGGCCTGCTCAGGGGAGGTGGTGTGGCCTAGTAATCTCAATTTCTGGCACATAAGAAGAGTCAATACATTTTTGTCCAATCAGTGCTGTTTCTTCAAAAAAATGAAAAGCATTTTTATTGCAACACTGCTAAATACAACACACTAAATTATAAATGTATACACTCATGTAGATTGAAATACTGTTGATGCACCTTCATACCACGTTTCATGCCTCGTGGGTCCTGAACTCCATAATCATACTACCTACCACCTATATCAAATGCAACATCCTCATATAAAGCCTTTGGTTTCTTAAGTGAATTTCTATGGATTCTTTAATTCTATTCTATTTCATAACTATAATATCCCTGTAACCTTCTATTGTTTCTTAACGTAAAGTAATTTTCATTACTACATGTTAACCAAACCAACCACCACCGCACAGGTACTGGGCACCCCGGGACATAGAAGGAGCTGACCCTTGGGGGTGACATCTCCAGGGCCAACATTGGCTCCATGAGGGGGCCGGCAGCCCCCCTCCAACAATCAATGGCCAAAGAAGGTGGTGTTCCCCAGGGCTCGGGGTCTGCAACAGATCCCCTTCATTTTTGTTGTTATGGCCCAAGGGAGGTGGTGGTCCCCAGGTCTGTGGGGAGGCCACGTGGTCCCCCACAATGTTCTTGAAAAGTGCCCCGGGAGGTGGTGGTCCCTGGGGCTGCAGGGGAGGGGTGCACACCACCTGCATTCTGATGGTCCCCACGGCTGCAGGGGGCAAGTGACCCCTCTGCAATCTATTATAAAAGTGCCCCTGGAAGGTGGCGGTCCCCAGGGCTTGGGGAGGGTGTGCGGCATCCCTGCACTGCTTAAGTCTTTAGCCCCAGGTAGGTGGTGGTCCCCGGTGCTGCAGTGGGGCCACTCAGGACTATCTCTGCTATTATTTTAGGCAGCTCTTGTTCCTGATCCTGTTGTGG
Source organism: Pleurodeles waltl (assembly GCF_031143425.1). NCBI lineage: Eukaryota > Metazoa > Chordata > Amphibia > Caudata > Salamandridae > Pleurodeles > Pleurodeles waltl. The sequence continues at coordinate 758,122,843 of NC_090437.1, read as the reverse complement.
AACGTCATGGAGCTGAATGCGCAATGCAAGCGCCACCGCTTCCCCTTAAAATAATTGAGGATACTGTGGCAAAATTGCCCATCAATTGCATCCCTAAATCTAGGGCCGGGACAGCCCCGTATTCATCTTGAATTTGTTTCAACACCTCTGGTAAATTGTGGTTGTATAGAACGCGGCAAACACCGTGGCCCAGGTATTACAGTTATCTACTGTAGGGACCATCCCAAAGGGCAAGCACATTGCTAATATTCTATGTTTATCCTGAGAACAGAGTGCGGGCCTAGCAAAACAGTTAGATAGATGAAAATAAAACAAGACCGTAAAAACTGTTATTGTAATAATAATAATGCGAAGCTGAATAAAACATACCTAGGTTATAGTGCACAGCGGCCTAGTGTGTTAAAATAACGTGCATGGAGCTATAACTAAAATGGCTACACAACAACCTGTCACAGTATCCGTCGGCTGTGTGGCTCTATGACCCACAACTAGGGGGGTAAATGTGACGGGTCGACCTCGACGGGGTCGATCCCACCATACCCCTGGGGCACCAGTGCAGCCCTTGTTCCTTATCCGCATCCACATCCGGGTGATGGGGGGATTTCTAAATCCCTTCTCGATGCAGCCAGGGAAAGGACGGCAGAGAGAGACGCAGCGGATGAGACAGGAGCAACAGTGGCAAAGAAACAGACAGCTGCAACATCCGTAGCGGCGGTGGCACGCCGAGAGACAGCGGCAGTGCCAGGAACAACAGTGACAGCCAAGGAGGCAGAGCCAGCACCAGACGCGGGAACAACAGCTATCCCAGGAGGAGTGGCTGGAAAAGGTGTGCAAACCATCCAAGTTCAGCCCTGTGCAGTGGATGCCGACACCAGGACGTGGTGTCCAACAACGGTGGTTTTCCCACCACGTCAACCATTGAAGGGCCAGGAGGCAGGAAAACCCCGGGATCCAGCCACGCTCTGGGGAGAGCGTGGCCTCAGCAGGTACAAGGACTGTGGGCTAATCCAGAATTCCCACGATATGAGCGGGAGGGGGACAACCAGCTACCTACTGTATTCTGAGAGCCTCAGGGAGGGGAATATATATATTTTTTTTTTTTTTGGGGGGGGTTTACTTTTGTTTGTGGCACTTTTCATACTGTTTTTTTTTTGTTTGTTTTGTTTAATGAGGGAACAAAGGTTTGTCTCCCTCACCACAGTGTCATATTAGACTGGTCTTCTATTGAGCTGAACCAACATAGAGAAAAAAGAAAAAGACAAAAGAACGGTCACAGTTGCAGGGTTTATGAACAGGCATAACCCTGAGAGAAAAGAAAGGGAAACAAGACAGTCACTGAAGAATAGAAAAGAGACCAGACGAAAGCAAGAGAAGACAGACACAGAGAGAGAGAGTGAGAGAGAGAGAGAGAGAGAGAGAGAGAGAGAGAGAGAGAGAGAGAGAGAGAGAGAGAGAGAGAGAGGGAGAGAGCAAAAGCTGAAGATCAGAGAAGGAAAGAAGATATAGAACAGGGAAAACAGAATAGATGAAAAGAACAGAAAGAAAACTTACCTGACCACTCATCGTTGTCTGCATCTGCTTCTTTCCCACATGTGCCTCCTGAGAGTCCAGCTGGAATAAAGAAGAAGCCAAAGATGAACACCCTGTGACCCCAGAAGGCAGAACTACGAAAAATAAAAGAAACCATAAACTAAAACTGTCATTTGCACTCAATAAAGACATTGCGTTCACAATATACCACAGTCGTCATTACGGTATCCCCTGTCACAGGGATATATTGGGAAGAGTCAGGAATCTTTATCTTTACAGATATACACTTTTTGAAAAAAAACTAAGAAAAACAAGGAGGCAAGTGCTTGGTACTCCACTCGATCTACATTTCAAACCCCTTGGGTGACAAAAGCCTCGGGTCGGTACAAAAAACAGTTTATTTATTAGTATGGAGGAGACATATGTGAGGGCCCCTCATCAGAGGCTTATTTGGCCCCAGGGACCTCATCATCCAGTGCCCGGCACAAGTAAATAAGTCCCAGGAAGCCTATTCCCTTTGACAAAATGGAAAAAAAACAGAGTGCCACCACACTCCTCATCCAGCTGCAGTGGAAGCCAGATCCCCAGAAGGGATGTGGGCCACTTCTTCCACCCACCATGCCCATATCTGGTGGTGGAAAAGGGCCTACAACAACAGCACCATGCCCGCTATCCACATGAGTGGGAGATAGGGACAACAGTGCTTCACCACCTCTGAGAACAGGAGCCAGAGTGAGGTAGTGCCATGAACTAGCACAGAAGCACGGAAGTGGGGTCCCCACACTGCCAGAACAAAGGACCCACCAAATGGGTGCACCGGTTGAACATGGGGATCCTGTGAAAATTAAAATATTTGAAGTCAAAGAAATATGGTGCATAATGCCCTGTGTGGGCTTCATTTACATATACATATTTGCCAGTCTTTGTGGTGGCCCCAAACTGGGCAGGGGCACCTCAGACGTATTTCAAAAGTGTTGGAGGAGTTTGCAGGACATACCGAAGCCACCTCCATACTAACCCTAAAATTTGCCCCAAAACTCCATTTATTAAAACATTCCTAGAGCTGGATCATTTACTCTTGGCCTCTGGAATGCAGGAACCTCTAGTGGTTAGTCAAATGGTTACGTTATGTAAAGAAAGTTAAGAAAGGCACTGATATAGATGTTATTTTGGTTTCAAATGTTCTGTCGATAACATAGATATTAAACATTTAGGCCCTAATTATGATAATGGTGGTAAAGGCCTCCTACCGCCGCGAGGTCGGCCGCCAAAAGACTGTTGCTGTGGCTAACATTCGTCCACCATAATATGACCACAGGCGGATTTCCACCACAGGAAGGGCAGAAATCCGGCTGTGGCCATGCTGGTGGACGTTGTTAAGGTGGCACTGCTACCACCAGCATCGCCACGCCAGTAGACCGCCTCCAGCCATATTATGAAAACTAATACGGTCTGGCGGTGTTCTGCTGGCGGGCGCTGCTGGTAGTAGCAGTGCCTCATCCCCTGCCGGAAGACCCCCTGGATACAGGTAAATCAGGTTTCCGACAGTGGAAGGGGGTGTGGGGTGTTGTAAGTGTGGGGAGGTGTGAATGAATGTGTGAGCGAGTGCATGTATGCAGATGTGTATAGTGTTGTTTGCGTGTGTGTGTGCATGTGTGAATGTGTGTACGGATGCGTTCATGAAGGAATGGATACATGCATGTATGAATGTGTGTATTCCTGTGTGAGTGAGTGTGTGAATGTGTTGTGTGTGCCTGTGAATGTGTGTGCATGGAGGGGAATTAGAAGGGGGGAGCGTGGATGGAGGGAGGGTGGTGGGCATCAGGGGAGTGTAAGTGGGGTGGATGGGTCTCCTACCAGTGACAGGGAAAGAATTCCCTGTCACTGGTAGGGCCTACCACCATTGTTTTCATGGTGTTACGAACGCCACAAACACCATGGCGGTAGGCAGAGTTAAAATGCTGGCGGTGGTACAGTAGCGGCCACCGGGTTGGAGATTGTTATCTCCAGCCTGGCAGCAGCTACCACCATGGCGGTCGGTGTGGTACATTAGCCAACCCGCCAATGTTATAATGTGGTGGTATGTACTGCCAGCCTGTTGGCGGTACTACCGCCACATTTACACCGACCGCCGGGGTCATAATGACCCATTAATGTTTACTAATATAATGAATGCTTATCACTGGTAGCATTGTTTCTATTCATTTAAATGATTATCAGTGTGTGTTTTTCATTATTTCTGTGGTGATACCTGTAAAATATATATATATATATATATATATATATATATATATATATATGTATATATATATATATATATATATAGAAAACACATTTGTTAAAATGTAAATTGCCTATATCTTTGACACTGTTTGACTAATCTTCATGATTTGTTTATTTTTTTAAGTGTGTTGGTAATGTTGGTGTTGCTGATGTTCAGCACAGAAAGTTTTGGAGTGATCCGTCAAGTGGGGTCTGAGAAAAAGGGGAGGTCAAAAAAGCTGTGTTTCGATGCTAGCTTTTGGTATGAAGATTGTGCTTTTGCTTATTTGGTGTAAATCCATTCAGTAGTTCTTGTGATATTAAAGGGAAAATTAATTTGTATATATTTGCGATGTATTTGCAAATAATGATTAGCTCATGCAGGGAAATGCACAGCTCTGATTGTCTGCCAACACTTCACATAGTAAGTGTTGCCAGCCATCTTGGGACTCGGCTTCACTGAGTCCCACAAAAACTATTTTTTTTAAAAGACAAGGGGCCTAGGTAGGGTCACCCTGATCCCTCAGCTCTGGTGCTGGGGTCCCACAGGGACACCTCCAGGGCTAAAAAACACTTTAAAAAAATGTTGCTGTGATATTACGTTGACTTAGAGATTTCACAGAAAAAAAAAAAAAAAAAAAACAAGCACAGGCTCCTGTGCTTCTTTTTTACAAGTCCCCAGGTGGTCAAGGTCTCAGGGCATTCCCAATTTCGAGATAGTCTAGGGGCCAGACCACAAAAAACACAATTTCAGGGTAAATCGAGTAAAGATTCCCCTAAGCAAGCACCTGAGGGTAATAAGAAATGCTAGGATAAAAAGTAACAAACTCCTAAAAAATAAAGGGGAGAATCTCCACGTATGGAGACCCCGCAGAATAGATATAATCTCAGAAATAGACACAATATAAAAACGCCTGATAGATATCAATATACTGATACAAGCCAATCTCGTTCCTTTTAGGACTCATCGGAAAAACGAAATGAGAGAGGTGGGCGATCAGAGCGAAGGACAGAGTAGGTGAAACTGAGACAGGAATCACAACGCTCTTCGGAGGTTTCTGTTAAAAAGGAAGACAAACCCGCCCAACAAAAACCACAATTCAAAAAGAAAAAAGTGGCAGCAGTCACAGTCCAGCGTGCCACTCAGGAAGAGGGTCCTCTTGAAGAACGAGAAATGGACTCTAGCACTGCTAAACAGCGCGGCAGAGGTCAAAATAGTTAGCCGGAATCTTCTAGAGCATCTGGAGGTGAAAAAAACTGATGACTTTATACAAGTAGAGACTGCGGACATGTGTGTCTCCACGCCTGATAGGGTTTATAAAGTAACGCTACAGTTAGAAGGAGACATTGAACGCATAATAGATGCAATATTTTGGGTTCAGGTAGTAAACATAAATGATGTTCTGTTTGCCGAACAAGATTGGACACCTGAATTTGTCCGTACCTACCCATATGGAGAAGATGTTATTAAACCTTCCTTCTCGCCCCTTGTTCCAGAGGAACTCGCCGAATCCTATTCCATTGAATGGGCTTTGGCACAAGCACCCGCATTATACAGAAATCACGTAAGGTGGGACAAAGATTCCCCCTACCATGTAATTCCAATTAAAAATGAACCTCAACCACAACCGCAGTATCCTATAAAACACGAAGCAAAAGCACTGGTGAGAGAAATACTCACGCAATTAGAGTAACAGGGCCTAATTGAACCCTGTGTCTCACCAATGAATAATTCATTATTCCCAGTAGCTAAGCCAGACCATTCATATAGAATAGTCTTAGACTACAGACATTTAAACAGTCATACACGTACTTATGCTATCCAAAACTTGCATACCACAGCACTAATGAACAATATAGTGCGTAAAAAATACAAAACAACACTGGACATTTCCAATGGTTTTTTCTGCCAGAATATAGCACCTGAGAGTAGAGACTTAACAAGTTTCAGAGCATTAGGCTCCCAGAAAAAATTCTATTGTTTACCTCAGGGGTATAAGAACAGCCCAGGACTGTTCACAGCTCGTGTTACTGCAATTTTGCATGAGATTGACCCTGAAGCATTGTCCTAAGTAGATGATATCTATGTTATGGATGATGAATTACTACAGCATTTAAGATGGGAAGCCCGCATTGTTGTCAGATTTGCTAAATTTGGCTACAAATTCAACTTCAAAGAAACAACAATCGCCTTCCTCAGCATCCTGTTCCTAGGATATGAGCTGTCAAGTGAAGGAAAGAGCCTAGCGCCACAATTCTTAGACAAATGCGCACAGTTACAACCACCAAATATGATTAAAAAACTCCAATGTCTATTGGGTTTCCTAAATTTTGCCAGAACTTACATTTCATATCATACTACACGCATTAAACCTTTATACGATTTAATACGTCCTGATTTTTCAAGTAAATTCTGGACAATTGAACATACACGCATTCTTCGAGAGTTGCAAACAGACATGCTTGCGGCACAACACTTACACATGAGGAACAACAAAACACATTTGGTCATCACAGTAATAGGTGGGGCCATCGGTTTCACCTATGTGACATTCAATGAAGGTGAGACAGTCCCGATTGCATACAAATCACACATATATTCAGCAGCAGAACATCGCTTTGTCCCACTGAGAAAATTCTCACTGCTGTGCAGATGGCTGTAATTAAAGAAAGACCTCTTGCCCAAGGAAAATGCATTATTGTCGTTTCTACGATCCCAGCCCTAGAGGCTGTAACAAAAGCCAGCGTTCCAAACGCAAAAGCAGTACATTCACGTTGGATACAATGGGCTATGTCTCTGACAGCAACTGCTGTAGACTACATTTTTGACCCAAAGTTACAAACTCAAGAATTTTTACAATACGAAATAGAATACCCAGTTCCAGCAAATACATTGCGCATTGAACACTATCATAGAGTCATGTACACCAATGGTTCAGCACAACCTGCAATTGGAACTAAACACCAATATTCTGCTGCTTGCGCAGTCGTGAGTGGCTACATGGAGGGCAATTCATTTTGTCCTCTACATACCTTTACGCAAACCCTAGGGGATTGCACAGCACAATTGGCAGAACTAAAAGCTCTGCTGATGGCACTGGAACACCCGGATCCTGCACAGCTTATGCTTATTGTTTGTGATTCGTATTATTGTGTCCAGTCCTTTAATGAATACCTGCATTATTTGCACCAGAATGGGTTCAGTGATTCCAAAGGCAACACCATTAAACGCAGACTTCTGTGGGGGAAAGTACCAGATCTGAAAGAGACGCTACCAATTGTCCACATTGTACACACACTTGGACACCAGCGCGTTGGGATACATGTTGCTGGAAATACATTGGCTGATGAAGCTGCAAAGTCAGCAGTGGCAGTGGCCGCTGTAGTGACTCGTTTGAGTTCCAAACTGGACACAGACATTTGGGCTGCCGTGACAGCTACGGCTGATGGTAAGCCCTATCCTAAAGGATTTCCTAATAAATATTCCTATTGAATGGGAGATAGCCTGAACGCTGAAGTTAGAATACCAGGTGTAGGCATAAGGGACATTCCCAACAAAGACCTAAGACCAGGGTTCATTAAAGCAGCGCATGAGGGGGTGGCATCTGCCCATGCTGGGGTGGCGGCTACAATTTTGATCTTGCAGGCCCGTTATTGGTGGCCAGGTCTTTACAAAGAGACCAAGCAGTATGTTCTTTGTTGTGACATCTGTCAACAAATTAAAGTTTCCACTGCCAAGCGCCCGCCGCAGACACCCCTCTTAATTTCCAACAAACCATTACAATGTGTGTACTTGGACCACTGTGGCCCCCTAACACCAGATAGTGAATACAAGTATATTTTAGTTGCTGTTGATTCATGCTCCAGATTTGTATGGGTGTGGCCACAACGCTCGGCTGACGCTCGGACTGTTATTAAAGATTTGCGAGTCTTTATTGGGACATATGCGGTTGCGGCTTTCGATTCAGTCCAGGGCCCTGCTTTCGCCTCAAGGGCATTCAGGGACGCCATGGCTTCATTGGGGGTCCAACTCCAGTACTCGTCTCCATTTCATCCTGAGGGAAATAGTGTCATTGAGCGATTAAACCGTGATTTAAAGCAATCCATAACAGCCAGAGTATTAGGTACGGGTCGTAGTTGGTTTATTCACCTATATGAAGTCCAGAGAGCACTAAATAATCTGCCTAGGAGGTCCCTGGGGGGTCGTACTTCTTATGAGTGCCTGTCCGGAACTCCAATGTATGTTCCAGATCTTGATGGTCCTGGCGTGGAGGCAGCAGAAACACCTTTTGACATAAATGAATGTGTCACTGTCTTACAGGAATTGCAACAGTTCTGTGATGCTAATTCTTCTAACAGTGCCGCCTTCATAGGAATCAAGGATGTGCCTGTAACATCTACCGGCTGGATTCCCAAAGTTGGGGATCTTGTATGTGAAAAAGTTGCTATGAAAAAGGAATTTGGCCCTTCTTATCGAGCACCAGTCCCAGTACTAGGGATATACGGTACCAGAACTGTAATTCTACCACCATTGGCAGGTGCCAAAGAAAATCGTTTTGTCTCCATCGACAATGTCAAACTACATCATGTGGCTGATCCTGCACAGCCGACCAAGAGGAACATCCAGTAGTTCCTGAATCCCTCTCACTACTGGCAAAGAAGGCCCTCTACAAGTTTTATATACCAACACCAACACCTATCTGAGCTTGGGGAGGGTGGAAGATGATCTTGCATTAGTTCCACTAATGTCAAATAATTTAGAAATATTTGACCAAGCTGATTCAACTCCAACACAGACGGATGGTGCTATCTATAGTGTGCCACCACAGGAAACACCAACTCCACCACTGACAATGGCTCTGCCATTTGCACGAACTGCCTCTGGATATTTTGTCAACTTCAACGATGACTTCTCAGACTCATTCGCCTCTTTGACAGCTGACTTGTCAAGTGCACGTAAGCTAAAAAACTGGCTTAAAGAAACATATTTTATCTTTCCATGGAACTATCTATGGCTCTCTTTTACCATATTAGCCTTTCTACTTTAGATTGGTTTTGTCATCACCTTTTTCTTATTAATACATGGTCACTTTCTTCCTGAAAGATCAAAAGTTGAACTGGTGGAGGAGGTTTTAAAACCACATTTTTCATCACAAAAAGTCTGAAGAAACTTATCCTTTGTGAACATTTCTGCAGTACCAATTCCTGATGGTATTGTTTGGGACAAAGTAATGTTTGATGTATATGGTCCCACGGAAGTTATTCAAATACTGTATGTGTTCAAACTATCAATAAATTATATAGTAATACCAGCCATTGTTTCTGATGATTGGGATGTGAAAACAGTTGATTCTATGATGACTGAATTGCAATATTATTCTGTCTTTGAAAACGAAGATGTTTACCAATTTAAAGAAAATGATGGTGATATGTTTTGCTATAATTATTATGGGCACCATTTCATACATAGAGCGAGCAGCCCCAGAACTGTTTTTGATCACACGCAATGGGAACATTTGCCCAACTCTGCCACAGGGGAGTTCCAAAACATACTCTGGAAAGTTCACTTATTTTTCTGGGCACAATGTGAAAAATGCTGAGTCATATTATTTTAAAGTACCACCTACTAAGGATATACATATATTAATGACCAATACAAAATGTATATATTCGGAATCCTTTGTTTCCCAGTTATCGATAGAAGGCTATGAATAGAAGGCTTAGCTAAAATTAGGGAATTAAACAAGCCCAGTATACCTTCCCCCACAAAGTTTTATAAATGGCAAAAATATACAAATGTAACTTAAATCAGCTCGATGAATGGGTCCAGAATGGTACGTTTAATGCATCACTGACATGTCCTGGCAGGTGGTTACTGTGGCCAATAGATACCTACGGGTGTCATCAACATTTTATTAACTCCTCAGGGGGCTTTAGGATGAGTAGGCCAGACCCTCGCTATATATCATCCAAATATGTTGGTATAGTTACAACTTATTGGCCCTCATTATAACCCTGGCGGTTGGTGATAAAGCAGCGGTCATTCTGCTAACAGGCCAGCGGTAAAAAAAATGGAATTATGACCATGGTGGAAACCGCCAACACAGACAGCCACTTTAACACACCAACCGCCATGGCGATAGAAACAAACACCGCAGTGGTAACCGCCAACAGACAGGCGGAACACAATATACCACCCACACTATTACAAGGCACCAATCCGCCCGCTTTTCCGGGGCAGTACCAATGCCATCAAAAGCACGGCAGAAACAGCCTTTGGAAGGGAAACCACTCACCTGTCGACACCCAACGAAGATCCAGGACGCCATGGAGCCCGAACTACAGGTGTTACCAATGTTGGTGTATCTTCTCATCTACCAGGAGTACGAACGGCGGCGGCAACGACCACAGTGAGTACTGCACCTAGCACACAGGGGAGAGGAGGAGGGAAAAGAGAGTGACTCACACAGGCAACACCCCCTAACCCCCACCCACAACAACGCACACACAAATCCAATCACATCACAGATACACCCCGTCACCCTCTGGAAGAACGCAAGGACCAAACAAAATGAGTTTAACTAGTGTAATATTCGAACAATCGGATAGCCCAAGAGAACAGTAAATAATCAGTATATACAAATATATACAGCAAGTACACAAGTCCGTACACTGTCCCATGAAATGTCCGTGGACCATTGGTCCCAAAAAGCATGGCCGAAGCCCACCTATGACACCTGCCTCAAAACGGAGAGAACACTGCAGGGGCATCAGGTTGAAAAAAAAAGGCACCTCAGGGGGAAGGGGAGGGGGATGATGGGACAACGCCACTGCTCCTCAAGGGGGCTCCATGCCCACTGCCTGGTCCTGGGGACTGCAAAGCTACAGTCTCTCAAGTGGGTGATTTGCCCACTGCTTGCTCCTGGGGAGTACAAAGCCACAGTCTCTCAAGTGGGTGGGTTGCCCACTGCTTGGTCCTGGGGAGTGCAAAGCCACAGTCTCACAAGTCTCTCAAGTGGGTCCACTGCTTTCTCCTGGGGAGTGCAAAGCCACAGTCTCTCAAGTGGGTGGGTTGCCCACTGCTTGGTCCTGGGGAGTGCAAAGCCACAGTCTCTCAAGTCTATCAGGTGGGTCCAATTCCCAGTGCTTGCTCCTGTGGAGTGCAAAGCCACAATCTCTCAAGTGGGTGGGTTGCCCACTGCTTGGTCCTGGGGAGTGCAAAGCCACAGTCTCTCAAGTCTCTCAAGTGGGTCCACTGCCCACTGCTTGCTCCTGTGGAGTGCAAAGCCACAGTCTCTCAAGTCTGTGACATGTTCCACTGATTCTGGAGGGGGCTTTGTGCCCAGAGTGCTTCATCCTGCCAAGGACTGGGTTAGTGGATGCTTTTCTCCACTGGTTCTGGAGGGGGCTTTGTGCCCAGAGTGCTTCATCCTGCCAGGAACTGGGTTAGTGGATGCTTTTCTCCACTGGTTCTGGAGGGGGCTTTGTGCCCAGAGTGCTTCATCCTGCCAAGGTCTGGGTTTGTGGATGTATCTCTCCACTGGTTCTGGAGGGGGCTTTGTGACCAGAGTGCTTCATCCTGCCAAGGACTGGGTTAGTGGATGTATCTCTCCACTGGTTCTGGAGGGGGCTTTGTGCCCAGAGTGCTTCATCCTCCCAAGACTGGGTTAGTGGATGCTTTTCTCCACTGGTTCTGGAGGGGGCTTTGTCCCCAGAGTGCTTCTTCCTGTCAAGGACTGGGTTAGTGGATGTACCTCTCCACTGGTTCTGGAGGGGGCTTTGTGCCCAGAGTGATTCATCCTGCAAAGGACTGCGTTAGTGGATGTATCTCTCCACTGGCTCTGAAGGGGGCTTTGTGCCCAGAGTGCTTCATCCTGCCAAGGACAGGGTTAGTGGATGTATCTCTCCACTGGTTCTGGAGGGGGGTATGTGCCCAGAGTGCTTCATCCTGCCAAGGACTGGGTTAGTGGATGTATATCTCCACTGGTTCTGGAGGGGGCTTTGTGCCCAGAGTGCTTCATCCTGCCAAGGACTGGGTTAATGGATGCTTTTCTCCACTGGGTCTGGAGGCCCAAAGTGCTTCTTCCTGCCAAGGACTGGGTTAGTGGATGTATCTCTCCACTGGTTCTGGAGGGGGCTTTGTGCCCAGTGATGCTGCACCTGGGGTGTGGTAGTTCCCATTCCCTTACCTGGGTGTCTGAGCCACAAGCTTTTCAGGGAACAGGTAGCATGATACTCCATGGCGGCAGAGCCACACTCCACCCTGCGATGACTTAGGCTGCAAACTGCTAGTAGTGCCAGTGCTGGTGGTGGTGCCTCATGTAGTGTGTGCAGAGTCTAGGATGTCTCCTGCAGCCTCGCACGGCTGCCCAATGGGGATGCTGCTGATGTCCGCTGTAGTGGCACTGGCTGGGCACGCGCGGGGGAGGTGGCGGTGGCTGCGGCGGTGTCTGCTGCGGAGATGCTGGCAGTGCTGCCCGTGGTGCAGGTGTCTGTAGTAGTGGAGAGAGACACAAGGTCGTCTCCAGCAGCCTCGGATTGCTGCCCACTGGGGATGATGCTGGTGACTGTAGTTGTGGCAGCTGCCGTGCAGGTGGCGGTGCAGGTGGCGGTGCAGGTGGTGGTCGTTGCAGCGGTGCTCACCGTTGTACAGGTTGCTGGCCTGTCATGAGAAATGGGGGTCACCAGTCCCTCACCAGGAGGCTCTGTGTCCTGAGGTGACTTTCCTTTGCTTTTGTGACCCTTCCCCACCTTGGTGGCCACTGCTGTGACCTTGGCACTGTCGTCTTTGGTTCTGGATGAGGCCTTGCTGGGTGGGTCATGCGTCTTTTCCATTCTGCATGCTGGCCCCTTCTTTACCTTGGCAGGTGGCGGAATTGGGTGGTCCTTAGCTTCAGTAGGTGGCACACTGGCAGCCCTGATGGGTGCCCCCTTCGATCCTCCCGGACTTGCAGGGACCACACTGGATGCCGATTTGGTGGCTGAGGTACTGGTCCGGCTCTAAACATCCTGGCCCTAGGGGAAGGACTGGGGGGATGTGTAGGGAAGTGGTCAATGTTTGCCAGGAAAAGTTTCTTTGACACACTGGGACGGGAAGATGGCAGGGGTGTGGGAATGGAGGACAAGGTAGTGGTTATAGGAGGTGTACGTCTGCTGAGTTTGGGTGAAGGTGCAAAGGCTGGAGGCTGTTGTGAGGTGGATGGCTGTTGGGTGGGTGTGTATTTGCGTTTGTGTACTTTGGGAGGAGGGCTCACAGACACACTGGGAGAGGACACAGGGGACGTGTGCATGGTTGTAGGGGTGGTGATTGCTCTGAGTGGTGTGTTTTGATGGGCGTGCTGGTGATGGAGGCAGTGGCTGAGGATGTAGTGCATACAGGTGTGAGTGGAGATGAGACAGGGAGGGAGGTGGAGGATGTGGAGGAGGGGGACACAGTGGAGGAAGTGGATGTTGGTGTGCCTGCATGGGTATGGTGCTTGTGTGAGTGCCTATGGGATGTGTGGTGCTTATGTTTGCCTGAGCCACTTTTGTGTGTTGATGTGTGTGCATGCTGGTCTGATGGTGTGCTTGGGATAGGTTGAGGTAGAGGGGATTGGGTCTGGGTAGAGGAAGTTGGAGGGGGGAGATTTGACGCAGGGACAATGGCTACCATCAGTGCTGAGGCCAGAGCCTGAAATGCTCTCTGTTGGGCCGCCACACCAGAATGAATGCCCTGCAGGTATGCATTTGTTTGTTACAAATGCCTCTCGACACCCTGGATGGCATTCAAAATGGTTGACTGCAAGGGAGCTCCCATCAGAGGAGGAGTTGCTGTCGTTGGTGTCCCCTCCTGTCCCTGTCGTGGAGTTCTCCTCACCCTTCGTCCCACTGGTGCCTTCAGACTCCATAGATCCACCCTCCTGGGCCATGTGGGATACAGCTCCCTCCATCTCCGGTGCCTCTGCTCCTCCACCAGATGATTCTAATGCACACAAGGACAGGGTGACAAAACAAGACGGGGGGAAAGACAGAGGAGACACATGGTCAATGCCAGCAACACCACTACTGTTGGCGGACACAACAGACAGGGAGCAACCCTATGCACTAGGCCATGCACTACCAGTTAGTAGGAAAAACATCTGTCCTTGGGTTATTATGCCTAACCCCATTTTCTGCACACCTGGAACCCACAGGAGGCTGACTAGTTGTAGATCGCCACTACCACTATTGGGGTTGGAGTGCCACAGAGCCTGCCTAACAAGGGACCTACCCTATCAAGTTTGCCCTGGCCTAGGGGAACCCACAGCCCACATCGCCCACTCAGACACCTCATAAAGCGTGCAGAGTCAGCTGAATGAGACTGTAGTCACCCCCTTGCGGCTGCTGTGATGCCTTCAAGCGCCCATCCAACTTTGGATATGCCACCGCCAGGATCCGGAACATCAGGGGGGTCATGGTGCGACAGGCACCCCTTCCATGTTGGGAAGCCATCCCCAGCTGGGCCTCTGCTGTCTTCTTGCTCTAGTGGCGCAGGTCCTCCCATCTCTTGCAGTGGGTGCTCCGTCTATGATAGACCCCCAGGGTCCGCACTTCCTTGGCAATGGCACACCAAATACCCTTCTTCTGTTGGGTGCTGACCTATAGGAAAGGTATATGATGATAGGAAATTACTCCCCCATCCGGTTCATCATACTCATTGCCCACCACTTCCCACCCATGCCCTGACCCACATACACTCACCATCCTCTCATGCAGGCCTCAGCCCCCAACCCCACATGTATCTTCCATCCACACCACTCCATACATTCATGTCCCACTCATCATGCTCTCAGTGTACTCACCTGTTTGTCTGGAGGACCGTAGAGTAGCGTGTACTGGGGGAGGACCCCATCCACTAGCCTCTCCAACTCCTCCGAAGTGAAGGCAGGGGCCCTTTCCCCAAACACTCGAGCCATTGTCACTTCCAGACACAGGTCACAACAGCACTTGCAGTGTAGGTCCTCTCCTGTTGAAGGTCAGGTATCAAGTGAGTGACCAGATAGAAAATGGCAGTCACGTCCTGTTGAAGTAAGCCTCAGCAAGGCCTACTAGTGCAAGGGGTTCACCTTTCTCTGCACAAAGTCCTCAGACCATGTAGGAAGAAGTTGGCACAGAAACTGGAATAAAAGACAAAAGTTTATTAACCTCATGAGGTGGTACTACAGTTCAGACAGCACCCTTGGGTAATGTCTGAAGTAGCACACTGAACTGAGAGAGCATGGTCCTTTTATACCCACACAGGGGCTAAAAGGAGATGGTACAATTATGGAAACAAGACTTGTATACATGTAAGGTCATGTGAAAATGCACAGTCGACAGGTAGGAGGAGCTAACAGTTTCCAAGGACTAACAGCTGCAAACCTTACTGAGCATGTGCGAAAGTAAGAGATGCTAAATATAACTTGTCACTATGCAGATTTCAAGAGCAGTTAACAGAAAGGTAGGACAGACCACATGGTGAGCACATGGCAGCATGTAGCAGAGAAAATGGCTGCCATGAATACAAAATGGATTCCGCAAAATGTTCACAATAGTTACTAAATACAAGATGTCTTCTGCTAATGCTTAATCTAATCACTGCTAAATTAAAACAGTCTGCGGCGGTGCGTACCGTCACCGGCGGCGCACATCGTCATTGGCTCCTGGAACCCATAGGGCCCAATGATAAACAATGCAGAATAGCGCGGCGGTCTTCGACCGCCTACCATGACGCTGCACAAAGCTGGCGCAGTTACCTCATTTCCCCTTGTCCCTCCTTACAGGTCAGGAAGCTGCCATTTCAGGGTGGCACATGGCATGGCACCTAACTGCGTCACAGCACCTTTGGGCAGAAATATGGACAGGCAATGCCACACACGGATTTACTCACATTACTGCAAAAACACTTGTGCAACCTATGTGGTACATGATCCTCTGCTCACCATTCTCCTCCATAGGGCACATCTGCTGGGGCAGATGATGAGATGGCATCATCCTCTGGTGTACAGACCGCTGGTGGACCTGTCAACAATGGAAGACAGACACATCATTATCACCTACAGACTTGATCGTGCCACAATCCAAGAACTGTGTGCCCAATTGAAGCCTGACCTGATGTCAGCTATCTGCCATCCCACAGGTATCCCCACTCTAGTGCAGGTCCTGCCATTGCTCCATTTCCTGGCCAGTGGTTCCTTCCAAACAACAGTGGCCATGGCATCAGGGATGTCTCAGCCAATGTTCTCGAACGTGTTGACAAGAGTGTTATCTGCCCTTCTGAAACACATGCACAGTTACATCGTTTTCCCCCAGGTGGAGGATTTGGCCACAGTGAAAGCTGACTTCTATGCCCTGGGACATATCCCCAACATAATTGGTGCCATTGATGGTACACATGTGGCATTTGTCCCCCCCGCAGGTATGAACAGGTGTACAGAAATCGAAAAAGCTACCATTCAATGAATGTGCAGATGGTGTGTTTGGCAGACCAGTACATCTATCATGTGAATGCCAAGTAGCCTGCCTCTGTGCATGACGCTTACATTTTGAATTTTGAGAAATAGCAGCATCCCTTATGTGATGGGGCAACTCCAGAGGCACCGGGTGTGGCTAATAGGTGAGCCACAGGTCCCCACACTGTATGAATAGGTGTCTGGGTATGGGGTAGTCCCTAAGGGTTAGTGTGTGTCTAACAGATATCCATCGACATTTGCAGGTGACTCTGGTTACCCCAGCCTCTCATGGCCACTGACCCCAGTGAGGAATGCCAGGACAAGGTCAGAGGAACGCTACAATGAGGCACATGGGCGAACTAGGTGTATTATTGAGCGGACTTTCAGCCTCCTGAAGGCCAGATTCCGGTGCCTCCATCTAACAGGTTGCTCCCTCTACTACTCACCGAAGAAGGTGTGCCAAATAATCATGGCATGCTGCATGTTGCACAACCTGGCTTTGCGACACCAGGTGCCTTTTCTGCATGAGGATGGGCCTGATGATGGTCTTTTGGCAGCCGTGGAGCCTGTGGACAGTGAGGAAGAGGAGGCAGAGGAAAAAGATACAACATCATCATGCAGTACTTCCAGTGAGACACACTGCTCATCTCATATCTGACTACTGTAGGACATTGTATAAGTCAGCCTCTTAACCTCTGTGTATGGACCCTGACAGTTAACTTTGGCTTTCATTTTTACAGATCTGGATACCTCTTTCTGCCCATTGCTATCTTTACTGCTGCCCAACAACTGTCATACATTGGTATGTGCAAATGAACATTAACATTGATATTTGTCGAAGAAATTGTAATAATACATTCGTGAAAGTACAGACTGACTCCAGATTGTTTTGTGATTCAAGAGTGTTTATTTAAGTGCTAATAAGAACAGGGGGATGTGCAATGGGCTGGGGTGATGGTGGAGGAATATCCATGGTAGAGTTCAGTCTCTTGATATCACAGGTGCATTGTCCAAGGGGGCATAGGAAGTGGAGCAATGGCAGTTCAAGGTGGTCAGGGTGACATAGTGGGGCACAAGGGTGACAATCAGGAGAGTCTTATTTCCTGGCGGGGGTCTTGGCAATCTTCTCTGTCTTGTGCCTGGATCGCCGGGACCGTCTGCGGGGTGGTTCTCCTTCTGCAGGGGGTGGGGTGCTGGTGGCTTGTTGGTCCTGTGGGACCTCCTGTGCACTAGTGCCAGCGGACGTGGAAGACTGTACATCTTTTGGGCTGGTGTCAGGGGCCCGGTGGTATGCCACTGTCTCCCTCATGGTGTTGGCCATGTCTGCCAGCACCCCTGCAATGGTGACCAGGGTGGTGTTAATGGACTTGAAGTCCTCCCTGATCCCCAGGTACTGTTCCTCCTACAACCGCTGGGTCTCTTGAAACTTGGCCAGTACCGTGCCCATGGTCACCTGGGAATGGTGGTATGCTCTCATGATGTTTGAGAGTGCCTTGTGGAGAGTGGGTTCCCTGGGCCTGTCCTCCCCCTGTCGCACAGCGGTCCTCCCAGCTTCCCTGTTATATTGTGCCTCTGTCCCCTGAACTGTGTGCCCACTGCCACTGACCCCAGGTCCCTGATCGTCCTTTGTTAGTGGGTTTGCCTGGGGTCCCTGTAGTGGTGGACACACTGCTGATTGACGTGTCCTGGGGACAGTGGCATGGGCCCGCTGGCTGGGTGCTGTGGTGGTGTTTCTTGAGGGGGGAGGTTCAGTGGTGGTTTGGGACTGTGGCAGGGGAACCGACTGTCCAGAGGTCCCTGATGGGCCGGGCTCGTCATTTTGATCCAGGCGTGCAGAGCTGCTGTCGTCACTGTGGGCCTCTTCTGTGGGGGGACTGGCTATGGCTGGCACCTCCTGTCCGGTGACGTTGTGTAGGGGTCCTGTTGGGGTGTAAATGCAGTGTTATTGTATCTGTGTGATGTCATGCCATTAATTCAAATATCACTTCTTGTGTATCTCAACCATGTTGACACCTGCTCATAGCTTCAATGAATTCATGAAAATGCTTATATCATTCATTGTATACTGAATCCAAGATATCCAAAAATGTGTTGTGGCATGCTGAACACAATCAGTAGCTGCACACAATTACAGTATTATGTGCGTTATTAACCACTTTGTAGCCAATGTTTTGCAACCTGCTAGGCCTTGGAATGGCCCAGTACTCCAATCAACTCACCACTGTGTTGGGTTTAATGTCTGTCACATATAACCAACAATGGAAATAACAAAAAGGGCCCAATCAGTCAGTCTCAATCTTTCTAGGTTTTAGGTTGGCCCTTTTGTAGACAAAGACACATGAAATGCACAAACAATATTTTAAACACATATCCTCTGTATCTTTCACAGGGCCAACCACCCTGCCTAGTGCAACATCATCTGCCAGCCAGACACTGCCACTCGAGCCCAGGAGCAAGCCTTAAGTGAGGACTCCAATGCTGCATGGCCAGATGATGAGATGCAAGCTGGCCACACAGCTCCAGTGAGTCAAACCCAGGCCATAGCTATACCTCCTACCACAGCTGCAACAAGACCTCAGTGTGAGGACCCCTCCACTTTCTGTGCACCAATAACCAGCACACCAATCCTGTGCCCCCCAGTCCTGGCTACTATTGTGTCAGGATGTAGTGGTTTGGGGTACACTTCAAGGGCAAAGGCTAGTAGGGGTAGGGGTCATGGGAGAGAATCTGTGGGCAAGCCAAGGGAGGCCACTGGGGTATTAGGTAGTCAGACCACCTTGGACCAAGTCTTGGGATCGGTCCAACAATTCCAAGACGTGATGGGCCAGGTCCTAAACGAGCTCCATGACATTAAGCGGGTACAGAGGGAGAACTCTGTGGAGATGTAGAGCATCAATTCCAATTTGTGTTTCTTGACTAGGGAGATGTATGACATTTATGACATCATGTGCAGGGCTTTTCCCAGTCCATCTGCCCCTGTCTGTTGTCCCTCAACATCTCCCCAAAGTACATCACTGCCAGCCACAGGCAGGAAGGCCCTGTCATGGGATGAGCCTGCCAGTACAACCCCAGTCCCTGCACCTGTTCCCCACCTTCTCCCTGGAGAGGACGGTCATCTGGACCAGCAGCAGAGGATGGCGAGACAAATATCAGATCCTCCAAGAGACAATAATCCTAATTGTCTCCTTGTGTGCCTACCATTCACTCATTGTACTGTTTCATGGACACTTATACCTTTTCAAAGGACAGTAGTATTTTAGAAATTGGACCGCAAACTAAATTTGGCTCCACCACTCTGTTTCTATCCATCATGATAGATGTTGTTAGTTTATTTAATCTTATTTTATTTCACCTCACACTTATTCTTTTCATCTGAATAAATGTAATGGACACAGAGTAGAAAACCCTTGTATGATTATTTATTGCATTTCCTTTGTCATGTCCATCTTCTACCATCATGTTGAGGAAACTATTGAATCTCAATTTAGGAAGAAAATGTTGCAATTACAAAGAGGAAACACGTCAACAAATTTATTGAAAGTAATCAAACTTGACTGAAAATGTATGGGCGGACCTTGTAGAAATTGAGTCTGGGTAACAAAAACTACTCCTAAACCCAATATCTTTGACATTCAGAGTCATATGCTCCACTACCTTGATACTATGGAGGTTAAGGAACATGCAAAAGGAACAAATGAAACAGTCAAACTATCACTGATACATGACCTAAGTTGGAGCCATGCATCCTGTCCTCACAAAAGGAATCCTAGATCAATAACAGCAATAGTCCATATCAGGGCAGTGACAACATTTGAGACAACATGGCCAGTATAGAACAATGTGGCAATATCTGGTGCAATGACACATTCACAATTCAGTGGTGTGCTAGCAAAAAGTCTTATCACTTATGATGAAACATATCAACAGCTGCCTCCAAAATCCACAAATTGAAGATTTAGCCAATGTGAAGGGAAAACAGTATGCTAGAGCTTGACATACACGTGTGGTTTGAGCAACTCAAGTGGCACATATTGCATTGATGGCACCATCACACAGAAAACAGGTTGGATTCAATCTTAAGAACGTCCATGCTATCAGAGTGCAAGTTGTCTTTCAACAAGATTTCTCCATCCCAAGTGGTTATCTGTCCCAAGATCAACACATGTACACTGTGTACTTCAAAAACAGCAACATGCCACATCAAATGTCACAACGTTGAAATGTCCAAATGAAGATGACATGGCGAAGGCCCATGAAACAAAATAACATGGGGAAATTAATTTTACCACATATTAAATTGAAATCACTTGACATGTCATGAGTACATCTATACTTAGCACAAGCACAGTTCATCTATGTCAATGACCACATAACCGAATTTAGGGAAACTTTGATCCACTAAAATATTTGCCTTGAGCTTTCCTGCGCTGACCATTCCTACCAAATTACCATAGCAGACAGATATGTACCCCAGGGTACAAGTTGTACTGACATTTGAGTTTAATATTTGTAAAGGGATACCCACACTCAGGTAAAGAAGTGGACAATCATATTTTGTCATAAGTCAACGCCTACTACGTCACCACTGTCCTCTTCATGGGGCATTTCTATTCCTCACCTGGGGCTCATCAAGGTCTCTCTCCTCTGCAATTATAGGGATATCTCTCCTCAGGGCAATGTTATGGAGAATGCAACAGGCAACCATCATTTGACACACGTTATCGGGTTAGTAGAGGAATGCTCCTAATCTTAGTTTTAGGAGCCCAAAACCTGCTCCACTGGTGTCCATGTTCTTCCAGGGGCCTCACTGAAGCACACTTCCCCTGGCGGTGTTGGATTCCTCAAGGGTGCCAATAACCACAGTCGGTTAGGATATGCTGCAGCTCCTACACAGGAGCAACACATAAACAGATCAGTCACATATCAGACTATTGTCCCTTCCTAAACTAGGATTCAGGAAAAAGATCAACAGGTCATGTTGTACTTACAAACAAGCCAGGGCTTCTCTGGCACAAGTTGTGACTTCTGCTTGGGTTTGTTGTTGTTCCATAGGATGAATGAATCAAGTGTTTACCCAGGGAAGAGGACACACACACTTGAGATGTATGTCTGGAAAGCAGACAACTTGCACATTGATGGAATGGAAGTTCTTCTGATTGTGGTAGACCTGTTCTTTGTTGTGTGGTGGCACTAGGGCAATATGCATGCCATTTATTGCTCCAACCACATGTGTCATTCCACCCAAAGCATAAAAGTTTCCCTTCAAGGTGGCCAAATCCTCTGGACAAGAGAATTTGATGTAGCTGTTGCTGTTTCCATCAAGGGAGAAATGACTTCTTGTATGACACCATTGAATGTTGGCTGGAGCATGCCACCAGATACTGCCACAATGTATTGAAAGTTACCAGTGGCTACAAAATTAAGTACTGCCATGAGTTTTACTATTGGTGTTATGGCTGTTGGATTCCTATTGTGAGGAAGGAGATCAGGCTCCAACTGCTGACAGAAATCCAGGATAAGTTGTCTATTTAGAAGATGTTGCTTGGTGACGTCCCTTTCTTCCTTGGTGGCAAGGTCTGAAAAGGGCTGGAACACCTGAAGCTGTCGCCTCCTACCCATGGCTGGGTCCACACGTCTGTATGTTAGGAATAGAAAAGAGCAGGTAAAATGGTTACTTCCTACTTTAAATGTCAGTGCACAGCAGAATTCTTGATAACAGTAGAAATGTCATTGGGTAATACATGTACGCGCATTGACATCAAATATTTGGTCCACTAAGATCTTACAAAATATATATTTAGGATTTTTCAGTCATCATTTGCAAATAATACATTTGAACTGTATTATTTGCACCTATTTTTTTAACATTCCTTTTTAAATACTGTCAATGGAGGAAGTATTTCCCCCTCAGCACTATCATTGTCAAAGACAGTCCTGGTTCACATTTTATTATGTCATATCTTGCCAAGAAAAATATCATTCATATCTCACATTTAGAAATGAACTAGCCTCCAATTTGATTGCTGGCGATGTAACAACATTTGTAAAATATGAAGCTTGACACTCTAAAATGTCGGATACCTGATCTTGATGTCAGGACATTGGCTATCTGATGGCTGTCAGCGGAAGTTGACCGCATAGTAGGTGGTAACTTCCACAACAGGCCCTACTATAGGGTAACGTGTGTGATGGCTACACATGAAGAGCAAGTCCACTGTGTACTTGTACACCGTGTTGTGAGAAAACATGCACTTGCCTCCCGACACTGCAGCCATCAGGACCTCCTTGATTTTGCTCCTTTTACCAACCTACGGGAGCCAGGATGCTGGGCAAAGCAGGTGAAAAGGCCCCTGCCTTCTTCTCTGAGGAGCTCCTTGACAGGGAAGTTCTGTCCCTGTACAGCCAACTTTATGGGAACCCAGAGGAACATGTACATGTCTGATTGGTAAATGTCTGACTGAGTAATCTCTTCCTTTCTGATTCACTGGTATGTGGTTCCTTTTTGGTAATGTGGGTGGTGTTGTGCTTGGAGATGACAGAATGATGTAGAGGGACAGACTTTTGTGATCAATGCCTGAAATGTCTGTGCATGGCAATGTTAATTCACCTGACAGTAAAATCTGTAATGTGTGTCTATGTAAAACACAAATCCTATTTCATAACACAAACTGCAGGCGACTGACTACTGACTACCAGTGGCCAGTAGACAGTGTATCAGTAGTGTGTCTGACAACACACAGCCAAGGTTTAAATGACAGTGATGTTGAGTGAAAAATGTAGAGGGTCTGGAGTTGACTGATGCCGTACTGTCACATGGAATTCCTGCACATATTGGGGCATATTTAGAAGCCCTTAGTGTCACCTTGCACCCCCGTAGCATTTTTTTTAAAGCTAAGGTGGTATTAAGGAGGCCTTTCTCTCATGCCGTATTTACAAAGTGGCCCACTGTAAACCCTTGCCCCACCTTATGCCTGCACCAGGCATAATGTGTACAAGGACGGCATTCTGACGCAGGGAGGACCGAAAAAGTGGCACAGTGAAATTTACAATATTTCACTGCACCATTTTTTTCTGTTTTTTATCGCCTACTCAGAGCAGACGTTAAAATGATGCACCAATTTTAATCAATGGGCCTCTCCGAGCTTTACTGCACCAGTGTCAAAAAATGTTATGCTAGTGCAGCAAAGCTCCACAACAGCATCAAAAATGTTGACACTGTTGCCATAACAGCGGCTATGGTGCGCCAAATTATAAATATGGCACAAATATGGTGTCATTAGGTGGGGCAGGGAAGGGCGACGCAATGCATATCTTTTAAATATGGCCGTTTGTGTTTCAGTTTGCTCTATATGGTTTAAACCTGTTCTGGAGCCACACATAGATAGACTTATTTTAGGTGAGGTACGTTCAGATGACAGTGGCTCACCATCATCCATCACAGTTTGTTCCATTTGAAATCACACTTGTTCAAACAACCCACAAATCCCTGCTCACATTGACACATAGCAACCCTCAGTCATTATATGTGATGCAAACCATTGCTTCTGACTCTTGGGAGTTTGGGCAGGAAGCCAATGTAACTGTGAGTATGTTTCTGCAAAAGGATTGTACGGGTTGTTTGGCCTTCAATAGCTCACACATGATTGTGAGTGATCAGGAGTGGCTCTCACATCAGGATTCATTTGCATAGTTCAGGCCAAGATGATTTTGTAGGTCTGATAGGATCAGGTAACATGAAAAGTTAGCAAGTGTTGATGGTGCACATGAGATCACTGTAAATTAGTATTTCCACTCTATCTATGACAATTTTATGGCAAAAAAGTCTAGTAACTGTTATGTAAGTGTGAATTTATGAACAGTGATGTCACAGCAGTGGCACTGATTTGTATTTTCCTGTTCTTTTATGTCATCTCTAAAGTTCAAATCCCATTAGACACTTTTGATGGGTGTTGACCTTTATAGATATCTGGAAGGCTATTGCCAAGAAGGTGTGGACCCTGGGAGTTCACATGTGGGTAGCTCACACTGTTCGAAGAGGTAGGAGGACCTATGTTGGGGTAGCAGAAAATCAGCCGAGAGCCAGGTGAAGCTGTCCTGCCAGTGATCCAGATGGGTGCACTGCATCCTGACCCCCCCCTAATGGCCTGCATCCTTGCAGTGGTGTACCTGTAGCTTGATGGGCAGTTGAGGGTCCAACAGCAACAACAAGGGGGTAAGCCACTTTCTGTAGATATTGTTGTGGCTTGACGTCTTTAGCTTCCAGCTATGCTGTATGTCATCAGCTTTGAAAAAGACACACATCCAAAGACCATGATGATTTCTAGAGGAATAAGTTGTTCAGACACTGTATGATGCTGTGTGTGGTGTATTGCTTTGTGCTATAGCATTCCACTGAATTCCTCCTCACAAGGCAAGTACTGCTGTCAGCAGAAATATGGCTGCATGCAAATAAAGGGATTGCCAGCATTTTCACAACCTACCTTTACAGCAACACCCACACACACCACAAGCAAACTCCAGTTAAAACATCCACCACCACACATGCATGCACAAGCACACCCACAGATACCACAGTAACAAACACCACAACCACAACGGACACATCCACACACACACACGACACAAATGCCCACACTCACCAACAGACAATCAGTAAATGTGTAAAACAACAGGGCTGGTTTCGGAGGCCTCCAAACTTTTTGCCCCCATTTGTCACTTTTTGCTGGTGTTTTCCTGACTCTGATGGTGCCGTGGGTACTGCTAACCAGTCCCAGGGCCAGTGTTCTGTGTAAAATGAGTATGCAACTTTGGCTAATTATAATTGGCTATGTCAATCTACCTATACGTCTCTAGTATATGGTAGGGCATGTAGATTTAGAGACCCCAGCATAGGTGGTATGCCCATAGGTGCACTGCTGAGGTACCCAGTGCCATTTTAAAGGCAGGCCTACATTTCTGGCTGCTTTTAAACTAAAGTTATATGCAAATTCGACTTTGGAATTAAAAGTACTTCCTACCTTATTTTTACATATGTCACCTCTATGGTGTGCCCTATGTGCCCATAGGGTTGGGTGTCATGTAACTATAAGCAGGGACCCTATAAAAATTGTTTTATAAGCCCTGGTGAGGTAAAACAGTCAAATTTGTTTTTCTCTCAGTGTAATGAATGGCCTCCATAGGCTAACATGGGAAGACTTTATTTTGAATAATAAAGCCCCCATAAGAGACAGATACCTTGAGTTTGGTATCAAATTAATTGTTATAATAAATCCTGCAACTTGTCATTGTTGGATTTAAGATAACTAGTGCAGGTAAAGAGTTTTAAAACTCTACATAAACGTTGCCAACTTTAGCTCTGTAGTGCCCTTCTCTGATTGGCCAACCTCTGGCAGCTAACCAGGCTGCCTTGATGAGGTGTGAAGTGGCCTGGGCTGAACACAAAGGATGTGCCTGGGGGAGGAGATCTGCCTCAGCAGAGGGGTGAAACAGGATGGAGGAGAGAAGCCAAACTGGTCTTTAAAGGCAGGGAAGGACATTTAGAGAAGCTCAGGACCTCCCACATTTCCCACAACCCCAGACAATTAGGTGCCCTCTTGGGTGGATTAGGAGAGGGCAGGAGAGGGGTGTGCTTAGGAGTTTTAGCTATACAAGTGGGTGGGTTCAGCCAGATCTAACCTCCAAAAATCACTTTCAGCCATGTTGGATTTTTGAAGATTGTTGCATCTTGGGATTGATTTTTGCGACATTTCCAGGAAGTGGTCATCAAAGGGGAAAGGAGCCTGGCTGTGATTTGACAACCAGGACCCCTTGCTTTCCACCCCAGGATCAAGGATAAATATGGCAGAGCTGCACCAACACCTCAGATCCCTACAAGGAACAAGACAAAGATGAAGAAGGACTGCCCTGCTGGACCCCTGCCCTGCATCTGGACACTTCACTCTGAAGGACTACACCAGCTGCACACTTGGGCTTCACCATTAAAAGGACTTTGTCTGTCTTCTACTGCTTCAAGAGTGGCCATTTGAGGATTCTGACCAGGTTCATTCTGGGAATTGTAGTCCCAGCTCCCAAGGAGCAACTCAGAGCTTCTGGAACCTCGGATCAAGTTGTGGACACTTCAAGGACCCAAAAAAGACCTCTGGAAGAATATCCAGAAGTTTGGAGATGTTTGGAGCAACTCCATAAGTTGAAGAGGTGAATTGTGGGAGTTGTAGTCCCAGACCGCAAGAGGCAAACCAGAGCCTCTGAAACCTTGGCTGGTGCTGTGGACCACTTTCCTGAATCAAGAAACACTTCTAAAAGTAAGTGTGACAGTGTTACCTCATGGTTGGCCTGAACTCTGGACTTTCTTCCTGTCCAGTTGCTTCTGTGCGCTAGAAAACATTCACATCTCCAATTTCCCTTTATCTGATTTTAATCATTTTGCTGTCATTTAAGAGATACAAGTATAATTTATTTTTATAAATTGGTGTTGCATTTGTATTGTGTTTTGTGCTTTAATTATTTACTTTGTGATTTTTAAATGCTTTGCGCACTTGTCTCCTAAGATAAGCCTTGTCGCTCGGTGACGAGCTACCAAGGGTTGAGCTGTGTTTAATTTATTGAGACCTAACTGGACCTAATGGGGGTTGGGGAACTATTGCTAAGTTTAGGTACTTACTGCCCTTACCAATAATTCACTTTCCAACAGTACAAAACACAAATCTAAATATATAGCACATACACCATACCCTCAAGCACCTACACCTTCAACAGACACATGCACAACAGACACAGACACCCAATCTGAACTCCCTCTCAACCACCCTACCTATTTTCACAAAGAAGATCTCCTTTTTGCACTTGCCCTGACCCTTCCACATCTCAAACCACCCCTTCCAAATCCCTAACCACCCGACCAAACCCACCCCTCCCAAATCCAAACCCACCCCTCCTTAACCCAAGGACCCACCCTCACTGAGATCATGGAGGTGCCTGCACTCTCCCCCATAGATACCCCTTCCAGAGGAGGTATTTTCTGTCAGTGAATTTAGGAGGCAAATGATGGGCCTGAAACCCATTGTGGCCCACATGGGCTATGACATTAATTTGGACCCAATGACATTTCAGTCAGTGTCTAAACTCATCATTGCATAAAGTATTTTGAGTATACCTTTGTCCTGGACTTATTATCTAATTGGTACTAATTATTTGCTGATGATAATATTTCTGCATTTGTGTGAGCCATGCACTTACTCTCATTTGTGACAGAGACAAACACAGTTTGTATATTTTAGTTATATTTTTTTAATGCATACATTAGTGATGGACATATTATTTTGGCGCATGCATTCATGTGGTTATTGGACATTTATACCAAAATTATATGTTTTTCTGTTTTTGTTAGTGGAGAATGCTTGTATGTTTATTTTGGCATGATGTGTCAATAATATGCACATAAGCATTACACAGATAACCTGACACTTTACAGTTGAATGTGATCCTTGATTGTGATATATTTTACAAACAAAGGGGACATGAGACCTTCATACATCTCTGACATGTTTGCAGGTCACCAGTGAATACTGTGTTACGTTCTGTGCACATCCACCTGTAGCATGTTGTGGTGTAATAGCTACATTATTATTGGATTGTTTGATTCAAATTGGTGATACTGTTACAGTTGATACTTAAGCTCTTTTGAGTACATTCTTGCACACACCTTTACCGGCACATTTCTATTTGTGATTGTTGAGACTTTTTGTGTACATGTCCATTGCCATGTAGGCAGTGTGTACAAAATTGGTGGGTGCTACCTATATCACAAGGTCTCTTCTGATACGTTTGCAGGCTTCTACATTACACACTTCAGCATTGTGCCACAGTATGGTGGTGTGTACACATATTTTTGAGCCATGCACAAGTCCAGTGTTATCATGCAGCTGCAACTCTGAGGGCTACATGAATGCAGGTGATCTGTTCCAGCTATGACATTATTAATTTCCATCTTGGACCTGACCAAGGAGCAATGGTAGAACTAGTAGCACCGGGTTCATGGTGGTATGACACATGGAAAGTATTCAAACAGTGAGTTTTGTGTTTATACAGCTGCCAATCTGCCAACTCAGGTGTTGAGATTTATCTGGCACAGTTGCATCTGCTGGACTGCACAACGTGATTGGCCTGGTGGTAAAAGGGGCTGGAGTTCTGCCGTCAGCCACTTTACCCTATGGCATCGTTGACATGGGTGAAGATTCTTGACAGTGATGGCGGACTATCATCAGTCTTTCGCCTATGTTCCCACTGGCAATGAGAATTTGAACTTCGTTTTTTACTCCCTTCTTCAGCCTTCCACTAAATTCAAAAAAATATTTTCTATTTCAGTCATTGAACAGGTCAAATTGTGTCTATGTGCATATGCAGTGTCTAAAGGTGTTAATGATATAAAATATTTTCCTGCAATCTCTGCAACTATAAAGTATGGGTTCTTATTCAGGTGTTTAAACAAAGGAACTTCTGGAAACACTAAGGGCCTTATTATGACCCTGGCAGTCACCAGACCGCCAGGGTCACGGTCGCGGTCGGACCGCCACCAAAGTAGCTGTCAGACGGCAACATTACGACTGCGGGAGACGCCACGGTTGGACTGCCAACACTTCCAGGTTGCGCCCATGCAACAGCCAGGTGGTGTTAGCAGTCTTAATCCACCAATCAGCAAAATATATCTTTGTTGGTTTCACCAATGCAAACAGCAACAGAGTGCGAAGTTCATTCAGCAACAACGTGTAAGTCTTCGTGAGACTTCCTTAGCTCTACTCAGTGTTCATCTAAATGACAATCCTCTTTCTTCTTCCACTGTAGCCTAGAAATTATTCCAAATTCTTAATCCCAATCAATATGAATGTCTGTAACATTTACACAAACCAAGTTCCCCGATAGCAGCGAAAATTCAAATCTTAACCCAAATACAATGTTCAGTTCATGTAGGTTAAGCCGAACCAGTATGTTCATTCCAACAATCCCAGAACTCTTTATCTTTGACTGTGTCATTTGAAAAGTAAGTCCACTCTGACGAAGAATACCTACAACAAGGCACTCTTGTTCTCTTTGATCTTCTTAGTGACACACCTTCATCATCACTTTCACTCAGGTCTGAACTTTCAGTCCCTTTGGCAATTATTGGTGGCACACTCTATTTGGGCAGACTCACTTTCCCTCTTTCCTTTCTTCTGGGCCAACAGTCTTCATCTTCCATTCGCTCGGTTCCAGCACTAGTTCCTTTTTATTGGGTCTGATTTTGAGGCCGACTCATTCACCACAGGGCAAGGTTTGATTGTCTCTTTTTCGATCTCAGGCGTGACTTGCTCAAGACTCCCTTCAGCATGATCAAGTGCTGTTTCTGGCTCAGTTTGGTCCCTGACAATCTGTCTGTCCTGCTCTTGTCGTTTCTTTCGCACCACTCTTTCTTTTGGAAGAGATGCTGTTGTGACGAGGGGACACACAACTCTGTGAGTGTGGGAAGTGTGTATCCAATTGGGGAGACCTCCACACTTTACAGCAGTCATTGTAACCAGGATCACCTGGTAAGGCCCATGCCAATGAGGTTCTAGTCACATCTTTCTGACATGTTTAATCACTAAGACCCACTTGCTGGTATGAAGGTCATGACATTGTTCTTGATGCAGAGAGATTGTGGCTGCCTCAACCTGATGAGACACAGAATGCATCACATCAGCTAGTCCTTTGCAATAGTCTGGGGCCATATCATCAATAATATTCACAAGTGTATTTGCAGGAATCGCTGGCAGTCTCATCACCCTCCCCGTTATGATCTCATGGGGAGACAGTCTAGCCTTTTGATCAGGTACATTTGTCAGACTCATTAACACAAGAGGCAGAATATTGGGCCATTTCAATGATGTGGAAGCACACATTTTTGACAGTCTGGACTTCAGTGTGCTATTCATCTGTTCCACAAGACTTGAAGCCTCAGGTCTGTTACTACAGTATAATCGCTGCTCCACTTGCAAGGCTGCACACAATAATTTCAGGACTTCATTGTTGAAATGTGTTCCCAAATCTGATTCCAAAGAGGTTGGGATACCAAACCTAGGAAGAAGTTCCCTCAGTTATGGTTTAGTTACAGCAAGACTACCATTTCGCTTAGTTGGGTAAGCCTCGACTCAAATGGAAAAGACACAAAATACAATTAAAGCATATCTCAATCCATTGCACACGGGAATCTGGATGAAATCCATTTGTTTCCCATTAAAAGGTCCTCCTGACCTTCATATGTGACTCAGTGTAACTGCAGTTCTTTTTCCTACATTGTTCTGTTGACACACAATGCATCTCTGACACAACACTTCAGACATCAATCCAAATTTAGGGTTGAACGAAGTCTGTCTAAGCAATCTCACCATAGCTTTTCTTGCAGTATGAGCTGGACTATGAAAATGTTTAGCCAAGGGAGGTAACAGACTATTTGGCAACATTCGTCACCCATTTATTGAAACCCATATGTCATCATCTCTCTTGACACAATCTGCTCTAACCCAACTTTGTTGTTCCGCCTCAGACACTTTCTCCTGAAGCCTCTTCATTTCATCCCATGTAACAACTGTTGTCAACAAGAGGTTAAAGTTAGTCTCATCAATTCCTTTCTTCATGAGTTCACAATTGAATGTAGAGACATTGTCTGCACAGTATTTGTGACCTTGTCAGCTTATCTATTTTCGACAATATTTTAACTTTCCTATTGGCACCTTCTGTGCATTCTCAGCCAGGTTGGTCAGCATTGAAATAGTGTCTTGTTTACAAGCTTCTTGGGTATTCGATGCCACCATTAGGTTGCTGATGTATTGGATCAAGACTGAGCTGCAAGGCATGACCAAAATTCCAAATCTTTCTTTAAAATCTGATTAAAAATAGATGGAGATTCAGTATACCTTTGTGGGGTACAACACCACGTTAAGACTCTGTTTCTGAGTTGGAACATGAAGAGGAACTGGCTGTCCTCATGCAACGGTGTCAAAAAGAAGGCCTTGCATAAATTAATGACAGTGAACCACCCAGCCTCACATGGAATCTGGAAAAATATCGCATCTGGATTTGGTATCAGGGGGCAACAAGGAACAACAACATTATTTATTTTCCTCAGATCCTGTACAGTCCTATATTTGCCACTTGGTTTCTGTAGACCGATGATTGGAGAGTTAAAAGAACTTCCCATTATTGCTTTTGAAATTCCCTGTTGTATCATGGATTCAATCACAGGATTTATCCTACCAATCGTTTCTGGTGTCAAATTATATTGTGGTATTCTCGGGAATTCAACATTAGGCTTAACAGAAATCTGGCCAGGTTCTACACCTTTAATGAGTCTGATATCCTTTCCTGTAAAATCCCATACCTCATGTTTGACAATTTCTCTCAAGTCTGGAGCAAATCATCTCAAACCCTGATTCATATTGTGACGCGACCAAACAGCGTGAAGGACTTGCATTATTGCTCACCCTGCATGTGGTTGGTATTATTAATCTGAAAAGGTACAAATCTGGCATTTTGAACCTGATTAGCTGGATTGAAACAACATTCCCATTTACATTGCCCCACTGTATTGCAGATGTGATAAGGAGTTGATCTTTATAGACTATTTACATCCATCCCTGTACCTAGGATGGGGATTCCTTGACCTCTACTTTGCATGGGATTTTGTAATTGCTGGTATACACCTTGCATTGTGCTTACATTGTTTACAGCTAGGGGCACTTAGCTACTTCTTTGAGCAGCATCATTTGAGCGACTATCAATTTTTCCCTAAGCTTTTTCTGCTTCATCTCTGTTTTGTCATGGCAGTATTTTGCGCAATGCAAAATGTCATCAATAGACTTATTCTGCCAACAGATGAAATGTTGCTAGATCATCATGCTGATTTCTGGCCTCACCCCTGTCACAAACCTTGACACAAAATGTTCCATATCCTTTGCTTATAGTGTTTTCATAGCACTGTATTGCCTGAATGCCGGCAGCAACCTCTCACAATAAGCATGGATCGACTCCTCTGGTTCTTGAATCGTTCTAGCAATTTTAACCCAATCAACATCCTGTGGAGGCAATTTCCCTTTCAGGAATGTCATGACCTCCTGATATTATTTTTTCTTCACCTATTATGAAGGAACATTTTTCAATCCATTTCTAGTTGGTTCTACCTCAGGCCATCAAACAGCTATCTTACATTCCATCCACAGATAACCAGGAACAACAATATCAAACAATGTGTTCATATCAATCCACAACACCTGTGAAATTCTCACAAATCTTCAACCTGTTGGTAGCATTCCACTGGCTTCTCTTGTGATTTTGGGAAATCATTAGTGAACAATACAAGATCACTCCTGCTCCATGGTACATGCACATTGCCTCCACCAGGCACTTCTCTTAAAGGGAAGGTTGTAATACATCCCTCTGCTCCAACCTGAAGGGTTCTTCACTTCTTTCTCTTTTGCCCATTTAGTCTCCTATTTATCTAATTCATTTCATTTCCTGATATTCTGAATTAATTCTTCATCTGAGTTTTCAACCCTGGAGGTCTCATCTCAGCAATGCCCTTCTCACTAAAGCACTAAGTAGCTCCTCTGCAGAGCCTTAGTTTTATTTAAATCAACCTCATATTTCTGAGACAATTGTGCCAATTTATCATGAACTTGATCTGCTTGCCTAGTGATTTCCTTATACATAAATGTGAGCTCATCCTCTTCGTAAGTCTCCAATTGTTCTAAGACAAGATTTCCAACAATCATTGCATCCAATTCTGTAGTCAACTTTGCTACATTGAAAGTTCTTTCTCTTGGTGTCAATGGAATTGTTCCCTGACTTACTTCTGAACTTGTACTCTGATGGTGTGCTTCCATTAAATAATTGTACTCACTTGTCTGTCACCTTTGCACTAATAGGTCAAGTTACTACAGGGATCTTACGCGTGGAATCGTTTTCCTGGATGCAATTCCCCAAATTTAAAGGTGGTTCTTACACCGGAGTAGTATAAGTGGGCACCGTCTGATATGTGCCTGTCGAAGTACATCCTGACATATTCAAAGTTGTATCTGCACTTGCTCCACATGGAGTGTATGTGTGTGTTGGAATTAGAAGAACAGTGTCCCTAATATTTTAATAATTTGAAACATTAGTTGATCCTTCAACACTATTGGGTACTGCTGAATTTTACGTACTTCCCCCAGGACCTCCTGATTTATACATAGGGACTACCGGGCCAATAGTAACTGATACTACAAGAGCATCAATGGTACTCACAATGTGATCAACTGGGACACTCTCTCTCAAACCCTCACTTCTTGGTTTGCAAGGCACACTAGTAGGTCTAAGAGCTTCCTATCTGGGACAGTAGGAAAGGTAATTATGCCACTGCCTCCAATACCATTGTCCCCACCCTCACCTCTAGCTTCATTATACGGGGGTGATCGTTCAGATAATAACGCATCAAAAAGACTACCTCCAGAATCATCCTCACTGTCTATGCTCATGCCATTGTGCTCTTCTTACTTTGTCTCCTTTTATTTTCTGATGGTCTTTCTTTCCCCTTCGCCTTCAGTGACATCTATGGTCAAAGTTGGAGACAGCTTAACCCCTTCTATCATATCTGTTCTCCACCTTATATGCTCAGCATCCCATCTAGCATATGCATAAGAACACACAGCTTTCTTCGCTCTACCTTGATATCTCTCCCTTTCCCTTGCAAGAGCAGCATGTTCCCAAGCACTAAGAGCTTCTTATTGTGCAGGTCTGTGAGGTGACTTTATTTCAAACAGCACCCTTCTCAAATTTTCAGTAATTCTCAAACTAAATGTGCCATATTGTGAGAATTTCAATGGGCCATCCTTTTCTGTGATCTTGTACCATTGACCAATCATGTGTTTGAAGCCCCACATTTAGCACCATAAAATGACCAGGAGAATCTTCGAGAGGGGCCACTTCACCCTGTCTATAAGGGATAGAAACATCACCTCTGAACCAGTCTCGCAAAGCTTTGAAACGTTTGATTTTTCAACAATTTTCACAAACCTTCAATTCAAGAAAATCTATTGTATCCACAATTCCTTGCTTCAACAAAACCAGTGATTGCATTACGACACCATAAGATATTCTCCACCAATAGCAGTCTGGCACTACACCATCCGACATATACCAGTGTGGTACTCTGTGACATAGAGCTTGCTTCTCACAGCAGTCCCGCTCCTTTACAATCTGCCCACACCCTCACTCAGCAATATCACACACACATACAAAACACAAAACCTTGGTCTGTTCTACTAAGATTAATAGATTCAAACACACAAGAAAGTTTCAATCATTTCTGATGGAACCTTTGCGTGTCATAAAGGCCAATGTAGGTTCACTCTGTGCATTAAGATCCACTATACCAATGTCCTCACATTCGCACAAAGTCCCTATCTTAAATATGACATTGGCAACATCTCACAACAACACAACCTCTGAGCAGCCAATGTAATATGGTGTCTTCTGCACCTTTCAAATTATCCCTGTACCTTAGGCCACATCGGACCGAATAACCACATCAACCTCTTTATAAATCATTGCACTCACTGAACATACAAAAACATTTCCGCAAGACACCACTTATTCACACAATCACAGCAAACTAACCACACAGATGCTGCACTCTACAACCCATTAATACTCACTCATCCGCCACCAGTACAACTCTCCTCCGAATCACCATGATTCGGCTGATCTTCCAAGTCTGGATACAGGCATCTAAATTGGACACAGGGACTGACTATTCTAGATCCCAGTTCCAGTTCTTCTCATTCTGGAAAAAGAACCATCCTCTGCTATCATCTGACCCAGCACTGGGCCCTATTCTAAATCCTGGGGTCCAATTATTTTTTCTTCCCTCTTCCAAAGGGTGAGGAAACAATGCATCAAAATATTCAAATTAATTACAATTCCTTCCGATGGTCACACATTCAGTTCCAGAGACCAACTAACGGGTCAAAGGGCTTTATTTAGACTCAAAGGCAAACTTACATATATGAGTCTCAAAATCATAGTATAAATGTATAGAATAACCAAAGGAGAATAAAAACGTTGCACTATATGAATTTTAAATAACATGTAAAAGACCACTGATTCAAGGATAATTTAGGAAAGTAGTCAGCACGACAGAACTTCCATGAACGTTTCCATCAAATGAGGTATGGTGGCATGAAGGCACATATAAATTAAAGTTCAATAGATATATTTAAGTAAGGTCCACTCTCAGCTGAAGGGAAAGTGATTCTCAATCTTACTGCTAACTAAACCACACCTAAATCTTGATTCTTCCAAGAACAATCTCATAGGCAAATGCCTTTCCCAGCTCAAAAACATAATCACACATCACAAGTTGCCAATTAACATTTGAACCTTCTGAACGTTCAGCATCAACCTTGGTACTCCTTCGCACTTTGGAATTTCACAAGAACCCCAACCCAGGATACTCCTCTCGTCCTTGATAAGCGTTCATCTAGGCGTTTCTTATCTTCCCAAACAATGAGTGATCCTGAAAAACATTCAAAATTCAAGCTTCATATTGCAGGTTAGAAGACTAGAAAAATATATGAGCCTTCACTGTGGCTAAACTAATTAAGCACAAATATACTTTCAGGTTATATGAATGCCATATGTCTCTTATGTTGAAATATAGAATGATTATAAAGGATACTGACTCTAAAAATACTATAACATAAACATTCTTTCAAAACGATGATAAAATATTACATACATGTAGCATTACTGTATATTCATCTGTACACTTTGCTCATATGTGTTACAATGTATCATGTTTCACTTCATTTTTAAGAGACGTGATGGCACAACCAGGTTACACTCTCTCACAGGTGATACATCATTTCCAATCCATGCAGTTGGCGAGGCACCATCGTCTATCCCTTTGGAAAGATGCCAAAGATGCAAAGATGCCAATGAGTCATCCTTGAGCAGCAGAGCCGGCGATGCAAAGTCTTCGAGCAGCGATGTGCTGTCATCGAAGGAGATGTGTCGGTTCTACCTGGTGCAACAGCATCGATACATGGATTTTAGAGGTTCCAGCACTTTATACCCAGTTCCACGGGCCCAGGACTGGATTGGCACCATTTGGCAGGGCACGACTTGCAGCAAGCAAAGTCCAGGTGCTGTGAGTGATGAGGGGTCGAAGTCTTTAGTGTCCCTGAAACTTCAGAAGAACAGGAGGCAGCCAGCAAGCCTTTGGAATCACTCTGGGTACAGGTGAGATGGGTCCAGTCCTTCCTCTGCAGGGCAGAGGGCAGCAGGGCAGCACAGCAGAAAAGTAGTTCTTCCAGAGCAGCAGTTCAGAGTCGGACAATGTCTCTGACTTGCATGTGTGAGGGGAATGCGAAAGAAGAGGTGAAAGAAAAGGTGTGTCATACTGAGCATAGATCAGCATTCACAACCTGCCCTGAGGCACTCAGTGTGCTATGTGACCATCCTAAGTAGGGCCAGGTGTCCTGACTATAACCTTTTCTTGATGCTTTCTTCAGGCTAGATTTGGGCTCCTGCATTGGACTCTTGGGTGTTTTTTTCAGATCTCTTGCGCTCTACTGTGTTACATGGAGGTGTTTGCTGTGTCTACTGGATCAAAGGATACTTCCTCCATCCAGGTTCTGTCGTATTGGTCACTTTCCTCGGTCCAGTGGGCTAGTAAGTGGCAAAAGATCATGCAAACATTCAGCCCTCCTCTTGAACCACTATGTCCCTAGGGGTTAATTTACTAGTCCTGTGTGTTCGGGGATGGTAGTAGACACCCTTGTCGCTGTTTCCCTAATGCATGCGCAAATGTGCTATTTTATTCCTTGTGTGTCGGTGTCGTGCTCGCATCAGGCTGCCTTGGTCCCTAATCTCCTGATCAGCCACTCTCCTTTGCTGGCACTCTAGGGATGTATGGACCCCAGTCAGAAGCTTTGCTTCTGATACCAACTTGGATTCTTCTGTGACTGAAGATTGGGATCCACCCTTACCCTCCGGCGGTTGAGGATGCCCTGTTTGACTCCCTCATTGAGCCTCTCAGGTGTGAGTTCTCTCCATCCTTAGTAAGCACCTTTCCTCCATTCCCATCTAGACCACCTCCTTCGCTTGGAACTGTGCACTGTTCTTCTAATTTGGGACATGTCCCCGAAGTTGCTCTCAGTGGTTTCCTGAGCTGTCTGGGTGTACCATGAAGCTTCCTCCTCGCAGCCAGACCTCGGAGGACTGGGTCCTTCTTCCTCACTCTCACTAGCAATCTTGCTGTTTAAGAGCATTATGAACTTCCCTTTTATTCGGGTTCGCTCCCTGCACCAAACAGGGGCTTCTGTCCTCTGGGCCACTAGAGATTTGTCCGCCAACCACAATGGATGAAGCATTGAGCTTAGTAGTGTCCTAACCTTGGACTGTCGTGGTGTAGGGAGTTTAGGGGCCTGCTAGCACATTAGTCTGCTATGCCTAGATCTGGTTGCCTGTTGTCTGGTGAGCTCCCTTGATGGGTGGATGGGTGTATCCCAATGTGGGGATAGTAGGGATCTGGGAAAGCATTCCCCTGCTCACATGCAGCAGGGGGGTACAGATGCCTTGTTTGCTGAATGTGGGTCGAGGTTATTGGGCTTGGCCTCCTCGTACACAGCTCATAGTTCCAAAAATGCTTCCCATTTGTCCTTCTTCTGTCCTGTATACTTTTTCTGTATGTAGGTTTTAGTGTGCTCAATAATGTTAGTGTTGCACAAATGTGAATGTGTCTGGGAAGGAGGTCCTCTTCCTTCAGCTGCAGTTGCGCCTCAGTTGCCAATCTCTCCTAGCTGCCTCACCAAAATGTTGCTCGGAATTATATTTTAACTAAAAAAAAAGAAGGGACAAGAGGTGTCTGGCAGAGCAGGAAACAGTTTGTTTAAACAATTATTATGGCACAGAGAGCAGTTACAGAATCAGGTCTGAGGAATGTCTCTCAGAGTACATCAGTTTGTAACACATTTTGTACACTTCTTGAGGAACATAAAATTATAAAGTGAGAATAGTTCAGAGTCATGGACATAAATTCCAGAGAGGGAGAACGCAGGTGGGCCTTGACCTGGCGTGGACAAAATGTGGGCCAGCAAGTTCCTGTCCGAATATCCGGCCTGCGGGGTGTGTGGTCACCTCGTGTGTAGTGTGTTGCCTCCTGATTGGCAAGGTGTACCTAACTACATGTGGCATCTAATTTTATGGTGTTTTGGAATGCCTGTGTCCCAATGGCCATGTGTGGATTATTGGGGCCAATCTCCTTGACTATTGTAGCGTAGCCGCCTATCTGTGGGATTTTAATCTAAGCTGGCCTCTGTGCGTGTTTGGCTGTCAGTTAAATGTTATCCCACCTGTGATATGTCAGTTTTTAACTTTCAGGCATGGGTCGCAGAGCCTGCCTGACCACATACCTTTGTTCTCGGGTCGACAGAGGGTTTACAATGGGGAAATCTAGCAATGCATTGCAATTTAAAATTAAAATGTATCATTCATATACAAAGATATCTTATTATTGTCGATATTAACATATACTTTAGACATTGCCCTAAGTTAAGCCTGTCTACTATGTGCCTTAGTTGAAATACAAAACAAAGTGGCTATGCTACATGTTTGCATCTCCTACATATGGGTATAGTATATTTAGGAAAACAATGTCCATATATCGCAGATAGCGCTGCTGAGGGTGCCAAACTGGTATAGCACCCAACCACTTTGGATGCAGTTGTGTTGGTTGAAGGATCAATCAACACATAGAGATTCAATAATTCAATATTGTTTTACCAAGGTACACCACAGTAGTTCTTAAAGTCCATTCCTTGGTATGCTGTATCAATCAAAGTTCAAACTACACATATGTATATGGTAGAAGTTTTATTCATCCAATGCATCATGAATCCAATCAAACAACAGCCAACACGTGTTTCCTCAACAAGACTTTCTCATGGCACAAAAGCTGTATCAAAATCTTGCTGCGTATTGGAAAGAAGTAAATATAACGGCCTGTATACTTTCCAGTACGCAGCACAATTTTGATACGGCTTGTCATGGCAATGCCCACTGACTATATTATATAAACTTTCAGGATTTGGCAACTAAAATCCAATATTTTTGCTCTTTCTCAGTGTTTTGAACCTCGCATAATTTCTGGTGCATTAGACTGTACCTCCACTTGTGCCTTGAGAAAGTCTTGATGCAAGGGAGCCTGCATTGTCATAGTCAGGCTGGGCAGGGTTCAACTGCCTGTGTACGATGTTCAATTCCAGTCCAGGTATTTTTGCTTTGGACTGTGGGACTTGTAGACCTGGTCCCTCATGCTATGCATTCCACTACAAGTCCCACTATACAAAGATGAATCTGGAATGGTGATGCAAATCACACATGGAATGAACCAACTTATCGGAGTTGGACTGGGCTGCACAACAGTTAACTAAGCAGTATGACTTACATTTGTGTGATGTATGCATGGTAGTGATTCTTGCCCTCTCCCTTGCACACAGCACAGTGCAAGACATGAACATAGTTTGATGCACTGCACAACATGACATTTTTACGCATGTAGGGCCAGATGTATGAAATTTTTGTTGCACTCGCAAACGGTGCAAATCGCAATAATCTGCTGTTTGCATTTGCAAAAACGTGGTCTGCGATGCATGAAAGGTATTCTCAGACCAAAAAGAAGAAATCGCAAAAAAAAAATGCGTTGCGACCTGGTTTTGCAAATCGCATTTTGCGATTCGGTATTACCAGTAGGAAATTGCGAGTCGCAAAATCCAAGTCGCAAAGAGATGCATCAAAAAATCGATAATTGCGATTTTTCGCAGAATGGCATTTTGCACATGGAAAATACCATGAACTGAAACCAGGTGCAACCTATATAAAGAGGCCCAGAATGCCTCAAACTCTTTTCAACAATGGCTGCACTCTACGTCATGGCGAGGAGGATGAGGATCTTGGCAGGTTTGAGGAAAGGGAGGAGGAGACTGGAGCGCATTTTCAGAGTGCGCATTACACTTTTTAACTTGACAGAGGAGGAAATTTATGAGAGGTATAGGTTGAACTCAGCCATGATACTTGATCTGATAGCTGAGCTACAACCCATACTGCAAAGCAGAACTCTAAGGACTCACAGCATACTTACCCATGTGCAGGTATTATGCTCCCTCCACCTACTCGCCTCAGGAAGCTATCAAGCGGTCATAGCAGCAGCTGGAGGGGTCTCACAGAGTACCCTCTCTAGATTTTTCAATGCATTCATCAATGCCATGCTGAGCAAACTACAACAGTACATCAGATTCCCTCACACCCCACAGGAATTACAGCAGACAAAAATAGAGTTTTACCAGATAGCACAGTTCCCCCACGTCCTAGGTGCCATAGATGGCACACATGTGGCAATATGTCCACCATCAGCCACAGAGTATGTGTACCGCAACAGGAAATACCAACATTCCATGAATATACAGGTTATATGCAATGCCTCCTACATCATTACTGATCTCTTGGCCAGGTACCCAGGGAGCAAACATGATTCTTACATCTTTCACCACAGCGGAATTCACAATAGACTGCTAGCTGGGGAGTTTGGTGAAGGATATCTACTAGGTATTGTCCCTCTGTACACTGGTGGCGTACCGATGTCAGATGGCTCAGTTACTCATCACACCCTCTGTCCCTTCCAAGAGACAGTGCTTACGCAGTGCGCACCAACATGATGACGCCCTACCTCAATCCCACAAAACCAGCTGAACGTAGATACAATGCAGCACACAGGGCAACCCGCAACGTGGTGGAGCGCACATTTGGACTGCTGAAGAGTCGCTTCCGGTGCCTCCACAAAAGTAGAGGGGCACTACAGTACAGTCCAGAGACTACATGTAGAATAGTGGCTACTTGTGCAATCTTGCACAATATAGCTACCACCAGGGGCATACCTGTAGAAATATGTCCAGCAGACAGGACCAGTGCAGCAGAGGGAAGGCAAAGGCGTGCTGACATCAGACACAACCATTTCAGACGTGAGTATTAATGACACAAATCCTCTGACAACTGTACCTGTAGTGAAATGAATGTATTACCTTAAGTCAGGTAATGTACGTGTGAGTAATAACAAAAAACAAGTAAGGAGGGACCCTCACCTGCCTCATGCTGCGTGCCCAGGAATCTGTCGCCATCCTGCGTGGTGCTGTGGTTGGATGACACCTGCCCTCCTGAATCTGGCTGCGCCTGTTTGTTGCTGATGTGGTACTTGGCCCTTCCTGCTGCTCATCGGAGTCATTGCTGAGCTCTGGCAGTGGCAGTGCCCTGAGCCTGCGTCGTACAGTCGCTATGTTGAGGGACCCACTGGTGTTAGAATCTGAGGCCAGATGGGTGTCTGTCTCGCCTACCCGTGCAGATGCTGTAGCTGCTGGGCCTGGCCCACCTGCAACAACAATATGCAGCATGTCAGTGATGTATGTTACATTTTCTGTCAGACAATGGTAATAAAGGTACAGGTACTTCTCTACACGGTGTTGTGTGTGTTGTGTTCCTCTGGGTGTCACTCTACTTAAATACATTGTTGAGCTCTTTCCAAACAGGCAGTCATGGCTCCTGACCACCTCCTCAGTTAGCACCTCAAGCTCCTGCTCGCTGAATTTCAGCTTGCGCTTTCTTTCACCCTTCTCCTGTGCTTGGCCTGCGGTATCCATCCTTGCTCCTTATGAGTGTTGCTCTGTGTGGCTGGGCTGCTCTCTCTCAGGATGCTTGTTTGGGCGTGGCACCTGAAACTGCCTGGGATGACTCATTTCCTGCTGGTAATGTCATCAGGCTCCTCCAGTTGTGCTTTCTCGAACTTTCTAGCAATTTGCGATTTTTTACCGAATCGCAAAAAAATCACAATTTGCGCAAATGCAAATAGCGATTCAGTAAATGTGCCTCGCAAATCACAAATAGCGATTTTTAAGAAATCAATATTTCCGAATCGCAATATTGTTGCATGGCCAATTGAGACTCGGAAATAGCGATTTCTTAAAAATCCCTATTTGCGATTCGCAAGGTCCAGTTTTCATACATATGGCCCATTGTCCCTTGTGTCCACTTACCCTGTGGTCTTGCTGGCCCTCAACT
Organism: Pleurodeles waltl; assembly: GCF_031143425.1. NCBI lineage: Eukaryota > Metazoa > Chordata > Amphibia > Caudata > Salamandridae > Pleurodeles > Pleurodeles waltl. The sequence goes on along the minus strand of NC_090437.1, from coordinate 758,080,448 downwards.
GAGGCACTGTCTTGTCCTTCCACTCCTGCCACCAACTCTGCTGGAATTACTGATACCACCTACTCCTCCACTGGGTTCAGCTCCACTTGTTCCTCAAGTTCTCCTCTAGCCGGCATGGCTACAACAGGTTATTGGCCAGTTTTTTCCTCGGTCCTACACTTATAATCATGCCAGAGCTCCTTGCTCTCTGGCACTTCCCTTTTAGTTTGCCCTACACTGTTTATCTTCTCCACTATGGAGTGCCAAATGCCTTCTTTCTTCCCTTATGGCAATTTTGAGGTGACAAAAAGAAGATGTTCATTCTTGCTACCTGCTGCCGGCTCCACTTCTCCCTTTTGAGGTGTAGGAAATATTTATATATCCAATGTGTTAGAAATGGGGTCTCTGGTTGGCAGTCAGTTTGCACCTTGTCCAAGCAGGGGCCCTCACTCTAGTCAGGGCAATGGAGATACACACTTAGATAATTCCTTCTCACTCCCTTGGTCTGTGGAAGCACTTTTGAGGTAGAGGGGAGGGACACTCTGACATCCTTAGGGGATCCTTAGGGATTCACCTACACCATAATGAAAGATGCCCTAATCACAAGATATGGTCTGATCCCTGGCCAGTATAAGGACAAGTTTAGGTCCTACAAAATGAAAGAGCCCCAAACTTGGTTGGAGTGTGTGGATTCCTTTTGCAGGTCAGTGGATAGTTGGGTGAAGGGAAGAAAGGTAACAACCTTTGAGGGGCTGTACAATTTGATTGCTTGGGAGCATTTGTATAGTCTTTGTTTTCCAGAGCTGCACCATCACCTGATTGACAGCAAGCTGACTGATTCCAGGAAGCTTGCACAGGTAGCGGACCGTTGGGAGAGCACCAGGGTCCAGAAGAGGTGTGGGGGAGACTATGCAAAGGGTGGGCAGGGTCCCGAACAGGGGGTAAGGGTAAACAGGGGGAGGTCTCTAAAGGGCCCCAACCTAGCTCCCAGGGTAAGGAATCCCAGCCCCAGTAGAAAAGAAACCATAGGTCTCTACAGGGAAACATGCAGAGAAAGGTCCCCGCAAGTGCTTTTGATGCGATCAGGAGGGTACCATGAAAGGGGACCCAAAATATCCCAAGTGGACACTGGCACCCACTGGTGCTCAGTCATAGGGTTTGGCCAGTGTAGCGCTTGGGGAGGAGTTGGTTCCAGGTGGGTGGGAGCCAGCTGAGATGCCCCTTGTCTCAGTAGGGGACAGTGAGATGTTCCTGTAGATGTTTTGCTTGGCAATGACCTGGAGGATTCCCCTTCAAAGGAGGTGGAACACAGGTCACACTTGGAGATGTTGGGTCTGCCTGGGTGGGTGTGGGTGTCTCCCCCATCCATGGCAGCCCATCAGGGTGATCAGGAGACCCTGGAGCCTGAAAGAGTAGCCCAGGTGTCTGCCAGAAGGAGGAAGGTCAAGGGGCCCGGGAACCAGCCCCAAAAGTTCCCACAGTCAATGAAGAGGCTGACCTTAAGGGGAGACGCTGGAGCCTACAGGGGAACAGGTGGCTGAACTGGAGGAGGTCCCTGAGCTGTCAAGGGGCAGCAGGAAGGGGGACCCACCAGTGAGGCATTCTGTGAGGCAAAAAAAGCATGCCCTACTCTGGAGGGTTTGCGGCAGCAGGCTGCAGACCAGGCGTCTGGCAAGGAGCCTGGATTACATTTGATTTACTGGGAGGATGGCCTCCTATATAGTGAGACTAAGTTTCCTGAGGCTGGGTCAACCCGTGTGCTGGTGGTACCCCAGTGCTTCAGAGCCTTCCTACTGTGTCCGGCTCATGATGTGCCTATAGCTGGTTATTTGGGGCAGGACAAGACCTTTGAGTGGCTTGTCACCCACTTTTACTGGCCCCAAATGCGCAGGCACCTGGATGCTCACTCTAGGTCTTGCCAAACTTGTCAGGCAAGTGGCAAGAGTGGGGGAAAATGCAAGGATCCCCTCCAACCTTTTCCTGTGGTTAGTAGCCCCTTTGAAAGGGTTGGTATTGACATTGTGGGGCCTCTGGATCCCAAGACAGCCATGGGCAACACTTTTATGCTGGTCTTGGTGGACCATGCCACCCGGTACCCAGAAGCCATTACTCTGAGGTCAATCACCTCCCCGGTAGTGAGACGCGCATTGATGGCGTTTTTTACCTCATGGGGTTCCCCAAGGAAGTGGTATTGGATAGGGGTACCAACTTCATATCAACATATATGAAGTCTCTGTGGAGGGAGTGTGGGGTAACGTATATGTTCACCACTCTTTACCACCCCCAATGCTTGAAGGGCATTGTTATGGGCCTATCAGAGCCTTTGAGGTGTAAGTGGGATGTCCTTTTGCTATGCCTTCTGTTCGCCTACAGGAAGATGCCTCAAAAAGGGCTTTGATTTAGTCCTTTTGAGATATTGTATGGCCACCCTGTCAGGGGACCTTTGAGTCAGGTAAAGGAGGGTTTGGAGGGAGCCCCCAGTAAACCCCGCCAGGATGTATTCGGTTACATGCTGGCTTTTAGAAATAAGACTTCCAGCTTCCGGGGTCTCGCACAAGACACCAAGACGCAAGACAGGAAGACATGAAACGCTGGTATGACCAGAATGCCACTATGGTCAAGTTTCAGCCTGGCCAGAAAGTGTGGGTAATGATACCAGTGGAGCCTAGGGTGCTCCAGGACAAGTGGACTGGGCCATTTGAGGTGGTAAAGCGCAAGAGTGAAGTCACCTACCTGGTGAACTTGCGGACTCCCAGGAACCCCTTTAGGGTGCTGCATGTGAACTGCTTAAAGCCACACTTTGAGCAAACTGAGTAAACCATGGTCCTAGCAACAGATGATGGGGTGGAGGAAGAGAGTGAGCCTCTTCCTTTCCTCCTGTTTGCTAGGGAGAAAGGATGAGTCTGTGGAGGGTGTGAATCTCTTCTCCTCCTTGACCCCAGAACAACAGAGGGACTGTCATCAGGTGTTGGGTCAGTTTGCCTCCCCATTCTCCTTGATCCCAAGGGTCACACACATTTACACATGATGTGGACACTGGGGACAGTCATCCTGTTAAACATAAAGGCCCATATTTATACTTTTTTTGAGCCGCATTTGCATAATTTTTTTATACAAAAGCAGCGCAATCTTACAAAATATAATTGTATTTTGTAAGTTTGTGCCGCTTTTACATAAAAAAATGAGGCAAATGCGGCACAAAAAGTATAAATATGTGCCAAAGTTTACAGAGTGACTGACAAGGTTAGGGCTAACATCAAGGATGAAATTTCTAAGATGTTAGCATTAGGGCTTGTTGAGTTTTCCAGTAGCCCTTGGGGCAGCCCTGTGGTCTTGGTCCCAAAGGCTGATGCTCCTGGTGCCACTCCAAAACTCCAGTTCTGTATGGCCTACTGGGGGCTCAATGCAGTTATCAAGACTGACGCGCACCCCATCCCCCGAGCTGATGAGCTCATCGATGGGTTGGGGGCTGCCAAATACCTAAATACATTGGATCTTACCTCTGGGTATTGGCAGATTGCCTTAACTGAGGGGGCCAAGGAGAGGTCAGCATTTTCCACCCCAGATGGGCACTACCAGTTTAAAGTGATGCCCATTGGAATGAAAAAAGCCCCTGCCAACTTTCAGAGGTTGGTCAACCAGGTGTTGGCTCGGCTGGATGATTTCAGCACAGCCTACCTGGATGACATTGCTGTATTCAGCTGCACTTGGGAGGAAGACTTGCAGCACCTCTGTAAAGTGTTGGAGGCCCTGCAAAAGGCAGGAACCACAATTAAGGCCAGTAAGTGCCAAATAGGGCAGGGTTCAATGGTGTATTTGGGACACCAGGTAGGGAGTGGTCAGGTAGCACACCTACAGCCAAACATTGACACCATTCTGGCTTGGGAGCACCCCGAGACCCAGACTGAGGTACTCTCACATTTTAATGAAGAGGGCCTAAACAACCTGTAGCCTTCATTAACAGGAGGTTACTTCCTAGGGAATGTAGGTGGAGTGCAATTGAGCGTGAAGCTGTTGTTGTGGTCTTGGCACTGAAGAAGCTAAGACCTTAATTGTTTGGAACTCACTACCGGGTTCAGAAAGACCACAGGTCCCTTAGATGGTTAATGCAGATGAGGGGTGAGAATTGTTGAGGTGCTCCATCTCCCTACAGAGAATGGACTTTATGGTGGAACACCGCCCTGGCACAGAACACACTAATGCTGATGGTCTGACCAGATTCTTCCACCTTAGTGATGAGAACTCCCATTATGTTGGGTAATTTCTCCCCACTTTCAGCTGGGGGAGATGCGTGTTAGACTTAGCATCCTTGGTGTGGTCTCCCCTAACTTTTTGCTTCTGCTTCCCAGGTTGTTTCTGTGTGCTGGACTCTATTTGAGCTGTTTTCTTTTCATCTAGACACTTTACCACTGCTGACCAGTGCTAAAGTGTAAGTGTTCCCTGTGTAAATTATATGTGTAAATGGCTTTCCATGATTGGCATATTTGATTTACTAGTAAGTCCCTAGTAAAGTGCACTAGAAATGCCCATGGCCTGTAAATCAAATACTACCAGTGGGCCTGCATGACGGATTATGCCACCCACATGAGTAGCCCTGTAAACATTGTGCAGACCTGCCACTGCAGTGTCTGTGTGTGCAGTTTTAAACTGCCAGTTCGACCTGTCAAGTGTACCCACTTGTCAGGCCTAAACCTTCCCTTTTTTACATGTAAGGCACCTCTAAGATAGGACCTAGGTAGCCCCGTGGGCAGGGTACAGTGTATAAAGTGTTAAAGGTGGGACATATACTGATGTGTTTTACATGTCCTAACAGTGAAATACTGCTAGATTCAGTTTTCACTGTTACAAGGCCTATCTCTCTCATAGGTTAACATGCAGGCTGCTTTTAAATATTATTAAAGTGCAGATTCCCTTTGGGAGCCGATAGAAATGTGGAGTTTAGGGTCTCTGAACTCACAATGTAAAAATACATATTTTAGTAAAGTTTGTTTTTAGATTATCTGTTTGAAAATACCACTTTCAGAAAGTAGGCATTTTCCTGCTTAAACCATTCTGTGACTCTGCTTATTTGTGTGTTGCCTGTCTGGGTCAGACTGACAGTTGCGCTGTTTGTGTATCTCCTCTAGACAGTGACACATTGGGAGCTGGGGTGTAGCCTGCATATCCTGATGAGCCATCTGGGCTGGAGGGAAATGGAGGAGTGGTCACAAACACCTGAATGGGCTGTGCCTGCCCTCACACAATGCAGTCTCAAACCCCCTGGTGTGAGTCTGGAGCTTGGCATGGGCAAGGCAGGATCTTGCAAACAATAGAGACTTCCCTTTGAAGCTTGCCAACTTCAAAGGCAGAAAGATGTATAAGTATTGGACCCAAAACCCCTGAAAATCAGATTACTTCTGGAACCTAGTGGAACCTCTGCCAAGGAGTGCTGGAGGAGGAGTACTGCCCCTTTGCTTGTGACTGTGCTTTGCTGGGTTGGCGTGCAGTAGCTACTTCTGCCTGAGAGAGGACAAAGACTAACTTTTATGTTTCTTCCCACTGGAGAAGAATCTCCAAGGGCTTGAACTGAGCTTGTCTCCTGTTCTTGAAGTCTCAGAGACATCAAAGACTTCTCTCTGCCAGCACCTGGGCTCTCTGCTAAGACTCCTGCCATGCCAAGTGGTGCCCTAACCTGTCTTTGGGCCCTTGGAAGGTAAAGCTGGTGGAAAAGGACAGAAATCTACGCAAAGACCTCCATGCAGGTTTCGATGAACCATACGAAATGTGGCTGATAAATGATGCGCTGCTGTCCTCGTGGCTAAAATCGACGCTCCACCTGCATCGCGGCTGGGAGATCGATGAATCGTAGCAGCTGGAGAAACAATGTGCAACAGTCGCTAGCAGCTGCTTATATTGACGCAAGCCCGACGCAGTGGGATTTCCTGACAGTGTGCAACTGGATTTCAAATGCAACATCGCTGGGCATGAAAAATCAATGCAAAGCTTGCCCTGACCTGATGTGCCCTTCAGAGAATCAACGCATCACTCTCTTGAGGGAGAGACGAAACGACACACGCTGACCTGATCGTAGAAGGAATGATGCACGGTCTCGCTTGCGAGTGAAAAATCAACACATCGCTTGCCTTTTTTGATGCAAGCTCACCCGTGCGGCTTTACTTTTGACGCTAACCAAGTACTTTGTGTAACAACAGCATTCTCACTGTTTTCTTAGGATTAGGACTCTTATTCTTTTGAAAATTCATATCCTGACTATTGTATCTTGGATGTCATTCTGGTCTTGTTTGATTTAGGTAAATATTACCAATTTTTCTAAACTGGTTTGGTGTCCATTTTGTAGAATTTTCATTGTATTACTGGGTGTTTCGTACAAATACTTTACACATTGCTTCTGAGGTTAAGCCTGCCTGCTCATGCCAAGCTACCAAGGGAGTGAGTGGGGGTTAACTGAGGGTGATTCTCCTTTACCCTGACTAGAGTAAAGGTCCTTGCTTGAACAGGGGGTAACCTGACTGCCCCCATTTCCAACATCCACCAACTGTGTAGGGAATAGTTACATCCTGTACTCAGCTCAACTCACTCCATTCTAGCAAATCATCATTGAGAAAAGATGACAAAGTAGTTAAAGTAGAAAAATTGTTTATATATCTCGCAAATCTAGCTTAGATACATCTATCCAGCCTAAACTAACTTAATTTACCATGCATTACACTATACTACCTAGTTCAAAACTACCTACATCTACCTAGTCTTTCATGAGTAACATCACCTGTACCCCCACAATCTTAATTCATCCTAAACCACCTTAATACACATACATTAGCACAATACAGAAGACAACAATATCCTAAACATACACTACCTATACCTTTAAATCTTAACAAATATATATTTTTTTGTTTTTCAAAATTGTTATTTTTTAATTTGTTATTGTATTCACACACTAAACATTAACCTGCCCACTAAGAAACATACCTATGTAAAAACACACCTAAAAACTAATAACTAAGAAAATATTCAATGAAAATAAAATGTAATTTGCACTAACCTACAATAAACCTATCCTAAATCCTAGTCTTCACTATGCATAAATAACTAACACTAACAAACAACATGTAAATAAATAGAGAAATGTAAAAGCCTAAAGGAGAGTCATATTTGCACAATGATGTGCTCTATTGCCTCCTATAATATTAGCATGATGTGCTGCAGGGTTGACACTTCACCCTCAATGGCTGTCATATGTGTTTTGAGTTCCTGGAGGTTGTTCAGGGCGTGCGGCTCAAATCAGGATCCTATGGCAGGGGTTGTGTCCATGGTCTGTGTAGCTTGTACCGATGGGAAGTTGATGGTCCAGGAATGGCCTGAGTTAATTCCTCCAGCTGCTGGGTATCCTCCTGTGATAGCTTGGCCTCAGAATTTCCTTGTTGTTCCCGCCTGCCTGTGTTCCAGTTTCTTCTTAAACACCTTAGCGATATGGCAGATGAGGTGGTAGTGCTCTAATCTTATGTAGTGCTGCTTTGCCTCCTCTGCTGTCATGTTGTCTGGGGAGGTAACGAAAATATGTATCTGTTAAAGCTGATAATGTACATGATGTCTGCAATAATAGGCTCACATTTTCAGACCAATACTGTGTCAGGCCAGCCCAAAACCATATATTGGGAAAGAGGTATAAACAAGATACCTTCTAAACATGTACTTTTCCTAATCAAACAAGGCAAATTCACCCAAGTGCTGGCAGTGTAGGTATTCAAAATGGCAGCATCAACACAACTGTACTTGTAGCCATATCATTCCTGAGACTGAGTTGCAAGCATTATGTTGTGCCCATATGGAATTAGACACATGTGCCCATATTTATACTTTTTGATGCAAACCAGCGCCAGTGCTGGTTTGCGTCAAAAAATTTACCGCCGGCTAACACCATTCCAACGCGCCAGACGGGCGCCTTATTTATCGATTGACGCTAGCCGGCGCTGCAGGCTGGTTAGAGTAAAAAAAATTACTCTAACCGGGCAGCGCAGGCATAGGGAAGAATGGGGGTTGTGCGTCAAAAAAAGGTGCAAGTCAGCTTAGAGTAAAAAATCATGGCTCTAACCGGACTTGCGCCATTTTTTGACGCACAACCCCCATTGAAATTACTCCTGTCTGAGCAAAGACAGGAGTCATGCCCCCCTGCCCAATGGCCTTGCCCAGGGGACTTCTATTGGCCACTGGTCACTGTGGCATATAGAGGGGCCCAAGTTAGGCCCCCTATGCCACTTTAAAAAAATAAAAAATATACTTACCTGGGATGGGACCCCCATCCATGGGTGTCATCCAGGGGTGGGTGGCGGTTGCAGGGGGCAGGGAAGGGCACCCGTGAACTGCTTCCACAGTCAGAGACCATGGAAATTAGCCCACAGGTCCCTTAACGCCTGCCCTGACCCAGGCGTTAAAAAACGGCACAAATCAGGCTGGGTGCCATTTTTTAAGGCCCGCCCCCTCCTGTGCGTCAAAAGTATAAATAAGGCGCACAGGCCTTAAAGTCATTTTTTAGACGGGAATGCCTACCTTGTATATCATTAACTCAAGGCGGTTTCCCTCATCCAGAAAATGACGCACACTGCTGAATTTTGACGTCCGCGGGGTCGGGCGTCAAAGTATAAATATGGTGTTAGGATTGCGCTGAATTTGCATCAAAAATGTTGACGCAAATTCGGCGCAAACAGAGTATAAATATGCCCCATGGTTCTACATATGGACACTTTGGTGTTGGGACGGCAGCATGTAACTGGGTTTTGCCTCTGCAATGGTTTACTCATCTGGAAATACACATTGCTGTATTGACTGCCAGGCAGTCAAAACATAGTTGGAGAATGAGTAGCTACTGCCCGTAAAACAGACCTGTTGGATACATCACCAATGTAGACTCAGGCCATTTCCGACGGTCTGTACACAGATTCCATCAAGGCTGCTTTCCTTGATGCACATTGACACTCTGGAAATACACAAGGCAACATACATTACTGTACTGACTGCCAGGTAGTAAAAACATAGATGAAGGATGAGTAGCTACCTCCTGTAAAACAGACCTGTTGGTTACATCGCCATTGTAGATTCAGGCCATTATAAGGGACCCTAGTGTAAGATATACAGTTGTAGCAATCCCATGGTGACCTTAACATATCCCAAGGCCTGTACACACACTCCATCAAAGCTGCTTTCCTTAACATTAACAAAAAGGTTATGCATGTCAGGTGTGTGAGCTTGCATGCTGCAATCCTCATCTGTATAAGTACTTTGTGCTGTAGTTAGCAGTTAACCTTGCACCATGAGTCAAGGGTCACAGCTTTGGTGCTAGACACTAGACATAAAACCACCAGTAGGTGAGCAGTGTAATGGGCTGCATGCTGCTGACACAGTGCATACTTTCATATGGTCCTTTCCACATTTGCATCAAAATCAACAACTCCTTGCCAATGTATAAATGTCTCTCAGAAATGGGAAATTGGGTATATGATGCCATGAGTAAGGCATTTAATTGCCTTTCCATGTGCATAATGGTGACATGTGCCCAATGTGCTCCGACAAAAACTGTCTGCACTGAACTAGGATTCGTTACATCCTGTCACAACCGACCAAGCCAGTTTTTCATACCCTGCCATGTGCACATCAACACTTGCAATGTGCATCACACAGGCAGTCTGATGCTGAATCGTCCAACAACATGGTAAAATAGAGTTGCAGGCCTACATCCTTACATCCTCCATGTCATCTGTGTAATCGTTCCACTGCCACTTCATCTCACATATGTTAAATATGGACTACTCTGAGGGATACTTATTTATTCATGAGACTGATTTACAGCTGCCATACCTGAGGTAAATTGTTGCAAAAGTGTTGTAACAAAGTCAATGATTGATTCTGCCAATGTACACCCTTAACGCAACACACGTGGAGATACTATACATCCACTATGATGACACTAATCAATGATTAGGAATATCTTTGCCCCATCACGACAACATTTGCAGCATCTATCATAGGAAGAACTGTTGGATGGTGATGGCTGGCCTGCTGCCATGGTCAGACAAGTTTGTACAATTAGTAACTTTGATTTCACATGTAACTGCTAATACAGACATGGATCACAAAACATTTCAGTTGTTGATCGGCAAGAATGTCTGAACATACCTAGTCTTTGACATTGAACTAATTTTGCTACTAAGGTTAAATGGATGCAGCATGTATGAGCATAGTATGATGCTAAACAATAGTATGTGTTGCATTTGGAAAAAAAGGACATACTATACTTCTGATTACATGAGACTGCAATGGTGTCTATTGGTAATTCTGTTTCATTTATGTGTTCTACCTCAACAGTACCTATCTCATGCTCAAATACTGACATAGGTAAGCATACCATGTCCACCTAGCTCATTCTAATTTGCTGCAACATGTGGAAATTGTAAATTGTTACGTTTGTGCCATGTTATGGATGTAAGACAATAGAAGTGTTGACCATCTGTAGATTTAGTGCCAGATGATGGTACATGTGCCATGAGTATACAAACAGTAGTTGAGAAAACATCACCACAGCAGGTAAAGAAGCATGATTCATTTAGGCCTCCATACATTACACATGCACATTGCACATTGACATCCGTCCTTGTCCATTTAACATTTTACAGTGTTCAATTTCAGTTGTGTGTGTACACCTAGAGCCTGATTTAGGTCTTGGCAGATGCAATACTCAGTCACAAACATGACAGATATCCTGTCATCCATATTACAGTACCCATAGGATATTATGGGATCAGAATACGTTTGTGACAGAGTATTTTCCTCTGCCAAGATCTAAATCAGGTCCTTTATGTAAATTGGTTACAGGTGAATGATACAACCCCGTACACATCACAATGCTCCAGCTATCATAGATCATACACAATCCTTACAGAGCTACAACCATATACTATTTAGACTTACTGGTAGCATTGGGATCCCTGAAGGTCACAATTTTGCCCTGGGTGTATATGATGCTGGTCCACCTACAAAACATTAATTTGAACACTGGTTTGTGAATATTGCAGAAACACACTGTGTACATATCATGCACAGTACTTTGACATCCTAATGATCTGGTATAATCTGCACATAGGAAACACATATGCATACATTTTCTGTAAACATATGATGCAACTAGCCACCTTACAATGGCAGAGGTGGCTGGACGATAATGCTCAGAGATGTCTCATATGTTTTGTGTACTGCAGGGCAGTATAATCACATGCTATCTTGCACCAAGAGACAAGGGAGATAACCATTGGCCCTAAGCATAGCAAAGTAGAGCTGGAATAGAAAAGGACAGATATATGTCATATGTAATATTGTTTCTGACTATTTATGTTACTGGTGCACAGAATGCTCAGTATGCACAAAGCACGCTACCTTGCAACATAGTGAAGGGTGCATGCCTTTGAAGGTGGTATGACATTTCTATCCTGAAAGGGCCACCCTCTGGAACTTATAAAATTGCCAGGTGCATGCCCAACGCTCTACGTGTGCTGAACAATAGAGCACAAATTAGAAGGTTAATATGATAGGAGATTGATCATTAATTACCTTTTTACATGTCACCAATGCAGGGTATTTCAAAATAAACAGTTAGGCTCTCATTACAACCCTGGCGGTCGGTGTTAAAGCGGTGGTAATACCACAAACAGGCCGGCGGAAAAAAATGGAATCATGACCATGGCGGAAACCGCCAACATAGACAGCCACTTTAACACTCCGACCGCCACGGCGGTAGAAACAAACAGCGCGGCGGTCACTGCCAACAGACAGGCGGAAGACAATGTATCACCCACCCTATCACAAGATGCCTATCTGCCACCTTTTCCGGGGCAGAACCAACGCAAACAAAAACACGGCGGAAACAGTACACAGAAGGGAAAACACTCACCTATCCACACCCCATAAGGAACCAGGACGCCATGGAGCCCGAATTGCATATACTGCTGATACTGGTGTTCCTTCTCTTCTATCAGGAGCACCAAAGACGGCGGCGACGACCACAATGAGTACTGCACCTGTAACACAGGGGAGGGGGTAGGGAAAATAGAGTGACACACACACGCAACACGCAACACTCCCAACCCCACCCTCACTCGCAACACCATACACACAAATACATGCAGCAACAGTACACATACACCCACCCCCTGGAAGAACACAAGGACAAAAGGAAATGATTTGAACAAATGTAATCATGTGAAATCTTATTATCAAAGTTAAAAATCCAGTAAATACAATTATGTACACCAATTGCACAAGTCCTGATAGTGCACCAATCATTGTCCGTGGACCACTGTGCCCAAAATGCATGGGCGAAGCCCACACTAGATACTTGACTGGAAACGGAGAGAACACTGGAGGGGCATCAGATCGAAATGAAACAGGCACCTAGGGGGGCACCTCAGCAAGATGAACGCACAACGGCACTGCTGCACGGGGGGGCTCCATGCCCATTGCTGTATCCTGGGGAGTGCAAGGCCACAGTCTCTCAAGTGGGTGGTTTGCCCACTGCTTTATCCTCGGGAGTGCAAAGCCACAGTCTCTCAAGTCTCTCAAGCGGGTGGTTTGCCCACTGCTTTATCCTGGGAAGTGCAAATCCACAGTCTCTCAAGTCTCTCAAGTGTGTGGTTTACCCACTGCTTTATCCTGGGGAGTGCAAAGCCACAGTCTCTCAAGTCTCTCAAGTGGGTGGTTTGCCCACTGCTTTATCCTGGGGAGTTCAAAACCACAGTCTCTCAAGTCTCTGAAGTGTGTGGTTTGCCCACTGCTTTATCCTGGGGAGTGCAAAGCCACAGTCTCTCAAGTGGATGTCATTCTCCACTGGTTCTGGAGGGGGCCTGGTGCCCAGAGTGCTTCTACCTGCCATGGACTGAGGTAGTGGATGTATCTCTCCACTGGTTCAGCAGGGAGCATGGTGCCCAGAGTGCTTCATCCTGCCAAGGACTGAGGTAGTGGATGTTTCTCTCCACTGGTTCTGGAGGGGGCCCGGTGCCCAGAGTGCTTCATCCTGCCAAGGACTGAGGTAGTGGATATATCTCTCCACTGGTTCTGGAGGGGCCCTGGTGCCCAGAGTGCTCCACGTGCAGTGTGACCGGTACAATTCCCTCACCTGGGTGTGTGTGCCACGAGATTGCCGAGGTACTGGTAGCATGATACGCCATGGAGGCAGCGATATACCCCACATGGCTGCGGCTTCGCATTCCACCTGTAGGTGCCAACAGTGATGACAGTAATGCTTCATGGAAGCTGCCCAGGGTCCTGGAACTCACCACGAGCCTCGGACGACTGACCACTGGGGATGGTAGGCATGTCAGCGGTGGTGCCACTGTCCGAGGACGTCGCAGTGCCGCTGATGGTGCTTGTGGCGGTGTCTGTCGTGGCGGTGCTGGCGGCGGTGTCTGTGGTGGCGGTGCTGGTGGTGGGGTCTGTGGTGGCGGTGCTGACGGCGGTGTCTGTCGTGGCAGTGCTGGCAGCGGGGTCTATGGAGGGAGTGCTGGCAGCGGGGTCTGTGGTGGCTGTGGTGGCGGTGCTGGCGGCGGGGTCTATGGTGGGAGTGCTGGCGGCGGGGTCTGTGGTGGCGGTGCTGGCGGCGGGGTCTGTGGTGGCGGTGCTGGCGGCGGGGCATGTGTCAGCACCTGCTAAAGGAGAAAGCAGGATGTCTCCTCAGTCTGTGCCACCATGCCCTCTACTGACCTGCCCTTCTGTTTTTGGCCCTTCCCCACCTTTGATGCTGGCGCAGTTGTCTTGCTACTATCCCCTTTTGTTTTCGCTGACCCCTTGGTGGCTGGTGTTTTCGGCTTCTCCCTCCGGGATGTGGGCACCTTTTTCACCTTGGCAGTTGGTGGAATGTCTTTGCCCTCGCTACGTGGCACACTGGCAGCTCTGATGGTTGGCGCACTCCATGACCCCGCAGTTGCTGGCACCACTGTGCCTGGGGATGTGGTGGCTGAGGTGCTGGGCTGGGGCCTGGAAAGCCTGGCCCTAGGGGAAGTACGGGGGGGTGTAGGGAAGATGTCAATGTTAGCCACGAAAAGATTTTTAGACACACTGGGATGGGTAGATGGAGGGGGATTGGGAGTGGAGGAAGAAGTAGTGGTTGTAAGAGGTGTATGTCTGCTGAATTTGGGTGAAGGTGCATGGGCTGGAGGCTGTTGTGAGGTGGATGGCTGTTGGGTGAGTGTGTGCTTATGTTTGTGTACTTTGGGGAGAGGGCTCACAGACACACTGGGAGAGGACACACGGGATGTGTAAATGGTAGTAGGGGTGGTGATTATACGTGAGCAATGTGTGGTGATGGGCGTGCTGTGATGGAGGTAGTGGCTGAGGATGTAGTGCATGCAGGTGTGAGTGGAGACGAGACTGGGAGAGAGGAGGGAGACGTGGAGGAGGGGGACACGGTGGAGGAAGTGGATGTTGGTATGTCTGCATGGGCATGTTGCTTGTGTGAGTGCCTGCGGGATTTGTGGTGCTTATGTTTGCCTGAGCCACTCTTGTGTGTTGATGTGTGTGCATGCTGATGTGATGGTGTGCTTGGGATAGGCTGAGGTACAGGGGATTGGGTCTGGGTGGAGGAGGTTGGAGTGGGGAGGCTTGACACAGGGACAATGGCTGCCATCAGTGCTGAGGCCAGAGCCTGAAATGTTCTCTGTTGGGCTGCGTGGCCAGAATGAATGCCCTCCAGGTATGCATTTGTTTGTTGCAAACGCCTCTCAACACCCTGGATGGAATTCAGAATGGTAGACTGCCCAACAGTGAGGGATCTCAGGAGGTCAATAGCCTCCTCACTGAGGGCAGCAGGGCTGACTGGGACAGGGCCTGAGGTGCCTGGGGCGAAGAAGATGCCCACCCTCCTGGGTGAGCGGGCACAGGACAGACACTGACAGGCTGCTGGGAGGGTGGTGATGGTAGGGGGGTTGGCGGCTGTACCTGTTGATGCGGTGGGCACAGAGGCGCCCGCCACCGCAAGGGAGCTCCCATCAGAGGAGGAGTCGCTGTTGCTGGTCTCTGCTCCTGTCCCCGCCGTGGAGCTCCTCTCGCCCTTCATCCCACTGGGGGCTTCAGACTCCGTAGCTTCACCCTCCAGGGCCAAGTGGGATGCAGCTCCCTCCTGCCCCGGTGCCAATACTCCTCCGCCTGATGATGCTATTGCACACAAGAACAGGGAGACCACAAAAAGGGGGAGGGGGAGACAGAAGAAAGACATGTTCAATTCATGCAACACCACTACCGTTGGTGGACACAACAGACAGTGAGCAGCCCTCTGCAATACGCCATGCACTTATAGTTCCTAGATTTTTCACATGCCCATGGGGGTACGAGGCCTAAGCGCAATTGCTGCACACATGGAAGTCACAGGAGCCTGACTAGGTGTAGATGGCTCTAACCACTAGTGGGGTTGGGGTGCCACATAGCCTGCCTCACAAGGGGCCTTGCCTACCAAGATCGCCCTGGCCTAGGGGAACCCACTGCCCACCTCCCCCACCCAGACACCTCGTATTGCGCGCAGAGTCAGCTGAATGAGAGTGCACTCACACCCTTGTGGCTGCTGTGATGCCCTCAAGTGTCCATCCAACTCCGGATAGGCCACCGCCAGGATCCGGAACATCAGGGGGGTCATGGTGCGACGGGCACCCCTCCCAGGTTGGGAGGTCATCCCCAGCTGGGCCTCTGCCGTCTTTTTGCTCCAGCGGCGCAGGTCCTCCCATCTTTTACGGCAGTAGGTGCTCCGTCTGTGGTAGACCCCCAGGGTCCAGACATCCTTGGCGATGGCACACCAAATAGCCTTCTTCTGGTGGGCGCTGACCTAGAGGAATGATACAGGGGGAAAGGACATTACCCACCCGTACGGACTGTCATACTCATTGCCCACCAGTTCCCACCCATGCCAGGACGCACATAAACTCACCATCGGCACATATAGGCCTCAGCCCCCCCATGTATCTTCCAGCCACACCACTCAAAGCAGGCATTGCCCATTCAGCATGCTTACAGTGTACTCACCTGTTTGTCTGGAGGACCGTACAGTTGCGTGTACCTGAGGGAGGACCCCATCCACTAGTTTCTCCAACTCCTCCGAAGTGAAGACAGGGGCCCATTCCCCAGACACATGAGCCATCGTCGCTTCCAGAGACAGGTCACAGCAGCACTTGCAGTGTAGGTCCTCTCCTGTTGAAGGTCAGGTATCAAGTGAGTGAATAAACAGAAAATGGCGGTCACGTCCACGGCGGTGCGTGCCGTCACCGCCGGCGTACATCGTCATTGGCTCCGTGAACCCATAGGGTCCAATATTAACCAATGCTGAATTGCGCCGCGATCTTCGACCGCCCACCTCACCGGTGTACAACGCCAGCGGAGTTACCTCATTACAGGTCACAGTCCCACCTTACAGGTCAGGCAGCCGCCATTTAAGGGAGCCACATGGCATTAATAATAACTGCGTCACACCTATCTAGGCCTGGAATACACAGAGTTACAGGCACATAGCGGATTAATACATTTCTGCAAATGACCTTTTGATACCTCAGTGTTGGCTGACTCTCTGCTCGCTGTTCTCCTCCATAGGGCACGTCTGCTGGGGCAGGTGATGAGATGGCGGCATCCTCCGGTGTACAGACCGCTGGTGGACCTGTCGACAATGGAAGAGAGACACATAATAGTCACATACAGACTTGATCATGCAACAATCCAGGAACTGTGTACCCAGTTGGAGCCAGACCTGTTATCAGCTATCCGCCATCCCACAGGGATACCCCCTTTAGTGCAGGTCCAGTCAGTACTCCATTTCCTGGCAAGTGGTTCCTTTCAAACAACAGTGGCCATTGCATCAGGGAGGTCCCAGCCAATGTTCTCTAACATGTTGTCCAGAGTGTTGTCTGCCCTGCTGAAACACATGCAAAGCTACATCGTGTTCCCTCAGGTGGAGGATTTGCCCACATTGAAAGGTGACTTCTATGCCCTTGGACATATCCCCAGCATCATTGGTGTCATTGATGGGACACATGTGGCAATAGTACCCCCACGCAGGAGTGAACAGGTGTTCAGAAACCGAAAGAGCTACCATTCGATGAATGTGCAGATGGTGTGTTTGGCAGACCAGTACATCTCCCATGTGAATGCCAAGTTTCCTGGCTCAGTGCATAACGCTTACATTTTGAGGAATAGCAGCATCCCTTATGTGATGGGGCAACTCCAGAGGCACCGTGTGTGGCTAATAGGTGAGGCCAAGGACCCAATACAGTTGACATAGGTGTCTGGGTATGGGGTTGTCCTTAAGGGTTAGTGTGTGTCTAACAGTTGCCCCTCATTATTTGCAGGTGACTCTGGTTACCCCAACCTGTCATGGCTACTGACCCCAGTGAGGAATCCCAGGACAAGGGCAGAGGAACACTACAATGAGGCACTTGGGTGAACTAGGAGGGTGATCAAACGCACCTTTGGCCTCCTGAAGGCCATATTCCGGTGCCTCCATATGACAGGTGGTTCCCTCTACTACTCACCAAAGAAGGTGTGCCTGATCATCGTGGCCTGCTGTATACTGCACAACCTGGCTTTGCGACAGCAGGTGCCTTTTCTGCAGGAGGATGGTCCAGCTGGTGGTCTTGTGGCAGCTGTGGAGCCTGTGGACAGTGAAGAAGAGGAGGCAGAATAAGAGGATATCGACAACCGAAACAACATAATCATGCAATTCTTCCAGTGAGACACAGGTAAGAGGATGTCACTGCCTCCAACATCTCATACAATTGTTGGAGCTAGCATGTCTGTCATTTTCACTCAGTGTATGGTCACTTTGCCTTTCCATTTCACAGATGTGGGTCCCACTTTGTGCCCTCTGCTATATTTTCTCATGGCCTACAGCTGTGTTACATCGGTATGTGCACAAGTAAATTTACATTGACATATTCCTTGGTTATTGCAATTACACATTTGTGAAAGCACAGACTGACTCCAGATTGTTTTGTGATTGAAGTGTGTTTATTTCTGTGCTAATAAGTGGAGGGGGTTGTAAAATGGGCATAGTCCAGTCTATTGGTTTCACAGGTGCATTGTCCAAAGGGGCATAGGAAGTGGAGCAATGGCAGTTGAAGGATGGACAGGGTGACAAAGTGGGACAGAAGGGTGACATTCAGGGGGGTCTCATTTCCTGGTGGGGGTCTTGGCAATGTTCTCTGTCTTGTTCCTGGATCTCAGGGACCGTTTGCGGGGTGGTTCTCCATCTGCAGGGGGTGGGGTGCTGGTGTCCTGTTGTTCCTGTGGCGGTGCCTCCTGTCCACTAACGCTGGTGGAGGTGGAGGGCTGTTCATCATCCAGGCTAGTGTCAGGGGCCCCTTGTTGTGCCACTGTGTCCCTCTTGGTGTTGGCCATGTCTGCCAGCACCCCTGCAATGGTGACCAGGGTGTTGTTAATGGACTTCAAGTTGTCCCTGATCCCAAGCTAGTGTTCCTCCTGCAGCCGCTGGGTCTCCTGAAACTTGGCCAGTACCGTTGCCATCGTCTCCTTGGAATGATGGTAAGCTCCCATGATGTTGGAGAGTGCCTCATGCAGAGTGTGTTCCCTGGGCCTGTCCTCCCCCTGTCGCACAGCAGTCCTCCCAGCTTCCCTGTTGTACTGTGCCTCTGTCCCCTGAACTGTGTGCCCACTGCCACTGCCCCCAGGTCCCTGATCGTCCTGTGTTAGTGGGGTTGCCTGGGTTCCCTGTAGTGGTGGACACACTGCTGATTGACGTGTCCTGGGGACAGAGGGCCCGCTGGGTGGTGAGGGGGGAGGCTCTGTGGTGGCTTGTGACTGTGTCAGGGGAACCGACTGTCCTGAGGTTCCTGATGGGCTGGGCTGGTCATCTTGATCCAGTTGTGCAGAGCTGCTGTCATCACTGTGGGTCTCTTCTGTGGGGGGACAGGATATGTCAGGCATCTCCTGTCTGGTGACATTGGGTAGGGGTCTTGTAGGGGTGTAAAGGCATGATTATTGCATCTGTGTGTGCCATTGTGTGCAATGGGTGAGTGACCCTCTACTCCAGTGCTTGCATTCTTGACTTGGTCCTTGTGTGATAGTTGGTTTGGTGTCTGTGTGGGTATCTGTACTGGACATGCCTTGGTGATGGGTGTCCATGCATTGGTGTTACATGCAGGGCTTAGTTTTGGGATGTGTGGGTTGTGTTGGTGCGGTATCTGTGGGTTGTTGGGGTGATGGGTGTGAGGGTAAGGCTGGGGTATGTGATGGCATGCAGGTATGGTGGGGGATAAAGTAGTCAAGATTTGCCTTATCAGAGTCCAGTCCTCCTGCTACTCCTGCGAGGCCCTCAGGATGCAGTATTGCCAAGACTTGCTCCTCCCATGTTGTTAGTTGTGGGTGAGGAGGTGGAGGTCCACCGCCAGTCCTCTGTACAACAATCTGGTGTCTGGAGACCACAGAATGCACCGTCCCTTGTAGGTCGTTCCACCTCTTCCTGATGTCATCCCTAGTTCTTGGATGCTGTCCCACTGCGTTGACCCTGTTGACGATTCTGTGCCATAGCTCCATCTTCCTTGCAATGGATGTCTGCTGCACCTGTGATCTGAATAGCTGTGGCTCTACCCGGACGATTTCCTCCATCATGACCCTTAGCTCCTCCTCAGAGAACCTGGGGGGTCGTTGAGGTGCCATGATGTGGTGTGGGTGATGTGTGAGATGGTGTGTGTTGTGATGTGTGAGGGGATGTGTTGTTGTGTGTTGTTTGAGGTGTGTGGATGTTGTTTAAGTGATGGTATTGTGTGTCTGTGGATGCTGGTGTTGTTTAAGGTAGTGTCTCTCTCTGGCCTTCTTTCAAATTTCTGGTAGTAAGGGTTTGTGGGTAATGTGAGTGTGTGTTTTATATTGGATTGGGTGTGCGAGTGTGGTGTGTGTATGTGTATCAGGTGTGTGTATTTTGATTGTGTGGGTGTCTGTATTGTGGTGGATTCCGAGCTGTGGGTCCTAATACCTGTAGCAGAATTTTACGGCCGCAGTGGTATGTTGGCGGTCTTCTGCACGGCGGTAAGTGGGATTTACCGCCAGGCTTGTAGTGAGGGCCTTAATGCTCTGAACAATCACATATGTGAAATCAGGTCATGTTTAAAAATGCATGCATGTGAATCAATTTAAAAACACCACAACAGCTTGAACAGCCCCTTGTGCCAGGGGATAGCTATTGGACATCTTTACACTGCATTTTTGTATCCTATACCTCAATGATCTGCCCCTTTATAAATAAAAATGGAGTAATAATTTACTGTGATTGGAACATGAAAACATGCAGATGGTACATATCTATGGGGCCATCAACTTCCAAGCCAAGGTGGTGTATGAGATCGGCCTCTTGTGACACTACTTCTGCCCATTGGTGCTTCAGCTGGTGGAGGCTGCAGTTGACCCCAAATGCCCTATAAAATGTGTCTCTCTCATCATTCCCTGTGTTGCTTGTGGGGTAGCCCATGGCTGACCCTACTTTCTGATGCCATAATGTTCCAGCAGCCATAGCAGGCCCCCCAAACTCTCCCTCCAAAATGTTTTTTGCACTACCCTGCCTCGACAAGGCCCAGCTGACTCTAATCACCCTAAACCCAATACAAACACACCTACCCCTAAAACAGAAAGCCCTTAAATGGATAGGCAATAGAACAATACAGTGGCAAAAACAATATAGTTTACAAACACAAAAGACATTAAACACAGTCAGTACAGGACAGGGACAGAGCAGACACTGGCAAGACCAAATATCACCACAATCCACAAGTCATTCTCCAAATTACCTCAGGTACCCAGCACAAACCAACAGAGTGTAAGTGAAAGAAACTTCCTAGTTTGCAGCCTGCAACACCCATTGCTTCATTTTGTTGCTGTATTTTGCCTGTTTTCATCAATCGCATTGCTTTTTTAATGATATGTCGGTACTTAAAAAGCAAATGTGTCATTCCCACACTGTGCATTGGCACTTCTGCTGTCATTTCCACTCATTGGCTTGCATGCATGACTTCCGATCAACGCAGGAGTTGGAGGGCACCGCACAGCAGGAACAATGCACAGATTGTAACCCACATACTGGGCCTAATGTGCTGGTTCAACTGTAGAGGTATGTGTGATGTTGAATCACACACCTTGTGCACCCTGTGATTGGAGGAGGACTGGGGTCTCACCACATTACAACTCTGCATGACAGAGGACAGTGTCCGTGTGGGTAATCGAGGTGGTTGTGAGTCCATCATGTGCCAGGAACTTCATGGCAGGTGTGGCAACAAATTGGCCATGGATTCACCATGGGACCAGGGACTGCATGTACATTCCCTATCAGCATGTGATGGGAAACAGTAGGCAGCATGGCAGGACAGCAAGGCAGACATTATGGGCCTTAGGATCACACTTCAGTTGTCACTGCCCTTACCAGGGTACACAACTGGATGTCAAGCACACTCATATGTGCATATTAAGATTTCTCCTGGGGCAAATGTGCAACACTATTGTATTCCTAAATATGGCTAGTCTTTCCTTTCATGCCATGTGTAGGCAATATGTCATTGTGAAGTGTCACAGATGCAGCACACACTTAGTGACGCACACAGACAGGCTCGCCCACCCATACTACAGTGTATGTCCCACCCAGCTTGCACATTTGCAGGATTTGTGGACACAATCATGTGTAATTCAAAATTACAGAATGGTTTTGTGAGTCAACCATGTCTTACATACAGAATTAGGTAAGGTACTCTAAGTTATGTAGTGGTGCAGGCACTTCAGCACTCAGGGGGATATGTAGGACCTGACCTGTGTGGCTCTTCCACATTGCATCATGGTACATCTGCAATGCACTTATATTATGATTTCATCTCTCCTACCCAAGTCCACAATGCATGGCTCTGTGAGGGCTCATCCATCTTGTGTGGTGCAATGCTTTAGTAAGCACTGTATTGCCTTACTACTCAGCCTTACTCAGCACTGGAGAGAGGTTCCAATGACCGTTATATGGGTGAACCCCTGCTACATCCATGGTTTGAGATCCATTCCCAGATGTACCAAACTAGGGAAACCAGGGAATGCCCCAATAAGTAATACCTTTCTAGGGGTGGAGTAACAAGGTGTACTACATTAGGTTCTCCTTGTTACTTTAGCCTAACATGTGTGCTGCATTTTGCACATGGGTTTATTATGCACACATATTTTCAAAAACATCACATTGGTCAGGGGTGAATGTGATACAGATCAACAGTACTTTATGAGAGGTGATTGAGCCAGTGGGCCACACTTTAGTGGACCAGATTCACATGGTCATGTTCACTATTACAGTTCAGTTAACATCATGCTGCCAACTCAACATTTGCTCTGTGTCAGTCCTGCCGAAGGCAGTAGCAGGCCATCTACTCTAATGACAGGCCTTTATGAGGGCCTCCTGGTCCAAGAAGACAGACTTATGTGATACCCCATACCCAAATGTCATTTCCCCAGTTGGATTATACAATATTAGCTAATCCCTCAGCTATGCACTTGTCCACTTAGGACAGGGGTATACTATAGATATGCAGAGGTCTGTGTTTATCCAGTTTCTTTCATCACACCGTGATCAATGAATATGTGTGTATAACTGTACGGTTTTACCAGACTTTTCCCATGGACATATCACACTCTTTGACACCTCTGTATTCTTCAGGTGTTGTTATTTTTGACAACCACATCTCCATTGTTATTCTTCTCTGAGTAATTATAGGAGGCTGGTCCTCTATGTAATGTGCAGAGCTAGGCACACTGTGCAGGGGGTCCAGGCAACCACAAATTAGTTTACCGGGGTAAAAACTAGATCAACTAATGCTCTAATTCTTAGGATAGCTAGGTCAATCTTGGATAAGTGCAAAGCATTTGTTGTAATCACAGCATCAATCTTGCAATTCACACACTCAAAGGAATAACTAAAAATCAATTTATAAGAATACTTTAGATTTTTATGTAAGTTGTAAGACCAAGGTTATCATCATTGTTAAGTCCTAGGTGCAGCAGGCATGGTTTGGTGCCTTTTCTTTGTTGCAGCAGGTCCGCAGTTCTTATGCCTTGGATCTTCTTAGTGCTGTTCTTCTTTGTCCATTGAATCTGATTTCCTGGTCTAGGGATGCCCACTAAATAATATATTTAGTGGTCATTTTAGTGGGAACCTGGTAGTGACCAATGGGTCACCTACCTTTGGGTGGCTGCACCTACCAAAGTAACCACTTCCTGTTGGAAGGGTCACTTCCCTATCACTGATTGGCTATTTTTCTTCCATCCAAGATGGAGGTAAATTAAATGGAGTGCTCACCTCTCAGGCTGCACCTTAGGGGTGGTGCATGCCAGGTGGGGCCACCCCTGCTCTTTGTTTGAGTTTCCCGCTGTTGCTCCAGCCAACATTGGGGGTTAGCACGGGGGTACCTTCTGCTGCTAGCAGCAGACCTGGGCATCAAGTTTCAAAGGTGGTTAGCCCTTTGAAGATCGCCGCCAGGGCATTGCGCATTCCTGAGGGAGGGCCTGTTGGCACCTCTGCCCGGATTCTACAAACCAAACAGACGGATCTCTCCCCCAAGGTGATTGGGTGTCTGGAGGTGGCAGGCTAGATAAGACCAGTCAGCAACCATGCCAATCGTAGTTAGCTTTATCCAGGGGGCACCTCTACGGTGACCTCTGGGTACATTTAGTGATAAATCCACTACCAGTGCCAGGTTGGATTTATCATTCTGAGTTGTTTGATACCAAACAACCTAGGGTTCAGAGTGGTCATCATATAGCTGGGAAACTCGTATTGACCAGTGTCCACACATGCATTAAAATGGCTGATCTTTTCACACACTATGTCCCAGAATTGGCAAGGACACAGTGGGGGCATATTGTTTATGGAGCTATGCCCTCACATGTGATATGGTGCAACCTGTTTTAAGGCTGGAAGGCCTGCTAGAGGGGTGTCTTACCGATAGTATATGCAATGTATGGTGGACAGGGCGCACAGGCAGTGTGCCCAGTCGAGACTGTGTTTTAGGTTTGCTCCAGGACACCCAGCCTCCAATGACAGTGCTGGGTGCATCTGGGTGCATGGCCCTAGTGGGTGGCACAATCGATGCTGCTGCCCTGAGGAGCCTATCCTTAGTACCCCATGCCCTGGGTACCTAAGTATTTATAGTGGTAGCTAAGGTGTATCCACTTGAGCCAATCAATCAATCAATCAATCAATCATAGCATTTGTAAAGTGCACTACTCACCTGTGAGGGTCTCAAGGTGCTGGGGGGTGGTGTTGCTACCGCTCGAACAGCCATGTCTTGAGGTATCTCCTTAAGGTTAGCAGGTCCTGTGTCTGTCGCAGGTGGATAGGAAGAGCGTTCCACGTCTTGGTGGCGAGGTGGGAGAACGATCTGCCACCAGCCGTCGTTCTGTGGATGCGTGGAATGGTGGGGAGGGCAAAGTCAGAGGAGCAAAGCTGTTCGGTCGGGGTGTAGAAGGAGAACCGTCTGTTGAGGTATTCTGGTCCGGTGTTGTGCAGTGCTTTGTGAGCGTGGGTGAGGAGCTTGAACATGATTCTCTTGTTAACGGGGAGCCAGTGCAGGTCTCTCATATGAGCTGTGATGTGGTGGGGGATGTCTAGGATGAGATATGCAGAGGCGTTCTGTATGTGTTGCAGTCTTTCCTGGAGCTTAGTCGTGGTTCATGCGTAGAAGGCATTACAGTAGTCTAATCTGGTGCTTACAAGGGATTGGGTGACCGTTCTTCTGGTTCTGGTGGGGATCCATTTGTAGATCTTCCGGAGCATGCGGAGGGTGTTGAAGCAGGAGGAAGAGATAGCGTTGACTTGCTGGGTAATTGATAGCACTGAGTCCAGGATGAACCCCAGGTTGCGTGCGTGGTCGGTGGGTGTTGCTGCGGTTCCCAGTATGGCATACCACCAGGAGTCGTCCCAGGCAGAGGGGGTGGAGCCGAGGATGAGAACCTCAGTTTTGTCAGAATTCCGTTTCAGGGAGCTGTTCTTCATCCATTAGGCGGCATGCCCTGAAAATGTGGGCACTTCTGCATGCAGACATTCATGTTTGGCCATTAGCTTACGGTGATAGATCTTTTGAGAGGTTCTTGACTACCCTATGGTATGTGCACTCACTGCATGTGCAAAGTGACAGAATATTGATCCAATTTTTGCCCTTTTGGTCATCCCTAGTTAGACTGTGACAGTGCCAACATGTTTGACACTCACACATACATATGTCCCTGTGGAACTACTAATGTTGCTGCCCTACAAGACAATGACTTAGCCTTTCAATTGTTCACTTACGTTAGCATTTGAATTTGGTGCATGCATGTGGTGGGTTTCTGACACATTACATGGATAGTTGTACAATGTATTGCCAGCCTTCAGCTGTTGCTTTTCATCATACTATTTTTCATGATGCACTTGGATTGGCACATAGGTATTGCAATATGGGGCATCTTCATGTAGGACACAATGGTGTTGTCACAAATATCTGTCTGACACAGACCTGGACACAATGCTTTGGTTTACTATGTATGTGAATGACTGCAACTTGTAGGTGATTGTCTACTTCTATGCCTTGATTCGTTCAGCACTGCTGTAGCAGCTGAATGTTGAGATTGGTATCCAAAGTACACTCTGGTGCCTTCTCCAGGTTGCATTTAATTCTATGTTCACTACAGATGTATGATATGTTTGTAGGATTATGTTGAATTTTGTGCATTTCCCCTTGCTGGATTCATATGCTTTTCTTTTGGACAACTTATACCACAGAACAGGTGAACCATCACATTGGTTACAAATGTCAATGCGGCTTAAAACCTGTGTGTGTGTGTGTGTGTGTATGTTGACTATCAATATGGTTGAGACATATGTGTTTTGTAGTATTAGTGTCACAATGTTTTGCAGTATTAATATTTACACATGTCTGATGTCTACACTGACATAGCATGCAACACATGACCTTTCCAAATACTTCTTCCTGTGTTACGTCTGAAACTTACTGCCTCGTAATGAGTCTGGCAGGTCAACTGTTAGCCCGTCCAACCCGTGGGGAGGAGACTCATGTGAAGTTGGAGATCTCCCCCTGGCCCTATTACAATGTTTCTACCAGGCTGACAGGCTGAAATCTCTGTATTATGAGGTTTCCACCAGTCATCCCGATGGAAACAATGCAGTGGCATTGGCCTCAACTCCTCAGGGAGCTGAGACCAATGGTGTCACAAAGAGGATACCCCCTGCACCCTCAGAATGCGTACTGTCTGCTGTAGCAGACAGTGCGCATTATGAGGGTGCTGGGCGGGTTAGCGCTGCACTGCCTACAACATGGTTGTGGGCAGTACAGGGACCCCCCTTGTTGGCCCCAGCATTGCCTTTCCACCAGACTTTTCATGGCGGGGACCCTGCTATGAAAAGTCTGTCAGAAAGTGGAAGTGGTGATCAGCAAGGCGATACTGATCTCAATGCCACACCAGGGCTGACTACGACTTTGACTGCGGCCAACCCATTGGGGTCCGTGATCCTGGCAGTGGCGGCGGTCCACTGGTGGTTCGACCAACAGGGTTGTAATCTGGCAGTCGGATGCCAGGTGTGTGGCGGTCCAACGCCGCCGTGAGTTTGGCAGGCGCAAGACAGCCAAACGTATAATAAGACCCTTAAGTCTATATACAAGTATACATCCATGTGTAACACACTTACTCATTTCCACAGTACTTGTTATCACACTATTGGAATTGTTGACCTTTGACTGATAAAGAAAGTAGACACAGCATTGAGGCGATGCTCATCTCACAATTTTCTCTTGTGTTGCCTTTGTACTCATATTGGCTTTTCCGGCATACCACATAGTTTTTATAATTATTTGTTGCCCAGTGCAGATGATGTGGTTCCATCCATTCACACAGAGTGCAATGGAACATTATAACTCACTGATATTCTGTAGCTACTGCCATTGACAGATTAGTGAGGGCATGTCAATGTGGTAAATCATTGGCTTCATGTTGCAGTATGTTGTTACCACTATGTCCACATGACACAAGGGCCTAAATATTTGGGACGTTAGCACTGTGCAGTGCAGCACATCACCTATCTGTGCTGCATTACACCACTGATAAAGGGCAGTAGTGAACTGTATTTAGGCCATACAGCACATTCCTGTCCTTTCACCCTGCACTAACACATACACAGGCACACTTGCACCACGTGGGATTGTGTTTGAGTAGGATGGGGCACCTTCCTGAACATAATGAATTCTTAGAGGCATGACCGTCTATTTATGTGTGCCTCTAAATGCAGCACACATAGGAACCAGGAGTGACTTGGAAGACCTATGTTATTTATCCTTAGTACACATGCCCTGGGGAGACCAATTGATTTATCGCATTTCTGGGTTTACCTGGTGTGGTATACATGACATGCCTCGTGCTGCATGGAGACTCCCATACAATGAACATGGTGGCCATCCCTTGCACACAGTGAGACAACACTGCATTTTGCCCAGTGTTTCATTGCTCCAGATTATTACACTATTCAAAGGCATACAAAGTGGCTTTACGTGTTTTAACATGTCTGACTTAAGGGGTTGCATTACACATGTACCATGATGCATGATTCAAGTATGAGTCACACCACTCATGCATATGGCCTTAGCTCTGTCAACAGGCAGTGATGTCTAGTATGGGAAACATTTCTTAATTTGAGAAGGTATGTTATCTATTTCTGATCCACTTACCAACAAGTAAGCCACTCCCATATTGCCCATTCTGAAAGTGCTCATTGGTAGGCATCATGAGCACTTCCAGGGTAAATGGCAAGCACATTAGTGAACGTCCCCAGGGGGTCCACAATTGCCTGGATGTTGATAAAGTATGTGTGCTTCTGGTTCCTGTACCAATGTGATGTTGCTCCAGGAGAATCCAGTTGCACATGTATGCAATCCATGGCACCTAGCACATAGGAGAATCCTGCAATGGCATAAAAACCTGCTCTTTGTTGTGTCTTGGGGAAGATGAGGCACTGGAGTGTGAGATGGATGATGGTATTCTTGACAGAGGGTAGGAAGACACAAAATGAATGCTGCATTTTTCCTGCCCCTCTGGCTGTTGTGATCTGGAAGGAACCAGATGCTAGCATGTGGAGGACTTCCATCAGCCTGACCTATGGAGGGATGTTAGTGGGCCTAGCAGTTGGTGGATGGAGCCTTGGCACTATCCTGTTCAGCAGTTCTACGTTGGACTCCCTTCTCAGTCTGTAAGATCTTATGACCTCATTTACCCTGAGGTCAATGAGGGAAATGCGCTGATGAAAAACACACTTCCTTCCCCATGCTGCCTACTTGGTGGCAGTGATAGTGGTCTCCTATCAACTCCCAGCTGCTGAATGAGCACGTCCATGGACTAATTGAGCTTGCCAAAGTGTTTTTTAAGTTCAAGTTCATGGGGCAGAACCACTGCATCATTTCTTACACCTGGATTGCTGATGTGCAGAAAGTGTGATGCATTTCACGCTTTGCACATTTTAGTATGACATAGCCACACGGTTGTCCACCCTGACTACCACCAAGTGACCCTGAAGAGGAGCAGCAAAGAACTAGCGGGCATACCAGACCCCTTGAAGCTCCCTCCAATTAGAGGACATCAAAGCCTCCACCACAGAACAGAGGCCCTAAACAGCGAGGTCCCCCAAGACCGCCCCCCAGCCCAGGCTGCTGGCATCAGTCGTGAGGACCAGAGGAGTCAGAGACCGATGAGGAAAACCACGGTCCAGGGATGGAGGAAGCCATCACCAGAGGAGATCCTGACAAATAGGAGGAGAAACAGGAATGAGAGTCTCCAAGTTGCCGCTGGCCAGAGTCCAATGAAACACGATATGGTGAACCACCGGGCCTAAATGAAGGCGAGCCCATGGGATGACATCCATTGTTGCCGCCTGAAATATAAGAAGAACAAAATGAGGTAGCACCAAAACAACTAAAAACAGGGACAAGCAAGACAATGGCAAGGAGGGGGGAGAAAACAGGAACCAAACCCAACCTACCATCAGACCGTGAAGACGGAGCCACTCCCTCGCAGAAGTGGACTGAACCTGAAGGAGGCACCGTAGAAACTGAGAGAGTCGGGCACCCTTGGAGGGAAAAACGGACACCATCCCAGCCTCTGTATCAAAAAGGCACCAATACACTCTAGACACTGAGAGGGAGTCAGGTGAGACTTGGAGGGATGTATCAGGAAACCAAAATTCCCCAACAGGGAGACAGCGGAGGACATGTCCGCCAGAGACTGGCACAGAGAGGGTGCATGGATCAGAAGGTCATCGAGATATGGGTGGATCAGTACACCCCTGGAATGCAGAAGACCCACCACTGGGGCTAGAACCTTGGTGAAAATCCAGGGGGAGGACTTGAGGCCAAAGGGGAGTACCTGGAACTGCCAATTTTGGGAGCCCACTGCAAACCTCAGGAACTTCTGAGAGGTGGGGGCCATCAGAACATGAAGATAGGCATCCTGAAGTTCGATCTTGGTGATGAAGTCCCCTGGAGAGACCAAGGGAATCACCTAATACATCCGGAAATGCAATGTCGGGACAAAGTGGTTCAGAAACCGTAGATCATTGATCAGATGAAAATCCCTGGTGACCATCCTGATCATGAAGATACAGGAATAGCATCCGAACCCTACCTCCCAAGGAGGAACCTGCCGAACTGGCTCACGAGGCCAAGCCATCTGAAGGAAGTGATGAACTGGAAATTCTAGAGAAACTTCCAAACACACGCCCTGAGAAACGAACTGAAGAACCCAGGGATCTGTGATGGAGGCAGTCCAAACATGAAAGAACTGAGTCAGGCGCCCGGGGCCGGCCCAGTCAGGAAGGAAGCTTCTGACTACCTCTACCATGAGGCGGACGAAACGCACCCCCGAAGGAGGATCCCTACACTGGAACCGCGAGTGGAGAGGCAGAGAATTGGGCTGATGTTTCCAAAATTCATCCCCCCGCCTCCTACCACCATCCCAACCTTTAAGTTTCAGATGGAAAGGTTGAACATGTTTCTGGCACTTGAAGGATTTCCTGAGGACCTTTTCCAGTTCATACCCGAAGAGCTTATATCCACCAAAGGGCTTGCACAATAAACAATTCTTCTGGGAGGAATCAACCTTCCAACCCAAGAGATGGAGATGCTGGTGAGCAGAAACATAACCAGCAATGGCCATAGCAGAAGCCTTTAAGAGAGTCAAAGGCAATATCCAAAATAAATTTAGCTTGAATTTCCATGTGAGACAGCAATTCAGAGAAATCGTCACCCTCCTGAATGGCAGATGAAAGGGATTGAAAATCTTTAACAAGAGACCTCAGAATGCAAAGAGAGACTTAGACTAGCGTTAGATCTCTTGAGAGCAGCTTCGACCTTCTTGTCAACAGGATTAGACAAAGTCACATCCTCAGAAATCAAAGAAGGTTTACCCTCAAGGTTAGAAATTAAAGGATCCAAAGTGAGAACCTGAGGAACAGAAGTCTCTCCTTGTGATAAAGGATACAAGTGACCCATAAAGCGAGGAACAGAGACTCCATCAGGATCCTTCCATTCATGCTGTAGCAAAGACTGGACCGCAAGGATAACAGGAAGCTTGGAAAAGGAAGGATGCTGAAACTGCTGGAACCAATCATCACTAGTAGAAGGTTGCTCTGAATTCACAGGGAGCCGGAGATTGGAGGACAAGTAAGAGACCACTGGTCTCAAATCCTCCTTCAAAATATATTTTCCTTTAGAGGAGGCACCAGACGGAAACTCCAGATCATCCTCTTCATATTCCAGAGACAGCCAGGAGGAGACCAAAGAAGGGAAAGAAACAGACCAGGCAGAACCAGAAGGCGAAGCCAGAGAAACAGGGGAAGACTGCCCACGTTGTGTATTAAAGGTGTCTGACAGCTGACGAACCATGTCCTGGAGATGAGCGTCAGGCAAAGGGGGACGATCACGCCGAACCCCACCATCACCTCCTCTCCTCCTGCTCATGGGTTGGGGATCCCTTATCCTTCCTGGCACTGGTGGATTGGATCTTCACCCCTCTGCCTGCTGTTGCAGAGTCCTTCCCCTTCTTTCCAGCTGGTGCGGGCTCCTTCCCTTTCAGTATTGTTGGCCTGGAAAACTTACCACTTCGAGTAGGTGGTGCTACTGCTGGGCCCGTGGACTGTTTGGAGAGGTGCTTGGCTGGGTCCTTGCTACCCTTCACATATGTGCAGGATGGGAGAAAGGGGTAGGGAAGAGGTCGATCTGAGAAAGGAAAAGCTTGTTAGGGACGGTGGGGTGGAAAGAAGGAGGAGTAATGGGAGTGGAGGATGAGGGAGTGGTTTTTGGAGGTGTTTGTCTGCTGGATGTGGGTGCAGGTGCATGGGATGTCTGCTGCTGTGAGATGGATGGCTGTTTGGTGTCTGAGTGCATGCAATGGGTACTTTAGGAGAGGGGACAGACACGGGGGAAAGGACACAGGGGAGGCATACATGGATGTTGTGGAGGTATCTGCCAGTGAGGTGTGTGTTCTGCTTGGTGTGGTGATGATGCTGGTAGTGGATATTGATGTGGTGCATGAAGGTGTGAGTGTAGATGCAACAGGGAGGGAGGTGGAAGAAGGGGGGGAGACAGTGGAGATAGTGGATGTTGTTGTGTCTGCAACTGAATGGTGTTTGTGTGAGTGCCTCTGGGATTAAGTGTGGTGCTTGTGTTTGCCTGTGACAATTTTGGGTGTTAGCTTGTGTGCATGCTTGTCTGCCTGTGTGCTTGGGATGGGTTGGGGTTGAGGAGAATGGGAATGGGAAGTGGATGTGGAAGTTGGAGGAGGGACGAGAGTAACAGGGACAATGGCTGCCATCAGAGAGAAGGCCAGATCCTGAATCGATCTCTGTTGGGCCACCAATCCACTGTGAATGCCCTCCAGGAATGCATTTGATTGCTGCATCTGGGCTGCCAGCACCTGGATGGCCTTCACAATAGTTGTTTGCCCTACAGAGATGGATCTCAGGAGGTCAGTAGCCTCCTCACTCAGGGCAGTAGGGCTCACTGGGGCAGATGAGCGGGCACAAGCAACTCACTGAGGGGCTACTGGGACGGTGGTGCTGGTACAGGGGTGGCGGCTGTACCTGCAGCTGGGATGGTCACAGAAGTGTCCGTAACACCATAGAGCTCCCATCAGAGGAGATATCAGTCTTTATTGTCCCCTCCAGTCTCCTCCGTGGTGCTCCCCTCACCCTCTGTCCCACTGGTGCCCTCAGTGTCAGTGGATTCTGCCTCCAGGGTCCTGTGGGATGCAGCTCCCTCTATCGCCGGTGCCTCTGCTCCTCTGCCAGATGATGCTAATGCGCATAAGGACAGGATGATAAAACAAGAAAGGGGGGAGAAAGACAAAGGATACACAGGGTCAGTGACTACACCAACACCACCGTTGGCGTACACTGCACCCTCACACACAGGGAACAGGCCTACGCACTATGCATGGCACTACCAGTGAAATGGCCAGTCAGAAAGGAATGAGTAGGGGGAATACACCGCCAACTGTAGCACACCTGCGATCCACGCATCTAGCTCAGGGTAGGCCACCAACGGTAAGCGGGCCATCAGGGGGATCAGGGTCCGACGGGCACCCCTTCCTCATTGGGAAGCCATCCTCAGCTGGGCCTCTGCGGTCTTTCATGCCCAGCGTCTCAGGTCCTCCCACTGTGTCTGACAATGGGTGCTCTGTCTCCATAGACCCCCCACGGTCCGCAAGTCCTTGGCGATGACATGCCATATTCCCTTCTTTTTGATGGGCACTGACCTGCAGAGGCAATACAGACAGGAGAACACCATTAGACAAACAATCCAGCCTATCATACAAATGACCCACCATAACCGTTTGCATCACCATTGGCACAGACATAGCCCAGCCCACAACATGTACACCGCCAAGAGGACATCCACCCACCCCCCCTTGCACGAGGCCTATACTCACCTGTTGGTCTAGAGGCCCATACAGCAGTCCGTACTGCGGTAGGAACCCATCCAGCAGTTGCTCCAACTCCTCAGAAGTGAAGGCTGGGGCCCTTTCCCCGGTCACCCGGGCCATGGTAGTTTCCAGACACAGGTCACAGCAGCACATGCAGTGTAGGTCCCCTCCTATGGAAGGTCAAGAAACAAGTGAGGAATCAGATAGAAAATGACATTCACGTCCGCGGAGGTGCATACCGTCACCACCGGCGTAGATCACCATTGGCCACTGTACCCCATCGGGTCCAATATTAACCAATTAAGAATTGCAAAGAAGTTCACGACCGCCAACCACCACGGCGCACAACATTAGCAGCACTCACTTCCACCTGTCCCTACACACAGGACAGGCAGTCGCCATTTCAGGGGAGTGAACAGGCCTATTGATAATTGCTGTGTCACAAGATCAATAGGCACATACTTCACCAATTACACTGTCCCATTACATGTTTGCACAATGTGGACTGCTGTTGTGGCTCCATTGTTCAATTTGTGACTGCCAACTCGCTCTTGTGTCCCTTAGATACCTACCGCTGCGGATGAATGGGAGATGGAGACATACGCCCATGTACAGACCCCTGGTGGACTTGGCTACACTGGAGGACAGGCATATAATACTCACTTATAGACTGGACACGGCCCCAATCACAGAGCTGTGTGCCCAATTGGAGCCTGACCTGACATCTGATATCCGTCACCCCACTGGGATCCCCCTTTTGTGCAAGTGCTATCAGTTCTCCATTTCCTGGCAACTGGTTCTTTCCAAGTGACAGTGGGCTTGGCAGCAGGAATGTCACAGCCAATGTTCTCAAACGTGCTAGAGTGTTGTCTGTCCTGATAAAACACATGTGCAACTACATTGCATTCCCCCGGTTGAGGATTTGGCCACTGTAAAGGCCAGATTCTATGCAATGGGACATATTCCCAATATAATAGGTGCGATTGACGGAACACATATTGCATTTGTGCCCCCCCGCCAGATGGAACAGGTGTTCACGAATCGTGAGAGTTTCCACTCCATGAATGTGTAGATGGTGTGCTTGGCGGACCAGTACAACTCCATGTCAATGCTAAGTATCCAGGGTCTGTGCATGATGCCTTTGTCCTGAGGAATAGCAGCATCTCAGATGTGATGTGCCAACTACAGAGGCACATGGTGTGGCTAATAGGTGAGCCCTGGTTCCCACCCAGTATATGTTGGTATATGCCTATGGTGTTGGCCATTTAGGATAGTGTGTGGCTAAATGTTGTCCCTCAATATTTGCAAGTGATCCTGGTTACCTAAACCTATCATGGCTGCTGACCCCTGTGTGAAATGCCAGGACAAGGGCTGAAGAACGTTAAAATGAGGCACGTGGTCGAACCTGAAGGCCAGGTTCAGGTGTCTCCATCTGACAGGTGGGTCCCTGTGCTACTCACCCAAGAAGGTCTGCCAGATAGTAGTGGCATGCTGCATGTTGCACAACCTGGCCCTCAGACGGCTTGTACCTTTTCTGCAGGAGAAAGAGACTGGTGATGCCCCTATAGCAGCAGTGGAACCTGAGGACAGTGAGGATGAGGAGGCAGAGGATGACGATGTGGACAACAGAACATCAGTGATACGTCAGTACTTCCAATGACACACAGTTGAGACATTGCAACTTTACATTTCCTTGAGTATTGTTGTATTCTGTGTGGCATTGTCATGCTGGAATTACCTACTTCTTTGCCCTACTTACTGTTACCTCTGGATATTTAATTTGCAGATGTTGGTGATATGACAAATTCTCCTGGTGTGATAACAACAGCCAGCTACAGGTCATTAATTCTATGCTCATTCTATTTACAGTTCATTTAAAATGGTTGTAGCTGTTTCAATCAATACAAATTTGTAATACATGAATTACTAGTAGTTGATTTGTATCCGAAGGGTGTTTATTGTAGTGCTAAAATCTAGAGGGGAAAGTGCAATGGGATGGGATGATGATGGTGGAAAGTCCAGGGTCTGTTTGTAGCACAGGTGCATTGTCCATGGGGACATAGGAAGGGGAGCAATGGCAGTTCAAGGTGGACAAGGTGACTGAGTGGGACACAAGGGTGACAATCAGGAGAGTCTAATTTCCTGGTGGTGGTCTTGGCAAGTGTTTCTGCTTCTGTTTGGTTCGCAGGGAACGTTTGCAGAATGGTTCTCCTTCTGCAGGGGGAGGGGTGCTGGTGGCCTGTTGGTCCTGTGGCAGGGCCTCCTGGCCATTAGCAGCAGTGGAAGTGGAGGGCTGTTCAGATGACTGGTTAGTGGTAGGGGCCCGCTGGTGTGACACTGCCTCCCTCATGATGTTAGCCATGTCTGCTAGCAACCCTGCTATGGAGATCAGGGTGTTGTTGATGGCCTGCAAGTCTTCCCTAATCCCCTGATACTGTCCCTCCTGCAGCTGCCTGTTCTCCTGCACGTTGTCTAGGATCTGGCCCATAGTGTCCTGGTAATGTTGGTAGGCTCCCAGGATCTCAAGGAGTACCTCCTGCAGAGTCGGTTCCCTGGTACTGTCCTCGCCCTGGCACACATCAGTCCTCCCAGTGTCCCTGTTGGCCTGTGCCTCTGTCCCCTGAACGGTGTGACACTGTCACTGACCCCAGGTCCCTGATTGTCTTGTGTGCGAGGTATGGCCTGGGGTCCCTGTATAGGTGGGCACACTGCTGATTGATGTGTCCTGGGGATAGAGGTGTGGAGACGCTGGGTGGGTGCTGTGGTGTTGGTTCCTGATGGGAGAGGCTCTGTGGTGGTCTGTGACTGTGCTTGGGTCACCGACTGTCCAGTGGTCCCTAGTAGGCCAGGTAGATCATCCAGATCCAGAAGTCCAGAGTTACTGTCATCACTGTGGGCCTCTTCTGTTGGGGGACAGTGGTGGCACCTCCTTTCCAGTGACATTTGCTGGGGTACCTGTGGGGATGTAAATGATGTATTATGCTTCAGGTCTCTGACATTTGTACTTTTGTAGCTTCCCCCTCTATGCTTGTTGTTCCTCTGCCAGCTCTGCCAGCTTTTGCGTGTGTATGTTGGTGTATAGTGGTTATGTTAGTTTCCCTATGCTGTGCATGCTTTAGTGATGAGTGTCAATGCAGGGCTGGGAGGGGTGTTCATGCATTGGTACAGCATGCAGGGCTTGGCATTGGGATTAGTCTGATGTGATGGTGGAGTGTGTGGGATGGAGTGGAGTGATGGGAGTGAGGGTGTGGGTGTGTGATGGCATGCCTGTATGGTTGGTGATAATTGTTAAAAGTTGACTTATCAGTGTCCAGTCCTCCTCCAACCCCAGCCAGGCCCTCAGGATACAGTATTGCCAGTACCTGCTCCTCCCATGCTGTGAGTTTTGGGAGAGGAGGTGGTGGTCCAACGCCAGTCCTCTGGATAGGGAGCTGGAGTCTTGCTGCTATGGAACGTACCTTCCCCCGTAGGTCATTCTACTCTCTTCCCAATGTTGTCCTTTGTTCTTGGGTACTGTCCCACAGCATTGACCCTGTCCATGATTCTCCGTCATAGCTCCATCTTCCTTGCTATTGATATCTGCTGCACGGTGCGCCAAAGAGCTGTGGCCCTACCCTGACGATTTCCTCCACCATGACACTTAACTC
Source organism: Pleurodeles waltl (assembly GCF_031143425.1). Taxonomy (NCBI): domain Eukaryota; kingdom Metazoa; phylum Chordata; class Amphibia; order Caudata; family Salamandridae; genus Pleurodeles; species Pleurodeles waltl. Next base: position 758,043,819 of record NC_090437.1, on the reverse strand, counting down.
CTCCTCAGTGAAAAAGGGGTGGCTTTGTGTGCCATGGGTGTTATGTGATGTGTGTTGGTGAGGGTGTGTTCGGAGGGGTGTATGGGTGTGAGTGTGTTTAGTTGTGGAAGTGGTCTTGGTGTCTGTCTGGTGGCAATGATTTGTATTCGTAAAGGGTTGTGGGTAATGTGGGTATATATTTTATAGTGGTGTGGGTGTGTGGGTGTGGTGTGTGTATGGGTGTCGGGTGTGTGTTGTTTGAATTGTCCAATGTGGTGTTTTTTGTCTGTTGGTGTCCATTGTGGGTGCGTCGGTATGTACCACCAATGGCTTACCACTGTTAAATGTCTGCCGTGGTGATTCGTGGGTCATAATGTGATGGACGTTATTCTGTTGCTGTAACAGTGTAGGTTTTGGTACCGCCACTTTTGCACTGACCTTTGGGCTGGAGGATTTGTGTATGTGGCTGTATTCTGTCGGATTGGTGTGTGTGTGTCATAATATGGTAAACGGATATTCACTGGTGCGGCCGTAAGTTGGAGGCCATCAGCGCGGCTGTAAGCTGGATTTACCGCCAATGTCATAATGAGGACCTGAGTGTACCATAGGTTGGGAGGAGGGTGGAAAATTTGAAGTATTGGAGTTGGAAACAACTCTGTAACAACTTGATGGCATACATAGGTTGAGGATGGCTCTCCACTTGCTATTTATGGTGAGCCCTTCCATGATATGGGAGGCAATGACAGTATTTAAGACCTTTTTGTGCAGTGAGCAAATGCCTGGTAGCTTGTTGCTCTGTTGCTGAGATTCTCCTGCTTTCGCTTGAGTCCACACCCAAACTTATTGCCTAACTTTTATTGCTTTTCTTCCTTGTGGTTCCCCTGGGTTTAGGACTTTAATCTTTTGTGCAATTGGTTGTTAAATCTGTTCACTTTTTTCTGCCTCTAATTCTGCTTCCTTCTCAATGGTTACCCTAGTTTACTAGGGCAGTCCGGGTTCTTTGCCTGCTCTGTCAAAGACTCATCATCACACCATCCACCAAAGATATGGGTAAGGTTTTCTTCCACTACTCACAGATTTATTTAAAAGGTTTTCCCCATTGTTACCCTTCCCTTCTGCCCCCATATTCTCTTTAGTTGGTTTTCTCATTCCTTTTGCCACATGAGGAATCCTGAGAAAAAGGGCTTGCTCAATGTACTGGGATGATTCAATTCTGAGGAAGCCTAGTTTAGGTTTCTTCACCCTTCTTCCTACTTCTCTTTTACCTCTTTTCCCACAATCACTGTGTTGTGCTGCGTAGAGGTTAACAGAGAAAAGAGGGTTCTCAGTGGTTCAGCATTTTCTTAAACTTGACACTAGCTGTTGGTGGAACCTTCTTCCCTTATGAAGATTTCTCATACAGATCCTTTCAATGTTACCTGATTGGTATTCCTATTCAATCGTACAGATTCACAAAGAAAGCTATTCATGTCAAGTATTGCCTAGTCAGGCCAAACTCCAGCTGAATTTAAGATTGGGTAGCACGGTTGGAAAGGATGAAACTCTTCCTAAACAAGGAACAGTGACTCATTTCAGGACTCCATAATATTCTAGTAGGACAAACCTCCTAATCATATGGTATTGAGAGAAGTAATTACCATCGACTGCCTTTAACAAATGGAGCTGATAAGGGACGTTCATCTGCCCAATGCAAATGTTATTGAGGCACCCTTTTACTTTGTAGTAAACGATTGGGACAAGAGAATCTTGAGTTATTTAACCAAATACCTAAGTTATTTAGAATAAAGCATAGATTAGCGGTAAACTACCCATACGCCATTTATCAGTAGTTCACCAAATGTCGTAATGCTAGTTCTATTTGTGTTTAGCCTATTCAAGTTGTTACAGTGCCCCCTAACTTTAAGGGAACTAAGGAGGCTAATGTGAGTTCTATCTAGGATATAAATGCCATCAGCATACTTTAGGATCTGTAGTACTCTTCAATACTTGTGGGAGAGGCTCTAACACATTCAAATACTATGTACAGTTGGAAAAGCAAGGGTTCAAATTCACATCCCTACCTAAGCTCCCTACTTATTTCTACACACTCAGAAATGTGCCAATCTTTACCTAGCTTAACTCTGTCACCTGGGATGTCCGTAACAGGAACTCACCAGTAAGGATTTGGCCCGCACTAATACAGAAGTGTTTTGCTCCACTTGCTAATAGGAATTGTCTGTGACAATGTGTCTAGTGTCGCCGATAGAGCAATATCAAGATGATACAGAGGGGACTTAATATGTCTTCTTTTGAGATGTCTCCAGTATGCTATCCAATTATAACGAAGTCGGCGCATGTATTATTTTCTCTAATGTCCATCTAAGATAGACCTACTGGATACATTTGATTCCAGGTGCACTCAAGAGTCTGGAGACAACCTCTTCTTATATATGGTCCTCAAGCATGGAAGAAATTACTAATAATAGACAGGCTATGAAATTTGATTCCCTTTTCCTTACAAAGGCATTAGCATGTTTAGTGGTTTTTAGTATCCAAATCGATGGTGCAGTGCACCTTATTTTTAGGTGTATCCAGTGTCCAAGTATAATCTATTACTTAGGGACTCATTATGAGTTTGGCGGCATGTGGGCCGCTATGGCGACATTGATGGTCCAATTGCCATCGGGTTGGCGGATGGACTGCAGTATTATAAGTAATGCAGGCCTATGGTGCAGGCCTATGGAGCAAAGACCGCTGCAGTACCACCAGCACTGCCACACAGCACAGAACACACAAGTACAATTGTCATTGTGTTCAGAGTTGGAATCATACACAAATAAGGACACATTCACAGTCAATAATTGCCCCTTTTGGGCAGTTTACTCACACTGCACAGCAACTCTACACAAAAAAACACTTCTACTCATCTCAGGCACAGGGACAGTGAAGTGTACACAACATTGTGTCACATATCACCAACCACACAGCAACACCACCTCTACAAAAACAACTCAAACACTCACATTGCATACATACCATGGACTGTTGTCACATTCAACACACATGTATGGATGTGGAACACAAACACCACAATCCCATTAAACAGTCCTGCAATGGACACACGCATCACCCTCTTTGCAACAGAATGGAAGGACCATGGGATGTACAAAAGACAGAGAGACAAATATACAAAGATCAGTATGCAAACAATTCCTGTACAATAGGGATGGGGGCAACAGGAGCACTTGGGGATGGAGACTGCACTGGGACACCTATCACTTTGCACATGCCTCTTAAACAACATTTGCACAGGAACTGGCCATTCATGTATCTCTGTGACACATAATACTGGACCCAAGTGGTGTGTCAATCTGCACAATGTGGAAGTACAAGTCAAGAAAGCACATACAACTCCAACAGCATGGGACATATATTTACAGGAAGTAGCTGCAAGGTAACCTCAGCTAAATGGACACATGCACAGTCAAATGCAATGGAAGACAACACAATTGAACACCCTCCATGCCTGCACAAGCAAAAGTCAAGCTGCCACATAGTAGCTGAATCCATGGGGGTTATTACAACTTTGGAGGAGGTGTTAATCCGTCCCAAAAGTGACGGTAAAGTGACGGATATACCACCAGCCGTATTACGAGTCCATTATATCCTATGGAACTCGTAATACGGCTGGTGGTATATCCGTCACTTTACCGTCACTTTTGGGACGGATTAACACCTCCTCCAAAGTTGTAATAACCCCCTATAATCCTTATCACGAGGACACGTTTAACACCATATATGTTGAAATACTTTCCATACCAAACAGAACACAATGCTATTGAACTAACCAACACATCCATACAGTCAACATATACCCTTGGCTTGGGGAACACCAGCACTGCCCAAAAGGTCAGATACCGGAAACAACAGTGTTAAAAATTGGGTCTTTGATAGGCAGTCAGGTTACCCCATGTCCAAGCAAGGACCCTCACTCTAATCAGGGTAAAGGGGAATCACCCTCAGTTAACCCTTAATCACCCCCTTGGTAGCTTGACACGAGCAGGCAGGCTTAACTTCAGAGGCAATGTTTGCCTACTCTACAGGACAATGTCTAAAAAATACCTTCCTTCCATCGTCTGGGGGCTGTACCTTGGAATATGTACTTTGACTTAGTATGAGTCACACATACTTTTTTCAAAAAGTCCAGACATATAGACAGCCAATGTACTGTATACTGGAATAAAATGTTTAGTGTGACCAGACACTTGTATGTATGTGTTTGTGTGCAAGTATAATCCTGAGCAGGACACTGTGTTCCTGTAACATATCCCTCTTTGCACAAGTTGTTTGTGTATTCATCATATGGTCACATGGTCTTACATAGCAAAATTTGGAAATTAAGCAAACAGACAAGGAGTTTGTGATGGGTGAATGTATTACAATGCTGGTGCAGAAAACACAATTTTGACAGAAAGTAACATAAGAGTTAAGTGAAGGTGTCAGTTATGGTAAATGAAATAATTGGAGTAGATGTCACATCATTTGGGAGTCTAAAGTCCAGAGTACTCCCCCCGTTGAAACTGGTAGGTGGTTGAGGATCAGTCAACAGACTTTAGGAAGAGATCACTTGCTGGCTTCTGCTACACAGGGAGGGGTAGGTTCTTCCTCTGGCAGGGCCTCCCTTCCAGTGACTGGTACAGATGTTGATATGCCTGGTGTTGATGAGCCAAAGGAAGGGGAAGATTGGTTTTGAAAAGCCCTGCTCAGGACTGTGGGGGTCATTCTGACTCCGGCCGGCGGCGGTAGCCGCCGGCCTGGCTGGGACCGCCAGAAGACCGTCCCGCGGTCAAAAGACCGCGGCGGTCATTCTGGATTTCCCACTGGGCTGTCGGGCGACCGCCAAAAGGCCGCCCGCCAGCCCAGTGGGAAACACCCTTCCACGAGGAAGCCGGCTCCGAATGGAGCCGGCGGAGTAGAAGGTGTGCGACGGGTACAGTAGCACCCGTCGCGAATTTCAGTGTCTGCTAAGCAGACACTGAAATTCAAAGTGGGGCCCTCTTACGGGGGCCCCACGACACCCCTCACCGCCATCCTGTTCCTGGCGGTCGAAACCGCCAGGAACAGGATGGCGGTGAGGGGGTCGGAATCCCCCATGGCGGCGCAGCAAGCTGCGCCGCCATGGGGGATTCCTCAGGGCAGCGGAAAACCGGCGGGACACCGCCCGCCGGGGTCGGAATGACCCCCTGTGTGTGTGGCCCTCATCATCCCATGTTGGCATTGCGGGCCTCTATCTGCTCTAACATTTCCCTCTTTAGCTGTTTGAGTTCCCAGAGTAGGGTTAAGGCCTAGCCCATCACGCCTTGGGACTCCTGATAACCCCCAAGAAGTGTCTGATGGTGTCCTGGCCAGGACCAGTCCTAGTAATCTCACCCCGCTGGCCCACAGCATCTCTCCCTGTCTTATCCAGGTGTCTGGTTGACACCTGTTCGGTATAAGTCAATAAGGACGCTCAATGAAGGACCACACGCCAATTATAAATACAATTTAGCTTTACTAGAATTCCAGGTAAAATGTAGGCATTTGGCACATTAACAATAGTAGAATAAGAATAGCAATGAAAAGCATCTATTTATATATATATATATATATATATATATATATATATATATATATATATATATATATATATATATATATATATATATATATAGGCAAATAATTCATTGACAGTTTTGATTAACTGTATACTAAAATGCATCGCACTACGATATTCAGGAAGCAGAATATAAATGAGTTGAATACTTCAGATAAGCTTTGATTTACTGCACACCAAAATGCATGTTTCAATTACTGCAGCAGGCTCTCACTACGATGTTCACGAGGCAAAATGCAAATGAGTTGAATACTTCAGATAAGCTTTGATTTACTGCACACCAAAATGCATGTTTCAGTTATTGTAGCAGTTGACACTAATAGGTTTAGAAAGCAAAATATATACGAGCTGAATACTTCAGGTTATAAACACAGTGCAGGCATAAATAATCAGTCATAATAATAGAGCAGAGAAACAAAGGTATTTTATCCCTGTGTGGAATCTTAACTTAATCCACCACATGCTGGGGAGCCCTCTACCGCCTGCTTGGACCTCTCTCCCCCTCAAGCACCACGAGCAAACAGGGAGGCAGCGCTGGGCCATGGCAGCTTCCACAATTCCATCTGCGAGCTTCCAAATCCCTCACCCACACTTCAGTACTTAAATAACTCGAAGCTTGGATTCTATCTCATTCTGGCATTTTCTAGCTATGTTATCAGTACTTGGCTGCTCTGCCCTTCTCCAGCCTTTGTTTTCATTCCATCTTCTCCCTGTACTCTCGTTCTCAAGGTTGAGACGGAGTCTTCTACACAAACAAGCTTGAAAATAATAACATGAACTTTTCCACGATGTTTGGGAGGGGGTTTCAACAGGCATTACACTCATCTACACTGCTCAAGCTAATTAACCCTTCGTGTTACAATGTCTTCCGCATCTTTCCCTATACTGAACACTCCACCCCTTAGATGAGCGTGATGCATTTTGAAACGGATATCATTTACTTTGACATTCCGCTAGCTAGGTTGCTACTAATACTGGTCAACGTTTTTCTAAGCGCTTGCATCTTTAGTATGAAGCTGCTTTGTGCATACATATAGTATATATATAGGGGGTCATTCCAAACCTGGCGGTCGGTGTTAAAGCGGCGGCCAACCCGCAAACAGGCAGGCAGCCAAAAAAATGGAATTCTGACCCTGGCGGGAACCGCCAACACAAACTGCCACTTTAACACTACGACCGCCACGGCGGGACAAACAAACAGCCCGGCGGTCACCGCCAACAGACAGGCGGCAGACAATGCACCGCCCACCCTATCACAACTCACCAATCCGCCACCTTTTCCGGGGCGGGAGCCCCGCAGATAAAAACACGGCGGAAACAGACTACGAACGGGAAAACGCTCACCCTACACACTCCACGAGGAATCTGGACAGCATGGAACCAGAACTACACATCCTACCAGCAATTGTCTACCTGCTCCTCTACCAGGAGCACGAACGCCGGCGCAGAAGACAACGGTGAGTACTGCACCTATGACACAGGGGAGGGGGGAGGAGAAAAGAATACGGGCACACACATACGCGACACCCCCCCCCCCACCCAACTACCTACACACCAATGCAGAGCAACAACTCAGAGTGACACCCCCCAAACCCCCCGGAATAATGCAAAGACAAAATGATATGTTATTGGAATTCAAATATATTGTAAGGCTAAGTAAATAAGTAAGTCGAACATCCCATAACTATATACACATATGTAAATTGTCCAGTCAAAATTGGCTTTCTGTCATTGTACGTGGGCCAGTGGTCCTCAACACATGGGCAAAGCCCACACATGAGACCAGAATCCATTGGAGAGAACACTGCAGAGGCATCAGATAGGAAAACTACAGGCACCTCAGGGGGAAGGGAAGGGGGGGCACCTCAGCCACATGAGTCCTCAACGCCAGATCCACGAGGGGCCTCCATGGCCACTGTTCAATCCTGGGGAGTGCAAAGCCACAGTCTCTCAAGTCCAGCCAGTGGGTGGCTTGCCCACTGTGCCATCCTAGGGAGTGCAAAGCCACAGTCTCACAAGTCCCTACAGTGGGTGGCTTGCCCACTGTGCCATCCTGGGGAGTGCAAAGCCACAGTCTCTCATGTCTCTACAGTGGGTGGCTTGCCCACTGTGCCATCCTGGGGAGTGCAAAGCCACAGTCTCTCAAGTCTCTACAGTGGGTGGCTTGCCCACTGTGCCATCCTGGGGAGTGCAAAGCCACAGTCTCTCAAGTGGATGACAGACTCCAGCGGTACTGGAGGAGTCTTGGTGCCCAGAGTGTATCGTGCAGCCCTGTCCGACACTGATCCGGGCCTGCCCCTTCTGCCAATGTGTCAGCGGTGCTTGAGTTGAAGGGCCCAGCGGAGCGGTGCTTGAGAGGAAGGGGCCAGCGGAGCAGTGCTAGAGTTGAAGGGCCCAGCGGAGCGGTGCAGAGACGGCGGTGCCCAGCGGAGCGGTGCTTGAGTTGAAGGGCCCAGCAGAGCGGTGCTTGAGTGGAAGGGCCCAGCGGAGCGGTGCTTGAGTTGAAGGGCCCAGCGGAGCGGTGCTTGAGAGGAAGGGCCCAGCGGAGCGGTGCTAGAGTTTAAGGGCCCAGCGGAGCGGTGCAGAGACGGCGGTGCCCAGCGGAGCGGTGCTTGAGTTGAAGGGCCCAGCGGAGCGGTGCTAGAGTTGAAGGGCCCAGCGGAGCGGTGCAGAGACGGCGGTGCCCAGCGGAGCGGTGCTTGAGAGGAAGGGCCCAGCGGAGCGGTGCTAGAGTTGAAGGGCCCAGCGGAGCGGTGCAGAGACGGCAGTGCCCAGCAGAGCGGTGCTTGAGTTGAAGGGCCCAGCGGAGCTGTGCTTGAGAGGAAGGGCCCAGCGGAGCGGTGCTAGAGTTGAAGGGCCCAGCGGAGCGGTGCAGAGACGGCGGTGCCCAGCGGAGCAGTGCTTGAGAGGAAGTGCCCAGCGGAGCGGTGCTAGAGTTGAAGGGCCCAGAGGAGCGGTGCTAGAGTTGAAGGGCCCAGCGGAGTGGTGCTTGAGAGGAAGGGCCCAGCAGAGCGGTGCTTGAGAGGAAGTGCCCAGCGGAGCGGTCTTTGAGAGGAAGGGCCCAGCGGAGCGGTGCTTATCTTGAAGGGCCCTGTTCAGCGGTGCTTGTCTTGAAGGGCCCTGTTCAGCGGTTCTTGAGACGGCGGTGCCCTGTTCAGCGGTGCTTGTCTTGAAGGGCCCTGTTCAGCGGTTCTTGAGACGGCGGTGCCCTGTTCAGCGGTGCTTGTCTTGAAGGGCCCTGTTCGGCGGTGCTTGTCTTGAAGGGCCCTGTTCAGCGGTTCTTGAGACAGCGGTGCCCTGTTCAGCGGTGCTTGTCTTGAAGGGCCCTGTTCAGTGGTTCTTCACATGTGTCTCCAGGGCACCAGATCCGGCCAATATATGGTGTTCACTCGCCATCCGACTTCTCGCTTGCGGGGCCCTCCTGTGCTGGTGTCCCGTGCCCGTGGGTGTACTCCTTCACCCCCGGAATGGGGCTGGTGGGGCCCTCCTGGGCAGCTCGCCTGCTGCCGGACTTGTCGGCCGTGCTGCCCTTGCCATCCTTGCCTGATCCTCTGTGGCCCTTGCCTCCCTTTGGAGATGTGCCAGGTGGCACCCCACTTCCTGACGGTGCCAGGGTGGTGCCTGTGGAGGCTGCCGTCTCTGTCCTCTCGTGTCGGCCCTTGCCTTTTTTGGATTTTTTCCCAGGGGGTGGGCTGGCTGTCCCTTTGCTGCTGGCCGATGTAGCTGCCCTCGAAGGTGGTGGACTCCAATATCCCTGGACTATGGTCCTTGTAGGTCCAGGGGTTGTGGTGGCTGAGATGCTGATTGAACTTTTACGAGATGGAGGGGGTGGGTCAGGTGATGGAAAGAGGTTAATTTTGGAGAGGAAAAACTTTTTAGGAGCAATGGGAAGGGTAGGTTCAGTGGGTATGGGAGTGGAGGAAGAGGATGTGGTTGTAGGAGAGTCAAGTGTGCTGTCTTTGGGTGCAGGTGCTTGTGACGGAGGCTGTCGTGAGGTGGATGGCTGTTGGGTGGGTGGCTGCCTGCGTTTGTGTGGTTTGGAAGAGGGGGTGACAGACACACTGGGAGAGGACACAGGGGACATGTAAATGGCAGTGGGGGTGGTGACTGCACGTGTGCGGAGTGTTCTGGTGGGTGTGCTGGTGATGGACGTAGTGGCTGATGAAGTGGTGCATGCAAGTGTGAGTGGAGACGTCACAGGGAGGGAGGAGGGAGACGAGGAGGAGGGGGACACAGAGGAGGCAGTGGCTGTTGGCATGTCTGCATGTGGATGTTGCTTGTGTGAATGCTTGTGGGATGTGTGGTGCTTATGTTTGGATGAGCTGACCTTGGGTGTTGAGGTGTGTGCAGGCTGGTCTGTAGGTGTGTCTGTGATAGGCAGAGGAACAGGGGAGTGGGACTGGGTGGAGGGAGTTGGAGGAGGGAGGCAGGAGACAGGGACAATGGCTGCCGTCAGTGCTGAGGCCAGAGCGTTGAACGATCGCTGATGGGCAGCCTGACCCGAATGAATGCCCTCCAGGTATGCATTGCTCCGATGCACCTCCCTTTCCACCCCCTGGATGGCATTCAAAAGGGTAGACTGCCCAACAATGAGCGTCCGGAGGAGGTCAATGACCTCCTCACTGAGGGCAGCAGGGGTAACTGGGGCAGGGCCTGAGGTGCCTGGGGCGAAGGAGATGCCCGCCTTGGTGTGCGAGCGGGCACGGGGCGAACGCTGAGGGGCTGCTTGGAGGGCGGAGCTGGTGCGTTGGGTGGCAGCTGTACCTGTTGTTGCGGTGGGCACGGATGTTGCCGCCACCACAAGGTAGCTCCCTTCCGAGGACGTGTCGGTGTCGCTGATGTCTCCACGTGTCCCCGTTGTGGAGCCCCCCTCGCCCTCCGTCTCACTGGTGAAATCAGAGTCCGTTGCATGGCCCTCCGGGGCCATGTGAGATGCAGCTCCCTCGTGCTCCAATGCCACTTCTCCTCCACCAGATGATGCTAATGCACACATGAACAGGAAGAGCAGACCAAAAAAGGGGGGGGTGAGAAATAAAGACATGTTGAGTGCATGCATTGGCAACACAGTTGGCGGAGAGGACAGACACAGAAGCCCCCTGCACTACGCCGCGCACTTGGGGTACACTACTCAATCAGTGAGACTTGGCCTACAAGCCAATGGACGACATCTGCACACATAGGTGACACAAGGCCATGGATAGCTGTACTTGGCACCCTACAGAGGTGGAGGGCGGGGGCACAGGGCCATGCCTTACGGAGGGGACTAGCCTACAGAAATCGCCCTGGCCTAGGGATACCCACATCCCTCCTCCCCCACCCAGACACCTCCACTGCGCGCTAAGATAGCAGAATGTGCTTGTACTCACCCCCTTGTGTCTGCTGTGATGTCGTCACGCGCCCATCCAAATCTGGGTAGGCCACCGCCAGGATCCGAGACATCAGGGGGGTCAATTGACGAGTGGCACCCCTCCTACGTTGGGAGGCCATCCCCAGCAGAGCCTCCGCGGTCTTTCTGCTCCCGCGGCGGATGTCCTCCCACCTCTTGCGGCAGTGGGTGCCCCGTCTGTTGTGGACCCCCAGGGTCCGGACGTCCTTGGCGATGGCACGCCAAATGTCGACTTTCTGATGGGCGCTGACCTATGTGACACGTACAGGGAGAGAAAATAAAATATCATCATTTTCTGCATGCTCGATGTGAGTGTCCCTCCATCCCCACCCTTGCCATGTGGCACATGCTCTCAGCTGTCGTTTGATGCATGCCTCATATGGTCCCCTCCGCACCATCGTTCATTCACCCCACTCAGCCCAGGCATTGCACACAAAGCATGGTCCCAGTGTACTAACCTGTTGGTCTGGACGACCGTAGAGTAGCGCATACTGGGGGAGGACCCCATCCACGAGTTTCTCCAATTCTTCAGAAGTGAAGGCAGGGGCCCTTTCCCCAGTCGCAGCAGCCATTGTCTCTTCCAGACCAAGGTCACAGCAGCACTTGCAGTGTAGGTCCTCTCCTGTGGATGATCAGGTCTCGAGTGATTAAGCTGATAGAAAATGGCGGTCACGCCCGTGGCGGTGCGTACCGCGGCGGTGCGTACTGCGACCGCCGGCGCACTTCGTCATTGGCTCCTGAAACCCATAGGGTTCTATGTTAACCAATGCGGCTTTGCACCGCAGTCTTCGACCGCCTACCGCCACGGTGTGCCACGCCAGCGCATTGACCTCACATCCCATTGTCACACTTCACAGGTCAGGCAGCCGCCATTTCAAGGGCCCACATGGCTTAATTTCTACTGCGTAACACAGGCCTAGGCCTTGCATTGCCACTCATACAAGCCATTCAATGCATAGCGAATCGTGTACTGTGCAAGCTGTGGGAACGTACCTGTGGTTTGCTTGACTCTGTGCTCCATGTTGTCCTTCCTAGGCACCGTCCGCTGGGACTTGCGAGGAGATGGAGGAATGTTCCCGTGTACAGACCGCTGGTGGAGCTGTCGACAATGGAAGAAAGACATGTCATACTGACATACAGACTTGACCGAGCCACTATACAGGAACTGTGTGCCCAGCTGGAGCCAGACCTGATGTCACCCATTCGCCAACCCACAGGGATTCCCCCTCTGGTGCAGGTTCTGTCAGTACTCCATTTTTTGGCAAGTGGATCATTCCAAACAACAGTGGCCATTTCATCAGGGATGTCTCAGCCTATGTTTTCTAAGGTTTTGTCCGGAGTGTTGTCTGCCCTGATGAAATACATGCGGAGCTACATTGTTTTCCCTGAGGTGGGCGATTTGGCTACAGTGAAGGGTGATTTCTATGCCCTTGGACATAATACCAACATCATTGGTGCCATTGATGGGACCCATGTGGCTTTGGTTCCCCCCAGTGAAAGTGAACAGGTGTACAGGAACAGAAAAAGTTATCATTCGATGAATGTCCAGGTGGTCTGTTTGGCTGACCAGTACATCTCCCATGTAAATGCCAAGTTCCCTGGGTCAGTGCATGACGCGTACATCATGCAAAATAGCAGCATCCCTTATGTGATGGAACAGCTATAGAGACACCGTGTGTGGCTAATTGGTGACTCTGGTTACCCCAACCTGTCGTGGCTACTGACCCCAGTGAGGAATCCCCGGACCAGGGCAGAGGAAGGGTATAATGAGGCCAATGGGCGGACTAGGAGGGTGATCGAGCGGACCTTCGGCCTCCTGAAGGCCAGGTTTAGGTGCATGCATATGACAGGTGGATACCTAATGTACTCACCGAAGAAGGTGTGCCAGATCATCGTGGCCTGCTGTATGCTTCACAACCTGGCTTTGCGACGCCAGGTGCCTTTCCTGCAGGAGGATGGTCCAGAGGGTGGTGTTGTGGCAGCTGTGGAGCCTGTGGAGAGTGAAGAGGAGGAAGACGACGGGGACGACACAGACAACAGGGACACAGTGATACAACAGTATTTTCAATAACACAGAGGTACGAATCAACACCGCCATTTTACATGTACTTAGTCTCCTGCCTCTCTACTGTCTGAGTTTCCCCCCAGTTTATGTTAACTGAGTTGTGACTTTCCCTTCCGTTTTCAGAGATGTGGGCCCCACTGCGTGACCTCTGCTTTGTTTGCCCATGGACTACAGCTGTGTGACAGTGGTATGTTGTCATCACAATGTAACTGAACATTTTGGCACCGTTATGTCTAATACATTTGTTCAAAATACAAGCAGACTCCAGATAATTTTAGTGCAATAAGTGATTTTATTTAAGTGCTAAATTTAGGGACATGGTTGAAAATCGGTGATGGGTGATGGTGGAGTAATGTCCATGGCAGAGTCCAGATTTCCAGTCTCACAGGTGCATTGTCCATATGCCTGTGGAAGGATGGAGCAGGGGCAGTTTAAGGTTGGACAGGGTGACAATGTGGGACAGTGGGATGACATCAGGGGGTATCCTTTGCTGGCGGGGGTCTTGGCATCCTACTCTGTCTTCTTCCGAGATCTCAGGCCCCGCTTGCGGGGTGGTTCTTCTTCTGCTGGAGGTGGGGTTCTGGTGGCCTGTTGTTGTGTGGGGGCCTCCTGTCTACTAGCGCCGGCGGAGGTGGTAGCCTGTTCTTGGTCCATGCTAGTGACAGGGGCCCTTTGTGGTGCCACATGGTCCCGCAATGTGGTGACAATCTGGTTAAGAGCCACGACGATGGTCCCCATTGCGGAACTAATGGTTCAGAGTTCTTCCCTGAACCCCATGTACTGTTCCTCCTGCAGTACCTGGATCTCCTGGAACCTGGCCAGTACCGTAGCCATCGTCTCCTGGGAGTGGTGGTATGCTCCCATGATGGAGGAGAGGGCCTTGTGGAGAGTGGGTTCCCTGGGCCTGTCCCCCCCCTGTCGCACAGCAGCCCTCCCAGTTCCCCTGTTTCCCTGGGCCTCTGTCCCCTGGACCGTGTGCCCACTACCACTGCCCCCAGGTCCCTGTTGTTGTTGGGGTGGTGGGTCAACCTGGGTGCCCTGTAGTGGTGGACACACCGCTGATTGACGTGTCCTGGAGACAGAGGCATGGGCCCGCTGGGTGGGAGCTGTGCTGGTGTTCCCAGAGGGGGGTAGGTCTGCTGTGGCCTGTGGCTGTGTGAGGGGAACCGACTGTCCCGAGGTCCCCGATGGGCCGGGCTGGTCATCTGGGTCCAGGGAGACAGAGCTGCTGTCATCACTGGGGGCCTCTTCTGGGGGTGGGATGGACATTTCTGGACCCTCCTGGGCGGTGTGGTGGCGTTCGGGTCCTGCAGGGGTATAAGAGTATGGTTATTGCTTCTGTGTGTGTGTAAATTCTGGGGGAGTAGGTGGCGGTCCGCCGCCAGTCTTCTGCACCGTGATGTTGTGCCTGGATACCATGGAACGCACCTTCCCCCGTAGGTCGTTCCACCGCTTCCTGATATCGTCCCGATTTCGTGGATGCTGTCCCACAGCGTTGACCCTGTCCACTATTCTTTGCCATAGTTCCATCTTCCTGGCAATGGTGGTGTGCTGCACCTGTGTCCCAAAGAGCTGGGGCTCTACCCGAACTATTTCATCCACCATGACCCTGAGTTCTGCGTCAGAAAACCTGGGGTGTCTTTGGGGTGCCATGGGGTGGTGTGTATGAGGTGTGGGGTGGTGTATGTGTTGTAGAGTGTGGTGAGTGTGGTGGTGTGTGGTGTTTTGTGCGTGGATATTGTGTGGGTGATGTTGTGATTTGCCTCTGTGTGATGGTGTACTCTATTCTGTGCTGTCTCTCTCTGGCCTTCAGTCGCAATTGTGGTCGTAAGGGTTTATGGGTGATGTGGGTGTGTGTTTTATATTGTATTGGGTGTGTGGGAGTGTTGTGTGTATGTGTCTCAGGTGTGTGTATTTTGAATTGTCCTATGTGGCTGTGTTTTGTAAAGGTGTGTGTATTTTGAGCGCGGCGGTGTGTACCGCCAATGGAATACCGCGGTTGAAAGACCGCTGCGGGGATTTGTGGGTCGGAATGGCATGGACGTATTTCTGTTGGCGTGACGGTGGAGGTTTGGTCATCACCAGTTTTTCGCTGGCCGTTGGTGTGGCGGACTTTTGTTGATGTCGGGTTTTTGGCGGTTTGCTAGTTGCGGGTCAGAATGACCGTGGCGGTTTACCGCGGCGGTGTTATGGCGGTCTTCTGACCGGCGGTAAGCGCATTTTACCGCCGAGGTCAGAATGACCCCCATAGTCTACATAGTATAGTCATTAGCGTAACACAAACAATCAATAACCAAATTAGCTGTTGTAACACTACAGTTAGCGTCTTTATAGCTCCTAGTGCACTCCCATGCACCCTACCGCCACGGCCCTGTGACTATATCACAGGGTACCCTCTCCCACTGGGTCCTGGAACCTAATTGTTCAAAGTATTGCGCTGCAACTCAGGATCTAGGACTGGGGCACAAGATGGTAGACACTGTGCTTAGTAGATAGGTTGGGAGGGTGAATTGTTGCCTGTAATGTTGAGGCAACTAGGCTGGGAGGTGCTGATGTGGCCACAGTGAGACTTACTGTTGGTGTGTGACCTGGTTGCCCAGATTGGCAGGAATCATCCTCTACATCCAGATGCCCAGGAATGTCTTCTTCACCGAGGGCTTTACCCGGGGAGTAGTGGCAGTCTCTTTTGTGGCCTCTGTGCACCCAGTGGCAGCTCGACCTGTTGATGTGAAAGATGCAATGTTTCTGGTTGTATTGTGACATCTACTTCAAACAGTTTAGTGTTACATTAAGCATAGGCCTTGTACAAAGGTAAGTTGCAGTTAAACGTATTGCAGCAGGTACTCATGGTATTGATTGTATTGACATGACATGACATTTGTGAAGCACACTAATTAAATTTGTTTAAGTCAAGCAGCTGCTGGAATGTGCAGATCATTAGCATTTGGGAGGATGACCTGAGAATACCTTCTTGGCACCAGTGGAGGCAAAACAGTGGCTATGCAAGATATGTCTTTGGCCATTTTGAGGCCTAGTTGATTGCGATGGAGGCAGACCCAGGAGTTTGTTGTTGTATATGTAACTGGAGTCATCATGTGGTCAGTGTAGTGTGAATGTGTCTGCTGCCAATACCATCCTGGTTATGCATCTTGAGGTCTTTGGGATCACTGATTTGCATACTGGGTAAGCTGCCCTTCCTGTCCTCAATAGTTTCATTTTGAACAGTGCGTCCTGGGAGTTGCAGTTATATCACTCTCCATACTACACACACTTGACCAAATGTTATCCTCCCAGGTGAGTAAACTTAATTTGAGAGTTCACAAATAGATGGATTTGGGAAAGTGAACACTGGTTTTGTGGTTGGAGGTAGAGAAACAGGGCATATTTGGCTTTGTATTCTGGTCACTCCTTCTACTTCCCACCACCATACAAGTCTTATCCTCCCAGGTGAGTAAACTTCAACTGAAAGTTAACAGACATTTGTATTTGGGCTTGTGAACACTGGGCTTGTGTTTGGAGTTAGAGAGACAGAGCCTCCTGGTCTTAGCACTCATGTCACTCCATCTACTTTTTACACATGATAAATGTCATTCCCCCAGGTGTGAACACTTCATTTGAGAGTTGACAAACAGATGTATTGGGGCATGTGACCACTGGTCTGGTGGTTGTAGTAACAGAAACAAGGCCTGCTGGGAGTTGGGCTCATGTCAGTCCCTGTATTACACACACTATACAATTATTATCTGCCCAGATGAGTACACTTCATGTGTTAGTTGCCAAAAAGGAGTCTTTAGAGAAGAGGACACTGGGCTGGTGAGTGAAGTGACATTGACAGAGCGTCCTGGCCTTAGCAGTCATGTCACTTTCTACTCCACACACTATACAAATGGTATTCTCCCAGCTGAGGAAGCTTATATTGATGGTCGCCAAACAGGGGTCATTTGATGAGTGTACACTGTTCTGGTGTTTGGAATCTGATAAACTGTGCGTTGCAGTCAGGTTATTCCATCTACTTCACATACTTGACCAACGTTATCCCCTTAGGTGAGTAAACGTCTTTTGGGAGTTGACACACAAGGTTCTTTGGGCAAGGGAACACTGGGCTGGTGTTTGGGGCTATATTAACAGTATCTCCTGGGAGTTGCAGTCATGTTACTCCCAGAACTACAACTATATAAATATTATCTCCCCAGGTTAATAAATTTCATTTGTGAGTTCTCAAAGAAGGGTATTTCAGCAAGCGACCACTGTGCTGGTGTTTGGAGTTACAGATACAGGGTTTGCTTGGAGTTGCAGTCAGGTCATTCCCTCTACTTCCAACACGTAACAAATGGCATACTCCCAGGTGAGTGAAGAGCATTGGGAAGATTACAAGCATGTGTTTTTAGGCAAGTGAACCCTGTGCTGGTGCTTTGAGTTACAGACACAAGGCCTCCTGGGAGTTGCAGTTATGTCACTCTCTCTAGTACACACACTATACAAATGGTGTCCTCCTAGGGCGGTACACTTCAATTGAGAGTTACCAAGCAATGGTATTTGGACAAGCGAACACTGGGCCGGTGGTTAGTTTTACGGACATAGGGCCTTCCTGGAATTAGTAGTCCTGTCACTCCCTCTACCTCCCACATTTGACAAATGGTATCGTCCCAGCTGAGTAAACGTACATTGAGAGTGCCAAACAGGGGTCTTCAGACAAGTACACACTGTTCTGGTTTTTGGAGTCAGAGAAACAGTGCCTCCAGTGAGTTGGTCGTTTCACTCTCTTACCTACACAGAGTATAACAATTTTACCGTCTCCGAGGGGAGTCCACTTCAATTGATAATTGTGAAACAGATGTATTGGGGCGTGTGCCCACTGTGATGGTGTTTGGAGTTACAGTAACAGTGGATCCTGTGAGTTACTGTCAGGTCACTCTCTCTACTATAGACACTTGACCAATGTATTCCCCCAAGGTGCATACACTTCTATTGAGAATTCACTAACAGATGTATTGCAGCATGTGACCACTGTGCTAGTGTTTATAGTTATAGGAATAGTGCCTGCTGGGAGTTGTAGTCAAGTCAGTGTCTATACTACACACACTTGACAAATGTTATCTGCACAGGTGTGTACCCTTAACTTGATAGACCACTGGTTTGATGTTTGGAGCTATGGAAACAGAGTCTGCTGGGAGTTGGAGTCATGTCAGTCCCTGTACTACACACACTATACATATGTCATCTCCCCAGGTGAGTACGCTTTAATTGTGAAATACCAAATAGAGTTCTTTGGACAGGTGAATTCTGGGCTGGTGAGTGGAGTAACAATAAAAGTGGCAAAAGGTGAGCTATGAGCATGCATTACATAGTATTTTCCTAATTGTTTTGTGTTGTGACTTACCAGACTCTGCTCCCCCAGGTATTCCTGTCAAGCCCTCAGGATGCAGGATGGCAAGACCTTCTCCTCCAGAGAAAGAGATGTAAAAGGGCACTGAGATGGCCAGCGCTAGTCTGATTGGCCTGGAGACCAGGGAGCAGACTTTGCCCCTGAGGTAACTCCACCTTTTCCTGATGTCCTCCTTTGTGCGCAGGGTGGTGCCTATAGCATTCACTCTCTCAACTTTCATGTCCCACATTTCCATTTTCCTACTGATAGGAATATGCTGGACTTTTGCCCCAAACAATTGTGGCTCTACTCTTTTGATTTCATCCACCATGGCGCGTAACTCAGCTTCCGAAAAACTGGGATTTTTGGAATGTGACATGGTGGAACAAAAAAGAACAGGTGACAGTGACTTACTAAACAGGGGAAGTGCAACAGGGTGTGAATGGACAAATGTGTGTTCAGGGTGTTCTATGGGATGGTGAAAAAAGGTCTGCCTACTGTGTAGTAATCAATATGTGCTGGTTGTCGTTCTTTGGCACTGAGTGGAAATGCAAAAGATTCTGATCTGCGAGGTTGTGTGTTTTATAGTGTCCTTTGCAGGTGCGTCTAGTGTGGCAACGTGTGTCAGCTGTGTTTTTTTTAATTCATCCAATGTGCATTACTTTGCTGACAGCAGACTGCTGTGGTTCGGATCACCATTGGCTGGCCGCCATGGGGGGGGGGTCTGCCACCGCGACTGTGTGGTTGTAATAAGGTCAGTGGTTCGTCACTGTGCTGTCAGCGTTGGAGGTCAGACTGCATATTTCCAGTCCTCTGTGCTGCTCTGCCATTTTTGCTTGGACGTCAGAGATTCTGTTTGTATTACTTCTACTAGGGCGATCTGAAAGATCGCCGACATGGCAGTCTTTTCAGGACCGCCAGCATGGCAGTCTGGCGGTCTGACCGCCACACTTGTAATGAGTCCCTAAATAAGGAACCCTGAAGGTTTTGCACCTATATCCATCAAAGGTAGACCTGCAATGAAACATTTGTCTTACTAAGGCCTTAATATGTCTATTTGTTTTCATGCAGGAACACCAAATCAGTTACACAGTAGCCTCCTTGATACATTTTATTTTACATGTGAGACATTCACTCCTACATAGAGTGTGCCCAACAAGTAGCATGAGATGATGCCCGCCCTTCCTTTCTTTTTCCCATTGAGATACAGTGGTAGGGTCGGTTAGTGGTAGTCCTCAATATTTCTCTATCAATTGGGATTGTGATTGGGTTAATGATTAAACAGCCACCAATTTGTAGAGTTGGGCCCAACATGCTTTTTGGAGTCAGCATCAATGGTTAGAAACTCAGGACACAGTAGGCATTGCATCTGTGGTACCAAAGTATCATTTTCATGGTGTCATGTCTGAATATTGCACCCTACACCTTTGACACTGAAGTACTGAATTGAATACAGTGGACGTTTCCAAGAGACATGGTCTAACTTTTTTTGTATAAAGTACATCTTAATATGGATGAGGATCTGCAGTTTCCAGAAACCCCTAACAGATTGATACATGTGTTAAATTGCTATTTTTGGTGGATGGTGCCTCAATTGTTGGCCCACTTAGCTCCATTTGTTTAGATCAGTTTAACTCTGACCTAGCTATTTGTGTATAATGATTTAATTGATTATAGAATTAGGACAACTACAAAGCAGCTGTTTAATTCTTGCTTGAATATATTTTTCCCAGGGCAGTTTCCAAATCATTTTTGTACATTGTGGGTCTCATGAGATGTGATGTGTGTTGAGTTAATTGCGCACAATAACTGGCGACCTTCAATGATTTTTGTTCTTGAACCCAGAACCGTAACTTTCAAAGTGTTTTTTCAGTTAATTTCTATTTTTTCATATTATCATGTTATCCAACCCCGTGTGCAGCAAGGGTTAGGAAACAGCACGAATATGTACAGTAGGTTTGGGGGCAGGGCTACACCCAAACACCAATCCACTCTGCACACAGCCTTTGGCTATACACAGCAGGATTTTAGTGCAGGTCCTGTCCTGCAACCAGGACTTGAACACAAATCAGCGTTCCCACCGATCCCTCTATGCACTGGCTAATAAATATAAATTATAGCAGGGGGATAGTGTCTCTCTAGCAATGGTAAAGCCAGAAATTCCAATAAACATGCATTTTTGTTTTCTTAATAACATTTATGCGAAACAATGAATCTGCATGAAACTAAACAAAACAATGGACATCTAGCTTGATTTCTTCATGAAACGTTTTGTGCAGTTCTGTTAGGCATGGCTTAAAGATAGTGAGTGTTCCTCAAAAAATGTACACAAATATTTAAAACAACATTTTTAAAAATGTATACATTTAAATCACTACCAAAGACCCCTGGTAAGCACAACAATAAAAAAAGCAATTAAAACAAGATATATTTAAATAGTAAATGCAAAAATTCAAAATATTACAGAATAAAAATGCAATAAAGAGAATTTTCCATGGACACAAAAACATGTTCATAGTTGAGCGTGCCTTCGGTTTACAGCCCGCTTTGAAAACTAGGCCTGTTTTCCTTACGTTGTGTCGCTTGTTTGAAGAAGCAGATTGCTTGACGCAAATATTTTGACTACAGAAATCTGTGATGGAATCACTTCTCCAGCTTAGCTACTGTCTACGTTAGCACCAAAATGCCATTAATAGGAGATTCTTGCACACAAATACATGTTCATAATTTGCTGTTCCTTAGGTCTACAGCCTGCTTGGAAATCTAGGCCAGTCTCCCTTATGTTGTGTCACTGTTCTTTGCCAGCAAGCAAGACAAGGAAGGAAGGCCAGCAAGTGCCAGCGTGTGCCTTAGCATAAACTGTTTATGAATTCAATGCTGTGTATGAATTTGATGCTCCTTTTGAGAGGCTCTTGCTCAGATCTTATATACTGTTTTTCATTATTCTAAGAAAAACAAGTCTTCTGATTTAGGATATAAGATGCGAAAAAAGTGTGATTTTTCTTGAAAATGTATCTAAGACCACTGCACATCTTTCTAAATATTGTGGCCCGTATTTATACTTTTTGACGCTAAACTGCGCTAACGCAGTTCAGCGTCAAAAAGTTTTGCGCCGGCTAACGCCATTCTCAAGCGCCATGCGGGCGCCGTATTTATTGAATGGCGTTAGCCGGCGCTAGCAGACCCGCGCTGCCTGGTGTGCGTGGAAAAAAACCACGTACACCAGGCAGCGCCGGCGTTGGGAAAAATGGCGTTAGGGCGTCTTAAAATGGTGCAAGTCAGGTTGACGCCAAAAAATCGCCTCCACCCGATTTGCGCCATTTTTAACGACGCCCAGACGCCATTTACATGACTCCTGTCTTAGTAAAGACAGGAGTCATGCCCCCTTGCCCAATGGCCATGCCCAGGGGACTTATGTCCCCTGGACATGGTCATTGGGCATTGAGGCATGTAGGGGGGCACAAATCAGGCTCCCCTATGCCCAAAATATTTTTTTTAAAAATAAAAAATTATACTTACCTGAACTTACCTGAATGTCCCTGGGATGGGTCCCTCCATCCTTGGGTGTCCTCCTGGGGTGGGCAAGGGTGGCAGGGGGGGTACCTGGGGGCATGGGAGAGCAGCTGTGGGCTCATTTTGAGCCCACAGGTCCCTTAACGCCTGCCCTGACCCAGGCGCTAAAATCCGGCGCAAATGCGGGGTTTTTTGCCCCGCCCACTCCCGGGCGTGATTTTTGCCCGGGAGTATAAATACGACGCATTTGTGTCGCAGTCATTTTTTGGGACGGGAACGCCTACCTTGCATCTCATTAACGCAAGGAAGGCGTTCACGCAAAAAAATGACGCTCTTTCCTCATACTTTGGAGCTAGACGCGTCTAACGCCAAAGTATAAATATGGCGTTAGTTTTGCACCGAATTTGCGTCGAAAAAAACGACGCAAATTTGGCGCAAACGGAGTATAAATATGCCCCTGTATTGTTTAAAAATATATCATATATACTAGTGACACATTAGTTACGTATAATAAAGTGTCATTGTAACATAAGTACACTAAATTAAACAGTAAAATAAAATGATGCATTTTAAGATCAGGTCGGCTCCTCCATTTGGGCGGAGAAGAGTTGCCACCCCATCAGCAGAAGCAGCAGCCAAACGTCTACAATGCAACAATAATAAACAATGTCAACTATCGTTGTATTCTAGAGGGGGCAGGGCCACAGGCCGTGACGAGCACAGGGTGGAGTGCTCAGCACTCCCCCTCAGTATGCATGTATGTTTTGCCGGCCGTCTCAGGCCGGCCAAACATTCAGGCGCACTAAGCTCTGTCCAACTCAGCAACGCAGTGCCTTGTTGGAGAGAGCAGGCAGACTCTCCCAGTCTGCATAGGAGCGCCCTGGCTGGGTGCTCCGACCAATTCGAATGCAGCTATCATGCTGCCAGCAGCATGACAGCAGCGTTCAGATTGGCCGCAGGGCAGGCTGGGAGCCTGTGCCTGCAGCACAGGAAAGAGGAGCTGTGCGATGGTAGTGGTGGCAGATGCGCATTCAGGTAAGTTTTCTTTAAAAAACTATACATTTTTTTCACCCATGTGCGCCATCCCACCACGCGCTGTGATCCGCTACTGTTTAAGATATATATGTAAATGATAATGTGCACAAGAATTAATGAATAGGGCTTAACTAGCAGGAAAAGGACAAACCATATAACAATGTGATGCGGAATGGCTGAGCCTCTGTAATTATGTAGCAATGTTTTACCAACATTATGCTGGGTTGTTGCTTAAATGAATTATATGGTAAGAGAGGAAAGTTTGGCCACTCAAACTCTATGACAAGACAGCTTTGCATTTTAGTTATTTTAAAAGTATTAACTACGTTTCAAGTAATCAAAAAGTTTAGCCTGATCATTAACAGTTTGACCATCAACACTTGAATACTGCAAGTGATTAAAGCATCAAGTTCTCTGATGCAAATGGTCTGCCACTGCAGCTCATCACAAGCCATTTTTTTGTAATCTCTTTTACGCTAGAACTTAACAAACACGTAAGCAGTTGGTTGTTAATTAATTTATGGCAAGCCATTATAAATTATATGCCAAGGCCAAAGAATGGCATAATTCCAATGACCCCAGGACAGAACAAACTCACATTATATTAGCAGAATATACTACAAGGTAATGTATTTTTTCTTTGCTCCCTGCCGTCAGATACCAGGGGGCTTCCGCCTTTTTATCGTGCCAGTTCCAGTGCAAGGTAGTTGTTAAATGTGGCAAGAGAAAATGACGTCCTTTGCAATGTCCTTCTGCAAATTGCTGGTGTAGAAGGATGAGAACATATGAGTTCCCATCACCTCCAAGATTAGAGCTGGACATCACCATTAGTCGGTATGGGAGAGACACCATTACAAAAGTTATGCAAATCAACGCTAAATCTTTTTGACTAATTTACTTTCCAGCACTAAACTTGTTTATCACTGGAAAATCACTCAAAAGTAGCTCAAAGCAGCACATAGCTCTGCTTTCATTACTTAGTGCCAAGGGGTGCACCATGGATGGTGTATGGGTGTTCCCATGCAACCCCCCAAGGTTTCTGATGCTAAACCCGATTTCCTTAAAAAAATAGACAAGGTTCAGCGTCAGAAAATAACACCCACTTTAACCAGGTGCAAACACCTAGAAATGCATTAATTTCTCCTTTCTTTTCTGACTTTCCAATTGTGCTGCACTGTGCAGCACACATGCAAGGTGGGAAACGTTTCCAGGATATTCTGAGCTTAGTATTTTGTGTACAAAGCCTATGCTAGACTCTCACACACAGCCTTGCACTATGGTACAAAGGTGTGTATGTGGGGCATGGCAGCAGATTTCTGCCCCAGCACTAGGGAGAGTGGAGGAGAGTGCCATATTTCTATAGCACAGACTTTTTGGATGCTGCACGGTGCTGCGTGGGAATCTATGAAGTCTGGCCCCAGTAGCTACAGCCAGTCCCATCATAACAAAATCCCTAGTCACAGGCTCATCCCTTGCACATTCACCTTGATCCTCTTGTGGAAGGTACTGGTGAAATATGTGACCATGGCATCTGGCGAGGAAGAAGTAAAGGGAAGGCTAATTAGCTTGCAAAATTATTTATTTTAAGTTACGTCTTCTTTGTGAATAGTTTGTTTCTTTATTCTACTTGTTTGTAGAATGTGTTGCAGAGTGTTCCCTGAATGGCTGATCGTCCACATCTTTAGAAAAACAAGATTAGGTAAGTACCTCACTTGAGCCATCACAGTCATTATTCTAAATAAATAAGATACTATTAGTGCTAATGCTAATGAGTGTTCTTTCTTTTCCCATAAGCAGGTAGCCAAAAGTCAGGACCTCCTCTGGGTTGTTGGGAGCTTGACAGATTTTCTTCTCTCCCAATAAGGAACAGAGTTGTTGAATAAGTAAAGGGAAGGAAACCGATACATATCAGAGTACCGAAAGATGAAAGAGGGAGGGGCAATACTGGAAAGCAGATAAATAAAGCTAAAGAAATACTACTCCAAATATATGTATCTCTGTATGACCAGAATAATCAAACATTAAAACACAGATTTTGCCAAACTCCCCACGAGCACCAGAATAATCATGTAGAATTTTTTAGTTATTCAAAGGTACTTGTTTCCAAGCCAATGTATTATCTATGAATTAATGAATGATAGTTTTATTTAGTATAAGCAATAGTTTGTTGCAAAAGACAATGCGTTGTTACTTTTCAATTTGATATGTATAATTTGTCTTAATACCCAGAAAGTTCCTCTAACAGTCATTCATCTCATTAAAAGAAACCCACTACAAAGGACGATTCTAGTAATGCTACTAGTGTTTTATTTTTAGCAGATGCCATACCTTTGAGATGTCAGTGATTTACCAGTGGAGGGTGATGCTGTTGCGACATGCAGCTGGATACACAAACGTGCCCCGTAGAAAGCGGTAGAAACAGCACCTCAGTCTTTATCTGCTCTAGAGCGCAGTATCTTTTATCTTTGAGTTCTAATACTTTCTTGACAATTCTATTTTTAGAAAAATCGATCCTTGTAAATATTAGACAGAAGGCACATTTCACGTACGGCCAATGAGAACACCCCTGGATTGTTCGGACTTGAACGTGGCAAAGTCCTCTTTCTCCAAACAGAGAAGATCCTGTGTAATTGATGCGGATGCAAGGCGCAAGGAATGCCAGGACGATGACGGATCGCGCAGATGCTGGGAGGGTGCTGGACCTTTGGCCGTTGCCTCCTGCTTCCACAGGGCGGGACAGGCCATAAGGAGCCGGGGTGCGTGGAAGGTGTGGAGGGCAATAGCGGGTAGTGAGGGTGCCTCCCGGATGGTCCAGAGTTGCCCGAGGTTCCGAGCCCCCTGACACCCTCATGCTGCCTCTGCCTTCCCTGAATACCGACATACCACTGCCTCGCTAATCCCACAGAGCACCTCTATCCAGCCCCGAGTACCTGTGATGACTGAGAACTGTGGGGGCAGAGCAGAACAGGTGAGCAACAGGCGAGGTGGGAAGGTGAGGAGGTGAGGAGGCTGTTGAAAACATTGCAGATAGCAAACTGTGAATTCATCATGAGCACTCTGTGAGCACCTGTGAATACACTTGCCGTTTTTCGCCTGTTCTGGCGGCTGTGGTGCATCAAAAGGTTCTAACCTGCCTCTAGCCATCAGCTCACTGCAAGTTCATCTTATTTTGGGAAGCTGAGCCTCCGTGCCTGTTGGAAAATGGGTTATTGGTAAGGGCAGGTAGGTACCTACACTTAGCAACAGGCCACTAACCTCCACTAAGGTCCAGTTAGGTCTCAGTAAATTAAACCCAGCTCAACCCTTGGTAGCTTGGCAACGAGCGTCAAGGCTTAACTTAGGAGACAGAGTGTAAAGCATTCAAATATCACAAAACAGTAATTAAATAAAACACAGGAAACAGTTTAAAAATCCAAAACCAATTTATAAAAATAGATTATATTTTTATCTTTAAAATGACACCAAAACGAATAAAATCGGATGAGGGGAACCGGAGATATGAATTTTTAAAGAATTATTTTTTTTTAGCGCCTAGAAACAAAAAGCCCCAATCGGGTCATCTGGTTGCACCTTGACCGGGGCAAAGTCAAAGTTTAAGGCCGACCGCAATGGAGCCCTGCTCGGCTACAGGCCGCGGGAGGCCTCTGTTAAAAGTTTACCTTCACACTTAGGCCCTCATTCCGACCCTGGCGGTCGGTGATAAAGCGGCGGCCAAGCCGCCAACAGGCCGGCGGTCTAAAATATGCAATTCTGACCCTGGCGGGAACCGCCAACACAGCCCGCCAACTTAACACTCCGCCCGCCACGGCGGTACAAACAAACAGCGCGGCGGTTCCCGCCAACAGCCAGGCGGCAGACAATGTACCGCCCACCCTATTACGACCCACCAATCTGCCACCTTTTCCGGGGCGGGAGCACCGCCGATAAGAACACGGCGGAAACAGACTACGAACGGGAAAACGCTCACCTCTACGCACTCCACGCGAGATTCCGGCAGTATGGAACCAGAGTTGCAGGTCATCCCCGCACTCCTATACCTGCTCATATACCAGGAGCACGCCCGGCGGCGCGGAAGACATCGGTGAGTACTGCACCTACGACACAGGGGAGGGAAAAGATTACCGGCACACACCAACCCACCCACACCCACTACAACACACACATCAATGCATTCCCACAGATCACTGTCACAACCCACAAACCACCCCCCACCGAAATAATGCAAAGACCAAAAGACGAGATCATAAACGGGCAGATATATTGAAATATGGACACCAGTAATCCCAATAAATAAATAAACTATGTACAAAATATATACAGCTACTAAATGTAGTCCAACCACTGTCCGTGGATCACAGGGGTCCTGTGCAAAGGGGCAAGGCCCAGTCCCACGACAAGAACTCCACGGAGAGAACACTGCAGGGGCATCAGAAAGAAAATAGGACAGGCACCTCAGGGGGAAGGGAAGGAGGGGCACCTCAGCCACTTGAGTACACGACGCCAGATCCACGAGGGGACTCCATGACCACTGGGCCATCCTGGGGAGAGCAAAGCCACAGTCCAAACAGTCCATACAGTGGGTGGCCTGCCCACTGGGCCATCCTGGGGAGAGCAAAGCCACAGTCCATACAGTCCATACAGTGGGTGGCCTGCCCACTGGGCCATCCTGGGGAGAGCAAAGCCACAGTCCAAACAGTCCATACAGTGGGTGGCCTGCCCACTGGGCCATCCTGGGGAGAGCAAAGCCACAGTCCATACAGTGGGTGGCCTGCCCACTGGGCCATCCTGGGGAGAGCAAAGCCACAGTCCATACAGTCCATACAGTGGGTGGCCTGCCCACTGGGCCATCCTGGGGAGAGCAAAGCCACAGTCCATACAGTCCATACAGTGGGTGGCCTGCCCACTGGGCCATCCTGGGGAGAGCAAAGCCACAGTCCAAACAGTCCATACAGTGGGTGGCCTGCCCACTGGGCCATCCTGGGGAGAGCAAAGCCACAGTCCATACAGTCCATACAGTGGGTGGCCTGCCCACTGGGCCATCCTGGGGAGAGCAAAGCCACAGTCCATACAGTCCATACAGTGGGTGGCCTGCCCACTGGGCCATCCTGGGGAGAGCAAAGCCACAGTCCAAACAGTCCATACAGTGGGTGGCCTGCCCACTGGGCCATCCTGGGGAGAGCAAAGCCACAGTCCATACAGTCCATACAGTGGGTGGCCTGCCCACTGGGCCATCCTGGGGAGAGCAAAGCCACAGTCCATACAGTCCATAACAGACCCCACTGCCACTGGAGGAGGCAAGTTGGCCAGAGGACATCCTGCAGCCCTGCCCGAGATAGATCCTGCCCTGCCACGTCTGCCAAAGGGCCAGCGGTTCTTGCCTTGAAGGGCCCAGTTCAGCGGTTCTTGAGACGGCGGGGCCCAGTTCAGCGGTTCTTGAGACGGCGGGGCCCAGCGGAGCGGTGCTTGAGACGGCGGGGCCCAGTTCAGCGGTTCTGGAGACGGCGGGGCCCAGCGGAGCGGTGCTTGAGACGGCGGGGCCCAGTTCAGCGCTCCTTGCCTTGAAGGGCCCAGTTCAGCGGTTCTTGAGACGGCGGGGCCCAGTTCAGCGGTTCTTGAGACGGCGGGGCCCAGCGGAGCGGTGCTTGAGACGGCGGGCCCAGTTCAGCGGTTCTGGAGACGGCGGGGCCCAGCGGAGCGGTGCTTGAGACGGCGGGGCCCAGTTCAGCGCTCCTTGCCTTGAAGGGCCCAGTTCAGCGGTTCTTGAGACGGCGGGGCCCAGCGGAGCGGTGCTTGAGACGGCGGGGCCCAGCGGAGCGGTGCTTGAGACGGCGGGGCCCAGTTCAGCGGTACTTGAGACGGCGGGGCCCAGCGGAGCGGTGCTTGAGACGGCGGGGCCCAGTTCAGCGGTTCTTGAGACGGCGGGGCCCAGCGGAGCGGTGCTTGAGACGGCGGGGCCCAGTTCAGCGGTACTTGAGACGGCGGGGCCCAGCGGAGCGGTGCTTGAGACGGCGGGGCCCAGTTCAGCGCTCCTTGCCTTGAAGGGCCCAGTTCAGCAGTTCTTGAGACGGCGGGGCCCAGTTCAGCGGTTCTTGAGACGGCGGGGCCCAGCGGAGCGGTGCTTGAGACGGCGGGGCCCAGTTCAGCGGTTCTGGAGACGGCGGCCGGTCTATGGCCAACTGTTCATTGCCTGGTGGTGCCCTCCTGGGCAGCGGGGATGGTGCTCCTTCAATGCCCACCTGGGCTGTGGGTGGTGGGGCCCTCCTGGCCAGCTGGGCTGGGTCCTCCCTGGGCAGCGGCTATGGGGGTGGTGGGCTCTCCCGGGGCAGCTGTGCCGGTTCCTCCCGGGGCAGCGGCTATGGGGGTTGTGGGCTCCTCCTGGGCAGCAGGCCTGCTGCCTGACCTCTCCGACTTGCTGCCCTTGCCCTCCTTAGTCGTGGGCCTGTGGCCCTTTCCTCCCTTTGGAGCTGTGGCTGGTGACTGTCTCTGGGTGGTGTCCGGGGGGGATGTAGAAGGCTGGCTCCTGCGGCGCCCCTTCCGCCTTCTGCTCCTCTTCCCAGGGGGTGGGCTGGCTGTCCCCTTGCTGCTGGGCGAAGATCCAGACATGCGGGCTGGCGGGCTCCAATACCCCTGCACCCTTGTCAAGGGGGCTGCAGGGCTGGTGGTGGCTGAGGTGCTCTTCTTACCCCGACGAGAAGGAGGGGGGGGCTCAGGGTCAGGAAAGAAGTTAGTAGTGGCGAGGAAGAGCTTCTTGGGACAATGGAGAGTGGTAGGTACAGTGGGAATGGGAGTGGAGGGAGAGGATGTGGTTGTAGGTGAGTCACGTTTGCTGTCTTTGGGTGCAGGAGGGATAGGCTGTCGTGAGGTGGATGGCTGTTGGGTGGGTGGGTGGCTGCGTTTGTGTGGTGTGGAAGAGGGGGTGACAGACACAGTGGGAGAGGACACAGGGGACGTGTAAATGGCAGTGGGGGTGGTGACTGCACGTGTGCGGACTGGAGTGGAGGGTGTGCTGGTAATGGAAACACTGGCTGATGGTGAGGTGAATGGAGGTGTGAGTGTAGACGTCACAGGGAGGGAGGAGGGAGACGAGGAGGTGGGGGTCACAGAGGTGGTAGTGACTGTTGGCATGTCTGCATCGGAATGTTGCGTGTGTGAATGTCTGCGTGATCTGTGGTGCTTATGTTTGGATGAGCTTCTCTTGGGTGTTGAGGTGTGTGCAGGCTGGTCTGATGGTGTGGGTGGGACAGGCAGAGGAACAGGAGACTGGGAGGAGGGAGTTAGTAGAGGCAGGCAGGAGACAGGGACAATGGCTGCCGTCAGTGCTGAGGCCAGAGCCTGGAACGATCGCTGATGGGCAGCCTGACCCGAATGAATGCCCTCCAGGTACGCATTGCTGCGATGAACCTCCCTCTCCACCCCCTGGATGGCATTCAAAAGGGTAGTCTGCCCAACAATGAGCGTTCGGAGGAGGTCAATGACCTCCTCACTGAGGGCAGCGGGGGTAACAGGGGCAGGGCCTGAGGTGCCTGGGGCGAAGGAGATGCCCGGCTTCCTGGCAGAGCGGGCACGGGGCGAACGCTGAGGGGCTGCTGGGAGGGCGGTGATGGTGCGCTGGGTGGCGGCTGTACCTGTAATGGCGGGGGGCACGGATGGTGCCACCCCCGCAAGGGAGCCCCCTTCCGAGGACGTGTCCGTGTCGCTGCAGGGTCCAGTCGTCCCCGTCGTGGAGCTCCCCTCGCCCTCCGTCTCACTGGTCCAGTCTGACTCTGTGGCATGGCCCTCCTGGGCCATGTGAGATGCAGCTCCCTCCTGCCCCGATGCCACTTCTCCTCCGCCTGATGATGCTGATGCACACAAGCACAGAAAGACAAACAAAAAGGGGGGGGGAGAGAGAAATAAAGGGATATTGATTACATGGATCTCCGGTACAGTTAGCGGACATGACAGACACAGATGCCCCCTGCACTAAGTTGCGCACTTGGGGTCCGCTACGCATTCCGTGGAACATGCCCTACACGCCTAGAGTTGACAACTGCACCCATGGATGACACGGCCCAGGGATGGCTGTACTGACAAACTACTGAGGGTGGTGGCTGGGGACACAGGGGCTTACGGGGGTGCCCAGCCTACAGATATCGCCCTGGCCTAGGGGGACCCCCAGCCCTCCTCCCCCACCCAGACACCTCCACTGCGCGACAACAGAGTAGATAATGCTTGTACTCACCCCCTTGTGTCTGCTGTGCTGCCCTCACGCGCCCATCCAAATCAGGGTAGGCCACCGCCAGGATCCGGAACATCAGGGGGCTCAGTTGACGGCAGGCACCCCGCCTACGTTGGGAGGCCATCCCCAGCAGAGACTCGGCGGTCTTCTTGGTCCCGCGGCGGATGTCCTCCCACCTCTTGCGGCAGTGGGTGCCCCGTCGATGGTGGACCCCCAGGGTCCAGACTTCCTTGGCGATGGCACGCCAAATCCCGATCTTCTCATGGGCGCGGACCTATGTGACACGTACAGGGAGGGAGAAATACCACGTTCAAGTTTGTCAGCATTTTCCTTGCCAGTGGCCCAACATGCCCCCCATCCCCGCCAGGCCCCCCGCCATGCCCCCCGCCAGGCCCAACATGCCCCCCATCCCCGCCAGGCCCCCCGCCATGCCCCCGCCAGGCCCAACATGCCCCCCATCCCCGCCAGGCCCCCCGCCAGGCCCCCCGCCAGGCCCAACATGCCCCCCATCCCCGCCAGGCCCCCCGCCAGGCCCCCCGCCAGGCCCAACATGCCCCCCATCCCCGCCAGGCCCCCCGCCATGCCCCCCGCCAGGCCCAACATGCCCCCCATCCCCGCCAGGTCCCCCGCCATGCCCCCCGCCAGGCCCAACATGCCCCCCATTCCCGCCAGGCCCCCCGCCAGGCCCCCAAGCCAGCCAGTGGCCCCAAATCCAGATAGAATTAAACTCACTTGTTGGTCTGGAGGACCGTAGAGTAGCGCATACTGGGGGAGGACCCCATCCACAAGTTTCTCCAACTCCTCTCCAGTGAAGGCAGGGGCCCTTTCCCCAGGTGCAGCAGCCATTGTCCCTTCCAGACCGAGGTCACAGCAACACTTGCAGTATAGGTCCTCTCCTGTGAAAGTTCAAGTCGCAAGTGGATAAGTAGATAGAAAATGGCGGTCACGTCCGCGGCGGTGCGTACCGCGGCGGTGCGTCCCGCCACCGCCGGCGCCCTTCGCCATTGGCTCCTGAAACCCATAGGCTTCAATGTTAACCAAAGCGGCTTGGCGCCGCGGTCTTGGCCCGCCGCCCGCCGCGGTGTGCCACGCCAGCGCATTGACCTCACATCCCATTGTCACACTTCACAGGTCAGGCAGCCGCCATTTCCAGGGCCCACATGGCTCAATTTCAACTGCGTCACACAGGCCTAGGCCTTGCATAGCCACTCAGACACGCCATTCACTGCATAGAGAATCGTTTACTGTGCTAGCTGTGAGTACGTACCTGTGGGTTGCTTGACTGTGTGCTCCATGTTGTCCTTCCTAGGCACCGTCCGCTGGGTTGGGCGAGGAGACGGATGAATCCTCCCGTGTACCGACCGCTGGTGGACCTGTCGACAATGGAAGAACGCCACATTATCCTGACCTACCGTCTTAACCGTGCCACTATCCATGAACTGTGTGCCCAGCTGGAGCCCGACCTGATGTCCCCCATCCGCCAACCCACAGGGATTCCCCCTCTGGTGCAGGTCATGTCAGTACTCCATTTCTTGGCAAGTGGGTCATTTCAGACAACCGTGGGAATTGCTTCTGGGATGTCTCAGCCCATGTTTTCGAAGGTGTTATCCAGAGTGTTGTCTGCCCTGATGAAATCCGTGAGGAGCTACATCATTTTCCCTGAGGTGGGCGAATTGGCTACAGTGAAGGGTGATTTCTACGCCCTTGGACATATTCCCAACGTAATTGGTGCCATTGATGGGACCCATGTGGCTTTGGTTCCCCCAAGAGACAGGGAGCAGGTGTACAGGAACAGAAAAAATTACCATTCAATGAACATCCAGGTGGTGTGTTTGGCTGACCAGTACATCTCGCATGTAAATGCCAAATTCCCAGGGTCAGTGCATGACGCCTACATCCTCAGGAATAGCAGCATCCCTTACGTGATGGAACAGCTACAGAGACACCGTGTATGGCTAGTGGGGGACTCTGGGTACCCCAACCTGTCGTGGCTACTGACCCCAGTAAGGAATCCCCGGACCAGGGCAGAGGAACGGTACAATGAGGCCCATGGGCGTACTAGGAGGGTGATCAAACGCACCTTTGGCCTCCTAAAGGCCAGGTTTAGGTGCCTGCATATGACAGGTGGATCCCTAATGTACTCACCTAAGAAGGTGTGTCACATCATCGTGGCCTGCTGCATGCTTCACAACCTGGCTTTGCGTCGCCAGGTGCCTTTCCTGCAGGAGGATGGTCGAGACGGTGGTGTTGTGGCAGCGGTGGAACCTGAGGAGAGTGACGAGGAGGAAGACGACGGGGCTGAAACAGACAACAGGGACAGAATCATTGAACAGTACTTCCAATAGGACACAGGTAACATTTCAAAGATAATTTAGTAAATGTTAACTACTCTCCTGCATCTCTGCTGCCTGTCTATTTGCCCCAGTGTATGATGACTGAGTTTTGGCTTTTCCCTCCCTATTTCAGATCTGGGGTCCCCACTACGAGTCCTGTGCTTCGTTTCCCCATGGACTACAGCTTTGTGGCAGCTGTTTGTTGACTTCACCATGTACAAGGACATATTTTCACTGTCATGTCAATTACAATATATTGAAATCACAGCCAGACTCCAGATATTTTGGTGCAAAATAGGTGTTTATTTAAGTGCTCAAAATGGGATGGGTGGTTTCAAGTGGGTGGGGGCTATGGTGAAGGAATGTCCATGGCAGAGTCCAGAGTAACAGTCACACAGGTGCATTGTCCAGAGGCCTGTGGAGAGATGGAGCATGGGCAGTTCAAGGATGGACAGGGTGACAATGTGGGACAGTGGGATGACATCAGGTGGTATCCATTGCTGGCGGGGGTCTTGACATCCTACTCTGTCTTCTTGCGAGATCTCAGGGCCCTCTTGCGGGGTGGTTCTTCTCCTGCAGGAGGTGGGGGTCTGGTGGGCTGCTGCTGTGCGGGGGCCTCCTGTCCACTAGCGCCGGCGGAGGTGGTTGGCTGTTCTTGGTCCAGGCTAGTGGCAGGGGCCCTTGGGTGTTGTTCAGTGTCCGCCCTGGTGTTGACGAGGTCCTGCAGCAGCCCTACCATGGTAACCAGGGTGGTGTTGATGGCTCTGATGTCCTCCCTGTACCCCCGATAGTGTTCCTCCTGCAGTGCCTGGATCTCCTGGAACCGGGCCAGTACCGTCGCCATCGTCTCCTGGGAGCGGTTGTATGCTCCCATGATGGTGGTGAGGACCTCGTGGAGAGTGGGTTCCCTGGGCCTCTCCTCCCCCCCCTGTCGCACAGCTGCCCTCCGAGTTCCCCTGTTTCCCTGGGCCTCTGCCCCCTGGCCGGTGTGCCCACTACCACTGCCCCCAGGTCCCTGTTGTTGTTGGGGTGGTGGGTTATCCTGGGTGCCCTGTAGTGGTAGACACACCGCAGATTGACGTGCCCTGGAGACAGAGGCATGGGCCCGCTGGGTGGGAGCTGTGCTGGTGTTCACAGAGGGGTTAGGGTCTGTAGTGGCCTGGGCCTGTGTGAGGGGAACCGACTGTCCAGAGGTCCCCGATGGTCCGGGCTGGTCATCGGTGTCCAGGTCGACAGAGCTGCTGTCATCGCTGACGGCCTCTTGGGTGGGGGGTGTGGAGAATTCTGGCCCCTCCGCCGCGGTGTGTTGACGGTCGGGTCCTGCAGGGGTATAGAGGTATGGTTATAGTTTCAATGAGTGGCATATGGGTGTATCTATGGGTTCTCGTGTCCCCAAGTGCTGGCATTCGTGTGTGGGGGCTTTGGTGAGGGTGGCTTGTGGGGGGGATGTGTATATGCATTGGGCATGCTTTGGTGATGGGTGTCCATGCTTAGTGGACGCATGCAGGCCTAGGTTTTGGGATGTGTGGGTTGTGATGGTGAGACATTGGCGGGGAATAGGTGTGCTGGGGGTGGGGGTGAGGATGGTGGTGGGGGTGAGGATGGTGGTGGGGGTGAGGGTGGGGGTGAGGATGGGGGTGGGGGTGAGGGTGGGGTTCGAGGATGGGGGTGAGGGTTGGGGTATGATTTGGCATGCAGGTGGGGGGGAAGCAGTATTGAAGCTTCAACTTACCAGTATCCATTCCTCCGCCGACTCCTGCGAGGCCGTCAGGATGCAGGATGTTCAAGACTTCCTCCTCCCATGATGTGAATTGTGGGGGTTGAGGTGGGGGTCCTCCGCCAGTCTTCTGCACGGCGATGTTGTGCCTGGATACCATGGAACGCACCTTCCCCCGTAGGTCGTTCCATCGCTTCCTGATGTCTTCCCGATTTCTGGGGTGCTGTCCCACTGCGTTCACCCTGTCGACAATCCTCTGCCATAGCTCCGTCCTCCGGGCAATGCTGGTGTATTGTATCTGTGTGCCGAACAGCTGGGGCTCTACCCGAACGATTTCCTCCACCATGACCCTGAGTTCTTCGTCTGTGAAGCGGGGTTGTCTTTGGGGTGCCATGGGGTGGTGTGTATGATGTGTGGGGTGGAGTATGTGTATTTAAGTGAGTTGAGTGTGGTGGTGTGTGTTGTTTTGTGTGTG
Organism: Pleurodeles waltl; assembly: GCF_031143425.1. Lineage (NCBI taxonomy): Eukaryota > Metazoa > Chordata > Amphibia > Caudata > Salamandridae > Pleurodeles > Pleurodeles waltl. The sequence goes on along the minus strand of NC_090437.1, from coordinate 758,008,101 downwards.
GATAGTGTGTGGGTGATGGTGTTGAGTGGCTGTGGCTGTTATTTTCTGGATGCTGGTGTCTCGCTCTTGCCTTCTTTACGAATTTTTTAGCGTAGGGGTTTGTGGGTGATGTGGGTGGGTGTTTTATATTGTATTGTGTGTGTGGGAGTGGTGTGTGTATGTGTATCAGGTGTGTGGGATTCAAATCGTCCAATGTGGCTGAGTTTTGTTCGTTTGTGTGTATTCTGACCGCGGCGGTGTGTCCCGCCAATGGAATACCGCGTTTGAATGACCGCCGCGTGGATTCGTGGGTCGTAATGGCATGGGCGTATTTCTGTTGGCGTGACGGTGGAGGTTTTGTCACCTCCACTTTTCCGCCGACCGCTGGTCTGGCGGTCTGTTGTGGCGGTCGGATTTTCAGAGGTTTGCCTTCTGCGGGTCAGAATGACCGTGGCGGGTTTCCGCGACCGCGGCGGGATTATGGAGGATTTCTGACCGGCGGTAGGCGCCTTTTACCGCCGAGGTCAGAATGACCCCCTTAGTCTTTTTTTCGAAGATTTTCTTCAGCGGGACGAACCTGCCAGTCCAATCCGACCTCCTGGAGCCCTTCTTCGGATTCACGATGCTGGAATCCTCGTTGGAGATTTTTACCTTCGGACTTAGTCATTTTTTCGAGGTGAAAATCCTTCGACCGGGGTAAACCTGGATCTTGATCCGACGTCCATGGAGCCCTTCTCGGATACGCTGGCTGGGAGGTCCCGGTCAACTTTTTACCTTCGGACTTAGTCTCTTTTTCAGAGATTTTCTTTACCGGGTCGAACCAGCAAATCAGGCCGGGTCGCGGTTGAGGCAAGCCGGCTAGAGTTGCCGCGGCGGGTTGGTCCCTCTATGGAGCTTTTTGACAAAAGTTGTCCAAACTTCTCCAAACTTCTGGGGCTTCTCCCAGATGTCCTTTTAAGGTTCTTGTGGGGTCCACAGCTCACCCCAAGGGTCCAGAAGTTCTGAGATGGTCCTTGGGGGGTGCGGACTACAACTCCCAGAATGCACCTGGCGCAAACTCCTTTTTGGCCACTGGACAGTGGTCAGCTGGTCGCTTTCTTCAGGAGTTGGTGCAGGGGACTCTGGATAGCAATTTTTCACCTGTAGCAAACAGGGAGTCCCTCCTTGAACCAGTTGAAGCCAGGCAAAGTCCTTCTTGTGGTGAAGCCCAAGTGTGCAGCTGGTGCAGTCCTTCTGAGTGCAGGTTCCAGGTGCAGGCCAGGGGTCCAGCAGGGCAGTCCTTCTTCTTCTGTTGTTCTTCCTTGTTGGATGTGGTAGGGAACTGAGGTGTGGGTGCAGGTCTGCCAGTTTTATCCTTGCTCCTGGGTGAAAAGCAGGGGGGTCCTGGTTCTCCAATCAGGGGCAGGGTCCTTCCCCCTGTGATGACCACTTCCTGGGAAGTGTGGCAAAAATCAATCCCAGGAGGCAACATTCTCTAAAAATCCATCATGGCTGAATCAGATTTTTGGAGGTTACATCTGGCTGAGCCCACCCACTGGTGTGGCTAAAAATCATAAACACACCCCTCTCCTGCCCTCTCCTAATCTAATCAAGGGGGCACCTAGTTGTCTGGGGTTGCAGGATGTGGGGGTGTTGCTGGTTGTTCCAAATGTCCTTCTCTGCCTTTGAAGACCAGTTTGGCAGCCCTCCCCCTTCCTGCCTCGCCATCTGCTGAGGGGAGATTCCTTCCCACAGGCACATTCCTTTGTGTGAAGCCAGGCCACTTCACACCTCATCAAGGCAGCTTGGCCAAGCTGCTCAAGGCTGGCCAATCAGAGCACAGCAGCAAAAACAATGCAGGGCTGAAATTGGAAACTTTTCAGGTAAGGTTTAAAATTCTTTACCTGAACAAGTTATATTAAATCCAACAACTGGAAGTTGTGGGATTTATTACAACGATTAATTTGATACCAATCTCTTGGTATGCATCATTTAAGGAGACTTTAAAAATTAAAATAAAGTCTCCCCATTCTAGCCTATGAAGGCCATTTACTACAATGAGGGAAAAACGAATTTGGCTGTTTTTACCTCACCAGGGCTTATAAAACTATTTTTATAAAGTCCCTGCTTATAGTTACATGGCACCCAGCCCTAGGGGCACATAGGGCACACCTTAGGGGTGACTTATATGTAAAAATAAGGTAGTTTAAGACTTTGGAACTACTTTTAATTCCAAAGTCGAATTTGCATATAACTTTAATTTAAAAGCAGCCAGCAAGGCAGGCCTGCCTTTAAAATGACACTGGGCACCTAAGCAGTGCACCTATGGGTGCACTACCTATGCTGTGGTCCCTAAACCTACATGCCCTACCATATACTAGGGACTTATAGGTAGGTTAACTTAGCCAATTATAATTAGCCTAATTTGCATATTGATTTTACACAGAGCACAGGCCCTGGGACTGGTTAGCAGTACCCAGGGCACCATCAGAGTCAGGAAAACACCAGCAAAAAGGGGAAAATGGGGGCAAAAAGTTAGGGGGCCTCTGCAATCAGCCCTGTTTTCTCACAGTGCCAAATCCTTGATTTCACCTCTACCACTGCCTTCTTCGACTGGCTGCCCTTAGAGAGATTCAAATTGCGCCTCTGATGTGAGCGCCTCTGATGTGTGCTGAATCCATAAAGTTGGCAGCTGTGTGTGCTGTCCTCATGGAGAACACAGCACCTGGTTCATTGTGAAGAACACATTAAAAAGCATCTGCAGTGTAGCATTGGGTGTTAGAATTATCTTAACACTCTTAATGGACTTTACCTCACCCTCCTTGATGGACATCCAGTGGTTTCATATGTCATGATCCAGCAAGAGTCACACAGGACTCCCACGGGATCGTGACATAAAAAGAAAATACAGGAAAATGCTGGCAGACATTCTTTTTAATTTCAATGATTAGACCACTGGGGTGGGCCAAGGGTTGGGGTGGGGGGTCTTCTCTGAACAACATTTGGTGACAAGAGCATGACTGGGTGCCCGCTTCCCAATCCACTTTTGGACCTCAGAGACCCCATCCCATGGAGCTGAATATTGAAAACAGAGGAGGGGGCAGGGGATTCTCCTCCCCAAGCTCCTAATGGGCCCTTAGGACCCCATCCCCAAGCACTGCTAAATGACTGTGTCCCAGGGAGCACACCCTTGTGGAAACAGGAGCTTCTCTGCCCACAGGAATGTGGGTAGGGAAGGTATGCCTGCTCTCACACAGCAAAAGCTTTGAATATACTCCTGATGGGTGGGAGTAGATATGTGTCTCCCTGCCTGTGCTCTTACAGGCAGGAAAATTCAGATTGCTCCCACCCAGATGGAGCAGAGGAAGTGCAAAACAGCTGCACTCACCAGGTAGGAGCAATTCTAGCTCCTGATGCACCAAGGATGGGTGCATGGGGGAGCCAGAAGGGTCTTAGGGGCTCTCTGGACAAATGTAGCATTTTGCAGGTGCCCTGGGTGGGCACTGGGGAAACCACCTAAGGCCCCTGGGCATGGGTCTCTGAGGTCACTATTGGCTTATGGAGGAGCCCCTCTTCTAAAAAAAAGAAAAGCTCTGAGGGTGCAGTTCTCAGGTCCCAAAGTTATTTAACTCTCACCATGCACAGCTAACATATTACATCACTCATCACATGCCCTATAACATTGTTGATAAGATCATTGCAGAATTTGAAATAACTTTATTAATGACAAATATGTGCATGTTGGGTGCGAATTATTGTTTTTTAAGGCACAAGTAGCAGATTGTTGGTTTTGTAGGGGAGTCGGATAGGAATTAAACTAAAATATAAACTATTTGATTTTGAAGGTATTTCATTCTTAAGTTATTGTTTATATTGTTATTGATCATTAATCATGTACATTGTTTTCTTTTGTAATTGTTCTATTTATTTATTTTTTACAATTTACAGTGCATGTAAGTATTTACATTTTTCTTAGTAATATATATTTTAGGTGTGAGTTGTTGATTTTACAGGAGAATAGGGAGGGAAAATATTGTAATTATTCCCTATAGGGGATATTTCATTTAATATGTGTGGGTTGGAAGCTAGTCACGTGGAGTGCACTATTGCCTGACATATTTTCTTGTATAGTGAGGTATGTAGGTGGTGATTGACAATTTCCAATTTAATGTCTAAAATGTTTACACTCTCCTCACTATATAAATTGCTCAATTTAATTTCATAATGATTATCATTTAAAAGATTCACAACAAAGTTGGAAGCTGAACTCCCAAATGATAGAAATAAAGAATATAAACAGGTGGGGAAATTCAGAGAAACAATGTCACAGCATTTGGACAATTTAAAAAACTGAAATCAACCACAGAAAACAGTTGTTTATACATTATGCTATGTTATGTTGATTTGTACGGAAATCACCCATGATGGTATCGTCTGATGTCCATAAGGCAGGGAGAGGTTCAGAGGTGTTGCAAGAGGTCATACCAGATCTTGGCTGTGAGGTATGAAAAGAAGCATATTCCTTCTTTTGTCTTGTTGATGTGAGGAAGGTGTGCTCATGCATGGAATGCATATTGAAGGTGTCTGGTGCTTGGTTAGAAGTTGATGTCAGGAATCCCCAAGGTGCCTCCTGCTTTCTCTGCCAGCATCCCCAGGGATTAGGGCTAAATCAAATCTCTGTTCTTGGTTAAACCTTCATGTTTCTAAGTAAACATAATGTGCTGTGTTACACAATTGGTTTTTATCAATGCTTGTTTTGCCAATGCTTGTTTGCTAATGTGAGCAGGTGTAGACATGTGCTTCTAATTGGGTGTGGTGTAGATGTGGTTCTAATTGGGTGGGGTGACTCACCCACATGTGGAAACTCAACTGCTTTCCTGATTGGCTATAAATAGCAGAATGAAGCATGCCTCCCTGCTTGGCTTTGTTTTGCTTCCTGATCTCATCATCTGATTTGGCAGTCCAGCCCCTGCTGTCATCCTTGTATTCAGGATGTTTGAGGCAATTATTTTCTTCGTTCCTGTACCAGCTGACATCAGGCATTCCTCCAGCACTCCAGAAAAGACTGCAACTAAGTGACTAGTATTCTCCAGGGAGTTTTTTCTTTGAGCGTCGCACTTTCCTAGAACAGCTGGTGTATTTCAAACCTCGTATTTTGGCAGAGTGCTTATCTTGAAGAGACAAATGCATTTCTGAACATTCTACATTATTATTGTAGTTACTTGGCTAAATGTGCTTTAGGAAATCTGCTTGAGCTCAAGCACTACAAAAAGTGACAGTGCTATTTTAAAAGAGCATTTACGTGACTTTTCTTTCTCTAATAGCATAACTCTTGGATTTAAATTGTGTCATTCATGCCTATGTTTCAGGTTTGAGGAATTTGCTTTTGAAGGGTTTTTCACACACATAGTGAAACCAAACCAAACTGTGCCACCCAAACTGTTTAAACTCAGAGTGGACATTTGTATTTCTTTGATTGTTTTTGTTCCTTTTAGTTTAACCTTCTGTATACAGGAAAGTTATATGTGATATAACTAATGCCCTTGTTTGTCTTTCTTGTGCATGATAAGTGCACCCACAGTTCTAATTGTAATGTGCAACAGTGAATCTCTGTGAAGCCAGCCCTAGTGTAGCAGTACTTATTGTTATGGTACTCAGTTTGGGTTTTTGGTAATGCAGTGTTAGTAATTGTGCCAACGGTTATTATTATCCAAGAAAAGTGCTGAAGCATCCCAGTGTTCTTCTACCGCTCCTGTGCCCATATCAGAAAGAGAGATTCAGTTTCAAGGACGTTTAGTGCACTAACTCTATTATCACTGTGTCAACAACGACCTGCCCCCCGAAGATACAGGGTGTCTGGTTGGACCGGCAAGACGTGGCAGTGTTTTGTCTCTTTCTCTTCCACTCCCCCTTCCCTTTTGGGACACCTGCCGGTGTTTCTGTGTCCACCAGGAAGTGCTGAGAGGTGTTCCAGGAGGTCAGGGGACATGCCATCGCCCCTGAAGACATTCTGCTTTTCAGGTGAGTGGCCCGTCTCAACAGTTAGGGCAGTGGTTGAAGTTCGCTGGACCAGTGTTGTGGAGAGCTTTGTAGGCATGGTGAGTAGCTTGAACTTACACCTTTCCTGAACTGGGAGTCAGTGGAGATTGTTGAGGTGTGGAGAGATGTGGTTATTTCACGGGATGATCAGGATGAGTGTGGCAGCAGTGTTCAAGGTGGTTTGGGGATGGCATAGAACATGGGCTGGGATTCTGAGTAGTATATCCATATTCAAGTCCTTCCGCAGTCAAGTCTGTGTGACAAGAATGATTACCTAAGTGGCAGAATTGTGACCCTTACCAAATGCTTTGACCTAATACGGTACATGATAAAACAAGATAAAGTCATGAAAGCCAAGGATTTGGGTGACAATGAACTAAAACTTGGAAATGAGCTTCATTGCGAACATGATCACTTCTGTTGAACCAGGCACAGACAACAAAAGGAGGCTTAATTTCTTAGAGTAATTCAGACTGCTTAGGCTGGTGGGCCAGAGAAAGACAATCCCTAAAAAAAATTCAATGATCAAGATGCAGGTGGATAAAGAGAAAGAGGCAGAGGGAAAAGAGGACCACAAGAACAGGTTAGGATATCTGAGTATATTACAGGTATGAACCTATGTAATAGACAGTTTGTACACGAAGAAGGGGAGGTCCTATGTTTGGAGTTATCTTAATGCCCTAGTAAACATTTAGATTATGTAAATGCTAGTGTGGATATTTTTCAGGTCTTTAGTAAATTAACACTGCTCAAGATACATGAATTGAATTGTCAATATGTGAGATGTACCTACATCCACAAATAGAAAAGAAATTTGGATGGTGAGTGGGGCTGAAGGAGATACTTTTGATTTGAATGTCTCACTTCATACCTTATACAAATTTGACTCACCAGAGGAGAGCAATAAGAAAGAAGTGGTACACACTTTGAAAGTGATGTTTTTTTAATACATGTGCACTCAGTAAGAGTGGCTTAAAACCCAACTCAAGGACAGCTCCTAACTAACCATCTGAGAGTATAGATGTTTTGCATAGATTAGTGATTGAAGATTTGAAACATCGAAGACCTTGCCATTTTAAACAGAACAGGAAGAACATAGCATGGTCACAATTTCAGGCCTTGGAAAATCTTAGTCAGGACCCTGGAATAGTGATTAAACCCTCTGATATAGGTGGCAAAGTGATGATAAGGGAAAGAAAGATTACGTCAGTGAAGTTGCTTGATAATAGGGATATCATGAATGGTATGAAAGAGTGAATGTAACATCATAAACATACAGAGAAATGTTACACTGACATGTTAACTGTATGGCAGATGAAACAAATTCAGAATTTGATGAATTCCTCTTTCGTAAGAATAAACTCACCAGGGGATGGTGGTCAGGCATCCAAAAATGTTGGTTGCCTCATCATGACATTCCGGGGGCCATCTGGGCACAAGGGAATCGGCCCTGGAGGTGTTTTTCAGAGGAGTGGGGCACATGAAGATGCTGTGGAAAGGAGGGCAATGGTCGGAGGAACAGACAGGGAACTGTTTTTCATCCAGCAGATTGAAGCCCAGAAAGGTGCTGCCTTTACACAACACAAGCATCCAACAGGCCGCATACCAGCTTGGCGTCAGAGATGACCAGCCTGGTATGGGCAAGGCAACTTGCTGGGCCAAAAGACCTGCTGCTGTTTTGTAAGCTGAGCAGAGAAGTGGAGAGCAGCACCTACCCTGCATCTCCCTTTTCAACAAGCCTGTGCACACGACTATAGGTGTGTTACGGTACCCTGCCTTTCAGGCACACAATGCATAGAGCCTGAGTCCAGTGAAAACAAACATTCTCTGTGTGGGATATCTCCTCCCTGAACCTTCCTCCGAGCCACCAGCAGTCGAAATAAAGGTAATTACTAGACCTTCGTGGTCAAGGCCCGACTGGAACCCAAAGCAGCCTTTGCACTTTTGTCAGCACAGCCCCCATATCAGGGGACGGGGTGCAAGTGGGAAGCACTGCTGCTTTTGTTACTGGGGGCTGATATTGCAGCACCACTGAAAACACAGCCCCCAGTGACAAAACTGGTTCCCACCACTGCAAAACCAGCCCCTATCCTTCCAACCTCCCACGGAAATGCCCAATGGCCACTATGGCCAGTCTGGCCCTGTTGGTGGTGGAAGTATCCCTCAAGGTGGGAGGCAATATGGAATCTGTGACAGGGAACACGCATACATGTAGTCCCACCTCCCAACCTAGATCTCTGTGAGATCCCCCAACAGCCATCAACAAATTTCCATCTATCAAGTTCGTGATCCTGGGTACGCTACACTACAATTCTGGTAGGCACAGTGGGGATTACTTTGTATTGGTGTGGAAAGGAAGACTGAAAGTCTGCTGTTCACGATGTGAGGAGCTAAGAGTCTTCCATCGAGAACTGGAAGCAAGCAAATCCCTTTCTTTCATACCTATAGCTCAGTGCAAAAGTGAAATTTGGGGCTAGACCTACCAAGAGGGGGTTGTGCTGGTGAGGCCACCCCTAAAGAGCCCTTTCCCTTCTCCATGTTGCGCTCTACCCTTTTTCCTGAGATTTTTCTTCAACCATCCTCTGTTTACTTTTTACAGCACACCACATCACTTCGCTTAGTCTTGTAATCAAGTGTACTCGGTTGCTCATCCCTTATTTCCTTTCTCCTTACATTTTATTTTATTTATATTTCATTTTGTTCACCTCTTGTCTACCTAACATAATGCAGTACATAGTCCTGTGCTGTCCCGGCCCCTGCTCACTAGAGACATCCTTTCTTATTACACCATTCATACTGAGCAGTTTGCCTGAAGCATAAGCAGATCCTGTTCTTATCTTTTCTACTTCGTCTGTACATGACCCTCCAACATCTCAGTGTGATTTCTTTGTACATCAATGGCTAAATTCATTATATAGAATGTTGGATAATGCTGGCCTATCTGTCCTCTAAACATGTGGGCATCATACCCATGTAGTAAACACATCTGGTGTAGGTCAAGCCTGAGAAACTCAAGAGGGTCGAAGGTCATAGGATCATTTATAGCTGTTGCAACCACTAGAAAGATCACACGGGTGACTCCTCCGATGTGAACTTAAGAAAATATGTGCTTACCATTTTAACACAGAAAACACTCCCATGCATAGTAATACAGACATGGCTAGATTCTGAAGGCCTCTGTGCTTTTGGCAAGCTTCAGATTGGTTAAAAGGATAGCTAGTATAGACTTTACTTACTCCCCTACTGAGGGAAAAATGTCCTATCTACTCAGACTTAATAGAATTATAGCTGAAATAGATACAACTCCTATGGTTTTGGGAGGAGACTGGAACCTAATGATGGTTGCAGTCATGGACTCTACAGGGTCAATTGACTCAGCTAACAATGGAGACAGGGTGCTTATGAAACACATTCAGGCTAACCGAGATCTCTTGCACATTGGGCATTTGTTGCGTCTCTCTGATATAGAATATTCTTGTCTTTCAAGCCTACCTGGCACCCTGACTAGACTAGATTATTTTTTAATTTCTCATTAGTTGACCCTACTAGTCTTAGGCCCTCATTATGAACACAGCGGGAATCTCTGCCGTATTCATGCTGGCGGTCTGAACACAGACCGCCAGCCTGCTGAGGACCTTGCTGGCCGTATAATCAACATTCTGCTGGGATGGTGAGAGGAAACAGTATTTCTGCCTGCCGGCCCAACAGAATGCTGGGCCTAGACATTGCCGGCGGCTCCACATGGAGCCGTCGTCAATGCCGTAGTGCGGCGGGTGCAGCAGCACCCATCGCGCAGATCACTGCCGTAAATCAGGCAGTGACCTGCGTGATGGGGCTGTGCACGGGGTCCCTGAGCACCCATTCCACCAGCCTTTCCGTGGCAGGGGTAACGGCAAGGGAAATGCTGGAGGAAATCTGGGTTCTTTATCCGGAAGGCAGCACTGCTTGCGGCACTGCCCTGTCAGATAGAGAAATCCACCATTGTCAGGCTGCCTGTCGGCGGTAGCCTGGTGGTGGCAGAGGGCCACCTGTGGCGGTCTTCCGATGTTGGTAATATGGCGGTCCAGACCGCCATGCCGGTGGCGGTGTTTTCCGCCGCCGCCGGCATGGCAGTCTGGACCGCCATGTTCATAATGAGGCCCTTAGACTGTACAATATTAGGAGGATTTATTTCTAACCATTCACAAATATGCATATCGATAGAATAGGGACTTTCCAAACTAGTCTGGCAACCGTGGTACCTGAATACCTCATACTATAAAATTCCTGCAGAAAAAGTGCACCTGAAAGTACATGTTGCAGCCTATCTGAGAGACAACGTGGGTTCAGTGGCCTCATCTCAAACCATTTGGGCAACTGCCAAGCCACAATCAGTCAACCCATGATTAATGATGGCATTAACAATAGAAGTAAAAGTGAACAACCAGCAGCCCATGACTCTGACAATAAATCAAATACCCAGCTGTATACAGCGAGCCCCATTGATAAGATTTGATAATAGTTTATGCTCTCTATACTTCCAAGGCAGAATACATGCTTGTTGGACTCAAGGCCCAACACTACCAGCAAGGTAAGAAAATAAGTGGATACTTGCTTCGCAACTCAGGCAGAGGAAAGCTGTAATGGCCAGGTCAGCCACCATGAATCACATGGATCATATAGTTAGGAATGCACAGGACACTGTCTCACCATTTGCCATGTACTACAGAGACTTGAAGTAGCAGAAGACAGGACCCATACTGATCAGTTTTTCATTACTTTAAAACTCACATGCCTCATTGAGAAATGTAGGGAGTTGGTGGAAGGGGGGAAAACCAGTGAAGAAATTGCCCAATTAATGTTCAAACTTCCCTACAGTAAAGACCGGGTGAAGATGGTTTCACAGGTGCATTTATAAGTCAGACAAAGCTGAAATACTGCAACCTTTGTACACTGCTTACAAGGAGTCAGAACAGAGTTTGAGGACACACCATTCTATGTAGAGGTTACCACTCAATGTCTCCCCTAAATGGAGATGTAAACATTTTAGCAGGGATAGTGGCCACCCGTCATATACAAGTCATTCCTACACTTATGTTATGGAGGGCTTTGTATGCAGTGAAACATCTGGGAACTACTTGAGTACTCTAGCCCATCTCCTCTTCTCTCCCAAAATATAACAGACAGTTTAGTGGCCTTATCACTCAATGCCCAAAAGGCATTTGACACAATTAAATGGCACTATTTTTTATGCCCTCCAAAAACGTGGCCTCAGTGAAGACTTTATAACTAAAGTTAAAACATTATTTGAGTCTCCCACTGCCTAGGTTAATTGCAGAGGAATTTGGTCAGATCCTTTCAACGCCCAACAAGGAATGCACAAAGGGTACCCATTGTCACCTTTGTTATTACTCTTGGTGATGGAACCCCTGGTAGTAGCCATTCTTCAGTCACATGGTACTGTTAGAATTTCTAACTGAGGAGGGCTGTCTCCAATACTACTGTACACTGAGGTCTTGCTACTTACACTTACAGACCTGGGGAGCTATTTCTTGTCCCTTGTATCATTTATCTTAGAGCTTGAAGAGATTTTGTGGTATAAGATCAATTGGAAATAAACTGAAGCACTGCTTATATCAAGGATTACAACCAGCGGCGGCTACCGCAAATCTCAAGGGGAAGACAGGGGGGAACAGCAACGATGGGGGAAATAGATTATAAAAAATACAATACAAATTATTGATCCCGTTGCCTGCCACATTCCTCCTCTTCTCTTCTGGTTTCCCAGCATTCACTTGGACACCAGCACAGCCTCCCCAGCAATCCTGATGCTGCACTCATGCTAAACCTAGCAAGAGAGCAACATCAGGATTAGTCTGATTGGCTTGTTCTGCCACTCAGATAGCGCACTGGAGCCTGTGCAGTTCCTCCAACATATCTGTGCTGCACAGCCGGGTTGGAGAAACCTGAGTGCACATGTGTGTTTGGCTGACCTCAGACGGCTGGCCAAACACACATGCGCACAGACTCAACTCCCATCTCCCCCTTCCTGTGGCCCAGTTCCACCCTCCTGCACTTGCTGCTGGCTGAGCCAGCAGCTGTAAAATAAAACAATAATGAAATATTGTTATTTTTTTTACAGTTCCTGGCTCTTAGCCTGAGGGACAACACTCCTCCAACCATTGCAGAGGAGCCACCCCTGGTTACAACATTACTAACTATAATATTCAATGGCCACCAGCAAGCATCACGGAGCATACATTGTTCTCAACAATGTATCAACCACATTTATCTATCTGGGCACAGAGTTGAAGCAGTAAAAATGGTGGTGGCCTGTTACGAGTGTGCTACACTCTCATTATTAAAGGTCATAGAAAAAGACATCAAGGTGTTTGTCTGAGGCACTACAAAATCATGGTTAAACGTTTCAAAATTATCACACAGACGATATGGTAACCTTGGACTTCCTTTGTTGGAACAGTATTACACTGCTTTACAATTGGTACAAACAGGGTATTTGAACAAAAAATTGAACTGTAAATAACAGGAGACAGAAAAATGGAGAAAGAAAAACTTGTGATGCAAAGATATTGTGATGCAGAAATACTGTTGTCAATTTTTTCAGATGAGTAATATCATTAAGAGTACTGTAATTCTAAATATTGTTTTCAATAAAACAGTTGTCAAGAATAGGTTTTTCTTAATTAAATCAATGTGTTTTAGTTGATATAGTAATTCTATGTGTTAGCATTGTTTGTATAATTGTTATTAATCTTCTTACATATACTTTGTAATTTTAAGTGATTTATTATTTTCAATTTAATTGCTAATAGTAATTTATAGTGTTATAGTAGCTTGCTGGGTTTGTAGGGGAATAGCGTGGGAAGTTAAGTGATAATTATTATTCATTGATAGAAATTTTTAATTAATTATTCATTAATTAATGATTGTTAATTAATTAATGATTTTAAGTAAGTATGTGATTGATATTCATCATGTCTATTATGTAATACTGACATATACTTATAATTTAGGTGTGGGTTGCTATTTTTGTTGGGGTATAGGGTGAGAAGTTAATTAGGTAATAAGTAATTACCAATTGATTTCAAATTAATTGTTTATCATTTAATTAATATTAATTATGTAAATTGTATACTCATCCTATATTATTATACTCATATTGTAGGTGTGGGCTGCTGGGTTTGTAGGGGTGTAGAGAAGCAAATTAATTAAGTAGTAATTAATTACTAATTAAAAATGTATAATTAATTATTTAATTGATTACTCTTTACTTACATTATATAATTCTGATTTAATTTAGTTATAATTTAGTTGTAGATTGCAAGGTTTGTTGTAATATATTGTAAGCAGTTAATTAAATAATAGTAAACAAATAATTATTAATGTATAATTAAATATTTAATTGTTTAATTGTTTATCAATTATGTAAATTGTATTGTTTTCATTTTTATTTTAGGTGTAGATTGCTAGGTTTGTAGGAGTATACGGTGGAAAGATAATTAACTAACAATTAAATAAGCATCAGTTTTTAAATTGACCATTAATGTTTACATTGTTTATGTATTTTATAAATTGGATAATTGCTCTTTATCTTTTTAATTTTCATATATATTTTATGTTGAACAAAAATGTTTATATATAGATTGTTATATTTTTCTAAATAAATAGGGTTATTCAAGTGTGTAACGTGTTTGAAGTGAAGCAGTTTATCTACTGTTGCTTAAAGTGGAGTGGGAATTGTAAATCTTACCTCTCCAAAGTCCAGCGCTTTCCCTACTGTTGGACAGACTGGAGTAGAAATAGTAAATTTTACCCCTTCAAAGTCCCACCTTTTCCCTACTGTAGTGCAGACTGGAGTGGGAATAGTAAAGTTGACCCCTTCAAAGTCCAACGCTCTCCCTACTGTTGCAGACTGGAGAGGGAATAGAAAATGTAAACCCTCCGAAGTCCAATGCTTTCTGTACTGTTGCACAGACTGGAAAGAGAATTGTAGGTCTTACCCCTCCAAAGTCCTGCACTTTCCCTATTGTTGCACAGACTTGAGTGTGAATAGTACATTGTATCCCTCTGAAGTTCAATGAATACCCTACTGTTGTACTGACTGGAGTGTGAATAGTAAATTTAACCTCCCTGAACTTCCACTTTTTCCCTACTGTTGCACTGTTAATAGTAGTAATAATCCCTCTGAATTCCTGTTATTTCTATACTGTTTCAAAAACTAGAGAGGGACTAGTATGTCTAATATTCCCCGACTCCAATACATTTTCTAACATTGCTTAAACATTTATTTTTATTCTTATTTGTTCATAATTTAATTTTATAGTATTTGTTTATATTTGTATTTGTTTTAAAATTTTCATAATATGTTTTGTAAATGTGTTAGTATTTTTATTTATTTTTAATTTATTTGGTAATTTATTTAATGATTTGTAGTTTAATTTTTTATACGTTTCTGTTTTGTGGAAAATACACACACAAACATATTAATAATTGTGCTATAATATATATGTGTATATATATATATATACATATACATAAAAATATATATGCACACACACACACATATATATTTATGTGTGTTTATATAAGTTTATATTTATATGTAGTATTAACTGTTAGTGAAATGTATTTAATTTACAGTATATTAATGATTTATATTACATTTACTTAAGATTTGATACTTTAATCTATGTGTATGTTAAGAAACAATAATTGTATATGCTTTTGAATTATATTTGTGTGAAATAATGTATTTTTCAATATGTTTATACTTACTATTATGAGGATAGGAAACCAATATTTGTGCAAACTATATTTTTGACACAATATGTCTGTCACACCATATCGTTGATTCCACTAATATGCCAGTGATCCCACAAATAGTCCACATGTAGACATATTCCAAAGATACCCCTCTGTGAATTACTATTGAACAGAAACTCACGTTGAGTAGTCTAGGCCAGTAACTACTATATAAATATAAGATTTACTCATTCTTGACATTTAATCCAGTAATTCATGCAATACTAAAGGTTTGATTGCAGGCCAGCAAACTACTAAATATTTGCACACCCTGCACGGAGGGACAAGACAAATGTTTTACTGAGATGTTTGGAATGAGACAGGCATCTTTACCCTAGACTAACTTCTAGACAAGGTAACTTAAACACTTTCACGGTGATTAATGAGGGATTCCACCTGCTGGTGACTCAAAAGTGAAAGTACGTTCAATTACAGCACTGCTTCTGTTGAAGGCTAGGGTCACAGCCTTGCCCAGATATTTTATAAAATGTTGACATAAGACTTGCACTCTAAACCTCAAATATCACAACATTTTGATAAGTGGCAGGAACTTGTACAGTTAGAGTACTTGAAGGAAGACTAAGAATAGTTCCTTTAAAATTTACAGTGAGGAACAGGAGAATCTCAATCAAAAGTCTGTCTGTTAAAATTTTTCCCAGACTGATATTGGACCCCCAGGAAGTTAATGATAATGGGCATTTTGCACTACTCAGGTTGTTTGATGTGTGGGCAGCTGGGTTGTGATACCATCCACTTGCTAGTTGATGCCTAGATATACTCAAATTGCAGGAAACAATAGGGAGTCCTCTTGCCAACTCCCTAGCTTTCTCCACAACCCTACCCAAGCACCTGATCATGCTTCATGACATGTCTGACCTGCCTTTGATAACAAATCATTAACCACTCTTCCTTGCTCCAGTGATAACAGCTGTCAAAATGTATACCCTACCCCACTGGTATTGCCTGTACCCTTCTAGGTAAGAGAAGTGGCTAACAGAGATGTACAAGACAGCCTCATATAAATGACTTATACAGTATGTGCCACCAGTTGCAAAACAGAATCTTGCATGATGCACACGTGTGTTTACTGTCTCTGTGTTGGGACTGGTATGACAAACTTCCCAGTGCTGCTATTGTTCCCAGGCTTGCTCTGTATCACTGGCCCTTGGTGTACTTGGCACTATGTATAAAGGGTTGCCATCACTACCTGCGCCTACTTTGGTGATACAGTACAGTCTACTTAGATATAAGCAAGACATGTTGACCACATGTACCATAATGCAATACAAAGGGTCAAACTGTGCTGGGAAGTGCTGTAGTATAGAGTGCATCTACAAAACCTTCCCTTTCTTCCTTAGGCCCAGATTTACAAGAAATGGTGCGAAACTGCGCCAGTGCAGTTTTGCATCAAAAAATGTAACACCGTGCTGTGACATTTTCTTGCGTCATGTCAGTGCCATATTAACAATATGGCGCAACATTGAGATAACAAAAGCTTAGCGCCACAAAGAATGGTGCTAACATAAGCAACATGTCACAAAAGTAAATGGCACTATTGCCAGAAAAGTGGCGCTCCCCTGATTTACGGCATGTTACGAAAAGCATCCAGGAAAAGCCTGCGAAAAAGCCAAAAAGAAGCCTGAAAATAGAAAAAATTAGAATTCTAGTAAGGAGAGACCCCAGAGACCCCAGTGAGCCTGGTACCAGCCAGAATGCACATGCAGAGTTACAGATTAAGGGGAAAAGAAAGAGGAAGTGCAAGTTCAGTCAGGAGGAAAATAAAATACTGATCACAGAGGTGACACGCACCAGCAGTAGGTCTTTGCTATCTCTAAATTGCTAATAGGTAGGAGGGAAGTCATTTGGCAGTCCATAGTAGATAAAGTCAACAGCGCAAGTCACATACCTTCAACACATGCTAAATTTAAATTAGATGACCTGTGTCAAGATGTGTATCCATCCACAACCAGAATGCCACGTACCTTGCAGAAATTGGTCTTCAATAGCTGACATCACACTATTGGCAACCTGACAGCAACCTCAGCACAGGTGATACACATTGCCAAATATGTCACAAATCACTGCTGGTCATGTTATTGGAATGTGCAAAACATTTTCTTTATAGACATGCTATTACCTACATAATAAACATGATGGAGAGGAAGCTGTATGGTACAAGATTTATTGAACAACATACTTAAGTCTATGTACACACTATCTAAATTACCTAACTAAACTATGCTAACCTGCACTAACTTATCCTACCTTATAAGAACAGCTATCTTAGCTTAGCCTACCCTATTTTAAACATCAGATGCCACAATTGGACATGAAATCCTCACCCCCTCAAATTACATCCATTGACAAGGACAACAGTGACTGAAGCTGAACATTGACTAACCAAACATATATATTAAACAAATATATATGTTTTTGTATCTTTTATTGTTTTTTATTGTATGCATGGAAAATTGACCTAAAACATCACCCCCACTATCACACTGATGCCCAAAACTCCCACCCCCTACTTTTATACATCTATGGCCTAAAAATACCTATACTAAACTAACATAACTATCTGATGAAACCCCAAATAAGAAAAAAGAACAGTTCAATCAAGGGGAAGGGAAAACTTTCACAATCACAAATCTTCCAGATCAATGTCTCTTCTGGTTGGCCTGTATGTTCTTCACTGTTTTCAATATTTATTCCACCTTATGCTCCAGCTGAGCAATCCTGTGTTTCTGATCTGCCAGTTCAGTACACAGGTCTTGGATGTATGATTGCTCCACATGGTACTGCCCTGGCTGGGTTCCTGTAGGTGGAGGCTGTTCAGTAGGTGGCATAGGTGCAGAGGATGGTCCTGCTTCTGATTGTCCTCCAACATCAGTTGTAGCTGACCTGTCTGCTGATTGGGTGGTAGAACTACCTTTGTCTCTTCCTGGCCCCTCAAGTGAGAATGCCCACCACCTCCCTGAGCACTTTCAACAGTCATAGAGGGTCTCCATTTTCCTGTACCCCCTGTGGACCTGCCTAATGTGGTGGCAACATTCTACCCATTTACCAAAATGTATTTTTTCAGCAGGGGTCATGTTGGCAGCTGCATTAAAAATAGAACATGTTAGGCCACTCTCTGTCAAGCAAAAGGCAAACAGGCATGCAGTGAAAACAGCAACTGCAAAGCTCTGACATTGATATACACATTTAAATAATTTGCTCCTATGGGCAAGGTATTGACAATTTGGCCCATCTCCAATCCTCCTAGAAATGGGACTTGTTCAAGATTCCACAGCTATCCACTGTGGACCGATATAAAGTCACTGTCCTTTATCATCTCCTAAGGACTATGACACCATTGACAACTATTGTCATGCACATCATCCATGTGACCATGGTATGTCCTCCTCAACATGTGGGATAGCTCTTCTTTGACCCACATTCATGCACCATAGACCCCTGCTCTTATTGCCTGTACAAAACCCATCTGAGCAAAGAGTTCTACTGACAGGTAGGCTCACAACAGTTAGTGCCTGCTATGGCACGGATAGTGTATGACTACTTTCAACATGAAAAAGGTCTGTGACAGGTATAATATGGGAGAATGATGGGAACAGTAGTCAGACATGTCACACAGAGAAGGGTGACACAATACAAATATTCTCACAGCTCTGTACCAGGTTCATTGTGCCTTAACGGAGGGAGAGTCCAAGAGTACCTTTATGTCTAGCACTATGTGTAGCGTAATTTAGGGCATATTTATACTTTTTGGTGCAAAACTCCACTAATGCAGTTTTGCACCAAAACGTTTAGCACCGGCTTGCGCCATTCCTGATCACCAGCCGGGTGCCATATTTATTGAATGGCAAAAGCCGGTGCATATGGTGGGCTAGTGTAAAAAAAAATAATGACGTTAGCTGGGTTTAGCTAGTGGTATGGGAGAAGGGGGTTTTGCACCAAAACATTATGCTAGGGAGGTTAGAGTAAAAAAAGATTAATCTAACCAGCCTAGCGTCATTTTCTGACGCAAAACCATCCATGCCACATACCTCCTGTCTTAGAAAAGACATGAGTCATGCCCACCACCCTAATGGCCAGCACAGGGGACCAGTGTCCCCTGGGCATGGTCATTGCACCCTGTGCCATGCAGGGGGCCCCAAGTTGGGCCCCCAATGGCACTTTAATTAAAAAGAAATTACCTATACTTACCTGGGATGAGGTCGCCCATCCTCTGGTGTTCCTCTGGTGTGGGTGGGGGTGTTCCTGGGGCTTGAGGAGGATGGTGTTTAACCATGGAAATGGATCCACAGGTCTGTTAATGCCTGGTCTGATCCAGCTGTTAAATAAATTATTTAGCCCCTCCTCCCACCCGTGCGTCTTTTTAGCACGGGGGATAAACATGGGACTATGGAGTTAGCACCATTTTTTAAATAGGAACGCCTACCAGGCATCTCATTGACCCAAGGTAGGTTCACGCATATAAAAAATGGTGCAAACTCCAATATTTTGACGTTAGACATGTCTAACGTCAAAATATAAATATGGAGTTAGTTTTGTGCCAAATTTGCCTAAAAAAAATGACGCAAATTCAGCGCAAATGGGGTATAAATATGTCCCCTTGTATACAGGTCAAAAACATATTATTAGCATGTAGCACTACACAACTCAGTGCCACCATCTCATATGTGGGTGCACACATGTCAAAGACCTATTCTGCACTGGGAATTTGGGTCAGCGCTGACTAATGCTGTGCACTAACAGAGAATGTTTGACGTGATGGAATCTGGTCTGACAAGGTTGTATGGACAACCCCAAGGCCACACACAGAGGTCAAGATATCTGAGGATGATATGTGTTGGCAAGGTAGTGACTAATGACACTGAGTATGGGGTAGGACACCGTCATGCTGGTTGAGATGTAACTAGTGCTGAATTGTTGGACGCTGCACAATACATAGCATCATGTTGGTAGTATACACATGGACAAAAATATCTTCGCATATACAGAGTCGACGTGTGCCACGTGGGGCATACAGAGCAGTCACATCTTTAGCAAACAACATATGAACATTGTCCAAATATATGTCTGATCCTCAAAATCATGCACATTTACCAACACTGTTGTTAGGACTGTTGTACCATGACACATATTTACAAGTCTCTACCGGTACATGTTGACACCAGTGCATTGTGTACTAGGGATTCACATCTCAACAAATTAGTCCACATCCATGTTTTGCATATGAGGACTTTAATGGCAATCATGTAATTGTTCAAGAGCATCACATATGACCATGGCACATCTCATACCATACTCTCATCACAGAAGATGTAAATATTTTGACACTTATCTGCAAAAACTGCATCAACAAAAGTGGTGACTTCTCCAATAGTTTAGGGAGGGGACACTACCTGCAAGAGTAAGCATGAGACATAGCATTGAGGATGTTGATCAGTTAACAGCATGGTTAGATATTGCATATCACACAGATTTACCTGAAGTATGTCTGTGTGACATAAATTGCATAGGTCAGCTTGACATGTGGACATGTGTACAAGGACAATAGATACATGCCTCAGCGACATTGTACACATTTTGCAAAGGTCTCATCAGTGCATCATTTGAAAAATTGTTATGTCACCCAGCACATACGTCACTCAAGGGACACACTCAGGCATGTTCCATTTACTCCTGCATCACTTCCATCATCACAAGTACATGACTATGCAACATATGACATCTGTCAATCCCTCCCTTAGTTGTCAAGGACATATCTTCCAGTGAAAGTGTTCTATACATCCATGACACAGTTGTGCCAATATTTCCATACTATCTCTGTGTAAAATATATACTATACAGGAGATTAGGTGAGTGATGAGCTATTTGCCAACAACATGTTGCTTCACTGGCTTTTTCATGGTTGCATATGTTCAAATTGGACCCTACCCACTAGGCAGCCCTGATGATTCACTTTGTAAATTTGGGCATATGTCAAACAGACATGCAGTAGCATTCACACAACTGGAGTAACCCACAAAGTGTTATACTCACTAACTGTTCTGCAGACTTCAATTGAAGTCCAGCAGGTCACGCTCACACGCAATAAGGTCCACCCAACGATGTTTAAGTTGCTGGACCGTCCTCTTTACCTGAAATATCTGGTTCATATGGGGCAGAACCTTTCCTCAACACAGCTTTCTTGCCTCAGTGCAGCAATCCTGGATTAACCTGCCCCCCTGTGCCACCACATAGAGGAGATAGTGCAGGACCAACCATATGAAACTTTCCACCTCATCAGCTCCAAAATCACAAGCCCTACCCTTCCCTGACATTCTACCCTCCCACATCATCTTAAACTCCCAAAACTATAGAAACACTACCCTAACCCCAACTGACACAACCGCTTAACTACCCCTAATACAATGACAACACAGTAGACAGTACAATTATTGCACACCAAATGGACACAAGGAACAATACAGGGGCACAGCACAACACACCTCTTCAAATGCACTCAAGATCTCTCCACAAAACAATAACAACCTTCCTCCAAGACAGACAAAAAGAATGTGAGTAGAAAATTAAAGCAAAGTAAGTTTGCAGATCCTGTTATGGATCATGCCAGATCTATATCACTTCCTGTGCACATGGGGCACGTTTTTGGGAATGCATTTTTTTTTTAGTAATGCAAATTTTCTTTTACACAAAGCCCATAAGTGTAATTTTCCCATGTTGTCACAAAGGTAAAACATAGTGTAGTACATATGCGTTGTATGGTTTTCATTGTATGTTTCCCCACTCAAAGTGTGTAAAAAACATGCATATGACCAATGCATTGTTTTGTGGGTAGAAATGTGAGTAATGTGTGTTTGAAGGTGTATGGCGTCATGTAGTACACATGTTCACATTTTCCATGCCTTGTGGATTGAGGTCCTGCATATGTACGTTCGCATGACACATACTGCTCTCTACAAGTGTACAATGTTTGTGTCAGCTGTTTACAGGGATGATGATTCATGACTTTGAGGATATGTACATGCTAAGGCTAAATTATTTTATGTTATTGTACATGTACACTACAGGTATTTGTTTTGTGTGCTGACATTGTGTTGTCATCAAATTACAATACCCTTGTCACACCCATGGATTGCATGTACTAGACATGGAATGTGATTGTTACATTAACATGTAGACTTGTGCACATCATATATTATGTCCAACATCCTACAATGCAGAGTGCATGCTGTCATGCAAGGTTGTGTGTGAGTGGGTGTTTTTATTTAGTTCTGGAGGCATGTTTTGTGATGTGATAGATGGAAAATTGTAATGGTGTATTTTTTAATGACATGGAATGCATGTGAATGACAATTGTTTGTTGTGCCTCTTCATTTTCCTCAATCTACAGTAGTGTGTTCTGGGTTGTCACTTTTACAATCCATGCACTGAATAATGGGTCAATGCAGTCCTTCTGTGCACTATCTTGCTCATAATGGTATATTACATTTTGTCCAATGTTGTAACATTTCTCCTTTACCTAGGTGTGCAGAGGTGATTTCTCCATACACCAGGTCGATTAATGCATCTTTGTATTTGTGCATGTTCAAATTTGTGATACAAACAATGTAGGGTGACAACGAGGGAGTACATTAGGTAGTAATTTGTGTAACGGTTCCTTACACATACACTTTGACAGTGGCATTGCTTTTCATGTGTCATTTCACTGACTTTGTTTTGCCACAAACTCTGAATGGCAGGGCTGTTGTCAGACAAGGAGTACAGAGTACACAGTGCACAATGTTGAGCAGTGACACAAAACCATTGCCTACACCCCCTGCCCTAATATCTACTAGGGGCTTACAGGTCAATTGGTGTCAGCAATACCCTATTATCTACTAGGGACTTACATGAAACTGTGATATGTGGTTTTCATGTCTTCCTTCTGTGCTGATATACTTCACTTGTAGACATTGGAACAGGTACATGTGTTGCAACCTGGGGTGCTAAGAATGTCAGTGCCATCAGTCCTTGTTAGTGCTGGGATATCATACTGGGGGACTTGCTAACAGCGGGAGTGTGACGTAAAATAGCATACACACTGCGTAAGTTTGTGTGTGGACTCTCATGGCTAGAGTGTTGATTTGTAAACTAAATTTGACATTTTATGGTGATTCCCACACGTTGCAGCTGCCTTGTGTACTGTAGGTGTCTTTTGTCACTTGGCTGTCACTTTTTGCAGATTTTTAATTAGCTCCTCATCTTCCTCCTCCTCACTGTCAAACCCTTCATATATGTTACAGTATTTGGTTAACACAAAACTTGCTCACACACTTTGGTTTATGTCCAGAACCATCGCTATTTGCTGTAGTATTTCCATTGTAAGCAGGATTGGTGGCTGACTCCCACACATATACAGACTTCAGTCACAACACTTGTGCAGTCTTTGAGTGACCTCCAAAAAGTGGCTGGGCCAGTTGAGTAGAGGTGTGTTTCAGATGTCCTTCAAAATGTGTGGTTTTCACATGTGTACTCCCACACAGCTGCAGCCAACATCCTTTGTCAGATGCACAATGAGTGTGGATTGCATGTATAATTGGTTCTGACCGATATGAATGCAACATGCCTGTGGTAATATGTCTGTGTCCTGTGTTCCACATGCATATTTCCTAGGATTTGGAACATTAAATCTCATATGTTTACATACGTTCAAGGTGACAACTGACTTAAATGTGGAAGGGCTAGACATTGGGATAGACATTGAGGTGTTGTGTCCTCTGTATTTCATTTACTATTTGTTAAAGATGTTGGTACTGAGGAGTGTGTGGGTATTTTTCACCTGTGATAGTGCCAGTCAGACAGTGATTTGTCACATAGCTCACAGTGGCCCACTGATACTGGCACAGCCTACTGCTGATCTACCTTTGCCTAACCGATAGATGGCATTCACCACTTGGATCCTAAGTTTTTCTGCTGTCATATTTTATTCTGATAGATTTGTGTGATATGAGTTTAGCTATGTGATAACTATGTTCAAATGGCAATGTATACATTTCACTTGCACATTCCTTCCTCACTGCAATGTGTGTGTAAGCTGGGACTTCTAGAGTGTGTGAGTCCTTGTCTACCAACTGTCTTGGGCTACTTAAGGTTTCAGATTTGTGGATGATTTACTGTCGCATACTAATGTCTGAAATTACTCCAATAAAGTTGTGAAGAAAAGTGAATGATTTACAGCAATGGTGCATAGTGGCTATATGTTGGCAGTATTCATGACAAAAATACACTAATGCTGTCCTTCTGTGTACCCCAGCAGCAGTATTAAGTAGTCCTCTTTCATGTGGTGGGGCATCATTTTCCTCATCCTCCTCCCTAAGGACCACCACCTGTTCCTCCAAGGGGACATTGGTCCTCAGATATATATTGTGCAATATGGCACACACAACTATAATTTTGCACACAAGTGGTGGTGAGTAGAACAGTTTGACTCCAGAAAAATCAAGGCATCTAAAGTGGCCCCTTAGAATGCAAAATGTCCTCTACACCACATTCCTGATCTTTTTGTGTGCCTCATTATATACCTTCTCAGAGTCCATTTGTGGGTTGGCAAATGGGGTCATCACCCACAGTTGGATGCCATATCCCTGGCCTGCTGCAGTGGGAGAGGAGGGACAGGGTTAGATTTGCCTTGTTTTTTTTTTTTTTACTGGCCTGGCACAGTATAGGTGCATGAATTAGGGGATCAGACTTCCTTCTCACGTTGTGTGAGTTTGTGTTTGCATATATAATTATATAGCTGTGTTGTGATACTCCATCCAATTGAGCGTATAGTCTTAGGGGCATGGGGATTGTGTTATTTGATTAGCATTAGAGTTCACCCATGAAGGATGTGTGTGATATAGATGTACCTAGATTACATTTCTTGTTACATGCGACTGTAGGAGGCTAGCCTGGTTTGTAGTTGGAACCTAAGGTACTTACGCCTTATACCAGGTCCAGTTATCCCTTATAACTGAAATTTAGTCAGTGTTCTAGCAGCTTAGGCTGTCTAGTGGTAGCAGTAGCAGAGCAGCTTAGGCTGAACCAGGAGACATGCAAAGCTCCTGCAATACCACTATAGTTACAAGGACTTACATACAAAAAAAGGCAATACTCAGTGTTATCAAAAATAAAGATTCTTTATTTTAGTGTCACAAGGCCAAAAATATCTTCTGGAGGTAAGTATTATACACAATATATACACAAGAGACAAAAATCAGGTAAGTAAATGGTAATAGAACAGTGCAAGCAGTAGAAAATTCAATAGAATTCAATAGGCATAGGGGCAACACAAACCATATACTAAGAAAGTGGAATGCAAATCACAAATTCCCCCCTAGGAAAGTGTAGTGTGTAGAGGGGTTCTGGGAGTGTAAGAGAACACCAAAGGAAAGTAAAACACTCCACCCCAGAGCCCAGGAAAGTAGGAGTAAAGTACTGCAAGTTTCCTCAGGATACACTACTGTACAAGTCGTGATGAGTTATTGTAAGAACAAAGGAGTTATTGTAAGAACAAAGCAAGACTGCAAAGAACAAATGGTGGATTCCTGGACCAGAAAGCCTGTGAAGAGTGGAGACCAAGTCCGTAAGTTGCAGAAGATTCCACGAAGGACAGGAGCCTCTGCCAACCGAGAAAATGGTGCAAAAGAGGATTCTTCGGTTAGAAGAAGTCTGCAGAAGAGCACCAAAGAAGATGGCTGTGGGTTCCTGCATGGTGCAGGAGGTGTCCCACGTTGAGATGTTGGATGCAGACTGTTTGCATTGCTGGATTCGTCCAACAAGCCTTGGTTCAAGCAAGGTTGCAGTTTGTGTCAAAATGGAGCTGCCTGGACCCAGGAGGGACCTGATGGCCTCATCTCAGACTGAGGAGGCAGAGGGGGCTCCTAACACTGGAGAAAGCCTACAGATGACCAGGCAGTACCCATGGGAGTCCCAGGACATGGGGACAAAGAAGGTGCAAGTTGTGGTGGGTGCAGCACAACCAAAGAAGGTCCCAAGCCGCCAGAGAACAACTCAGCGAGTTGTGCATTGCAGGATGGATTGCTGGGGACCTGGGCTACACTGTGCACAAAGGATTTTTGGAAGAAGTGCACAGGAGCCAAGGAGCTGGAGATGACATAGTGCACAGGGGTACTGTCACAAACCGGGAAAGCAAGCTCTTACCTCCACCAAACGTGGACAGCTAAACCTTAGGACAGTCTGGGTCATATTGTTCCACCACCTCTGTTCCAGGGAGCACGCTCATCATCAGGAGAGGAGTCCCAGAGATTCGTTCATCATCTGGGAAGGTGCCTGCAGGAGCAGGAGAGTGACTCTGTCACCCCACGGGAGATTCCTTCAGTTCTTCTGGTGCAGGGTGAAGACAGGGAGTCCTTAGAGCATGCCCACCTTGGAAACTGTTGCAAATGCTTGGATGGAGCTGAAGTTGCAGGTCTCAGGAGTCGTCCTGGATACTTTGTTGCAGTTACAGCAGTTCCTGGAGCAGTCTGTGGTTGATCCGGCGGTCAGAAGCTGAAGCAGATGATGCAGAAGATTCCTAGAGGAGTCTTGCAAGCAGAATCTGAAGAGGAACTCACAGGAGAGACCCTAAATAGCCCTGAGAGGGGGATTGGCTACTTACCCAAGTATGCACCTATCAGGAGGAGTCTCTGACGCTACCTGCTGGCACTGGCCACTCGGAGATCTCCAGAGTGTCCCCACACCTTGGAAAACAAGATGGCTAACGCCAGGTACACACTGGAGGAGCTCTCGGCACCACCCCTGGGGTGGTGATGGACAGGGGAGTGGTCACTCCCCTTCCCTTTGGCCAGTTATGAGCCACAGCAGGGACTGGGGGTCCCTGAACTGGTGTAGATTGGTTTATGCAAGGAGGGCACCATCTGTGTCCTTCAAAGCATTTCTAGAGGCTCTGGTAGGCTACCCTCCCCAAGCCTGTAACACCTATTTCCAAAGAGAAAGGTTGTAACACCCTCCTCCCAAAGGAAATGCATTGTTCTGCCTTCCTGGGACTGAGCTGCTCAGTCCCCAGGAGGGCAGAACCCTGTCTGTGAGGTAGCAGCAGCTGTAGCTGCAGTGCAAGCCTCAGAGAGCTGGCTTAGCAGTAGTGGAGGTCCATAGTGGAGCTCCCAGGATGCATGGGATTGCCCCCCAATCCCAGATTTTGTATGGGGGGGGCAATTCCACGATCTTAGACACCTCACATGGCCATATTCAGAGTTACCATTGTGAAGCTACATATAGGTATTGACCTATATGTAGTGCATGCGTGTAATGGTATCCCCACACTCACGAAGTCAAGGGAATGGGCCTTAGGCATCATGGGGGCACCTTTGCTAGCACAAGGGTGCCCTCACACTTAGTAACTTTGCACCTAGCCTTCAGTAGATGAAGGTTAGACATATAGGTGAATTATAAGTTACTTAAGTACGGTGAAAATGACTGTGAAATAGTGTGTGTACTATTTCACTCAGGCTGCAGTGGCAGTCCTGAAGAAAGGTTTGTCTGAGCTCCTTATGGGTAGCAAAAGAAATGCTGCAGCCCATCAGGATCTCCTGGAACCCGGATGCCCTGAGTACCTAGGTACCATATACTAGGGACTTATAAGGGGGGGCCAGTGTGCCAATTGGAATTGGAATTTGAAATCACTAAACTATAGTGACTAATTTGGAAGTAGAGAGAGCATAAGCACTGGAGTTCTGGTTAGCAGAACTTCGGTGAAACAGTCAAGCACTACTGACAACACACACATTAGACCACACACTATGACCACTGGGGTCCTGGCTAGCAGGATCCAAGTGAGACATGCAAAACACACTGGCAAATAGGGTTTTAACTATGAGCACTGGGGTCCTGGCTAGAAGGATCCCAGTGAGACAGTAAAAACACACTGACACACACTAACAAGCAGGCAAAAAGTGGGGGTAACCATGCTAGAAAGAAGCTACCTTCCCACATAACCCCCCAAACAAAGGACAATAAGGCTAACCTTGGCCAGTTGAGCCTTTTTTGTCTAAGTGGAGAGTAGATCTGCAATAGACTGGTTACTCCCTTTATCATCCACTGTACGGTTACTTCCCTGTGGGGATGTAAACCACCCTGTTTGGATATTTTTACCTAACTAACAGTGAGTGCAAATTCTCAGAGTTTCTATTAATATGTTTTAAAGTTGGGCAGTGAGATTGGTCCACTGGGCCTATGTCAAATGAAGAAAATGCTAGACAGGGATGCTGTCTCAATAAATCCATAGATGGGCAAAAGGTTTGTCCATATGGCTGTAAGAGACAACAGGGTTGTTGTTTCTTTTGAGTTGGAACAGGGCAGGGCTGCTGTCCTGTAAGCTCCACACTAGGATAGGGCTGATGTCCTAAGTATTCAAAGGTAGTGCAGGGCTGCTGCACTAACGTTTCTCTGGGAGGGCTGGAGGGTTGCTCCATATTTACTAAAATTGTGCAATTTTGCATATCTGCTTTAGTGGTTCCACAGAGAGGTACTTTTTCCTCTAGGAACCAGCTGTGATCGCTGAGGGCTCCTTTGGTACAGGTTCCACCCCAGGAGAAGTTTTCCGACATAGGAATGGTATCCTTAGCAGCAGGGTGGGGAAGGGATACTTTGATACCCTTGTTACCTGTTGGTAGAGATGGATCCTGAGATTTCAGGCCTTTTTCTCTCCTTTGCTTTTTCATTTCACAATAAATTAGAGGAAGCAATTTCTCAAGGATACCCATTATGGATGCATGGGTCCTAAAATCTACCTCAGCCCAACCTGAGGCCTCAGGGTCAAACCCTAAGAGACAATCTACAGGTAAGCTAGGTGATACTACCACCTTCTGTGTGCCAGTAACTCCATCCCAACTAAGTTGAACTACAGCTAAGGGGAGAGACTGAGTGGAGTTATTGACATCAGTAACCTGGTACTTCTGTCCAAGGAGGTGTTGTGCAGGTGACACCAAGTTTTCAGTCACCAAAGTGATACTGGCACCTGTGTCCCTGTAGGCCTGGACCTCAACGACATTTATTAAAATTGACTGCTTGTACATATCCATGTTAAGGGGACAAGCAGCCAAGGTGGCAAGGCCAATGCCACCAGGTGTGACAGAAATGGTCTTGGGACCATTTACCCCGGTTTCTATGATGGACCCAAAACTTAACCCAACTACACCCTTCAGGGCTGATTTATACTTTTTTAGCACAGCATTTGCGTCATTTTTGTCGCAAAAGCATCACAAACTTACAAAATTAAATTATATTGCCAGTAGTCCCACCACTATTACCACTACTGCTAGGGGCATTAGAGCTTGATGTATTAGTGGTGGTAGGCTCATGGGCTTTACCTGGGCAGGACTTATCCCCTGTCCAATGGCCTTTACCTCTGCACACATAGCACCAGGGCTTTTTAGTGTGTGTAGAGTGAGAAGAAGAGGAATAAGATGATTTATCCCCACCCCAGAGGAGAATTTTGGACCTGAAGAAGGATTTGTGTGCTTACTTTTATCCCATGCTTGTCCTGAGATTTGTCGCTTCTTTCTTTTTGCTGTCTTTGTCCCCCTTGTATGAGCTTTTCTGCTCACTCTTGTTCTGATCTATTTGTCTGCCTTCTTTCCTTCTTGGGGAGAGGTCAGAACTGAGTCCACAAGATACTGGTGTAGCAAATCATCACACAATTGTTCAATATATGCTCTCTCAGAATTAGATTGTACAGACTTTTATAGTCAGTCACCTTACTGCCATTTAACTAACCTTCTAGGTCCTTCACTTAACAGTCTACAAAGTCTATCCAATCCTGTGAAGGCTCCTTTCTGGTCTCTCTGAACTTGATTCAATATTGTTCAGTGGTTAGGCCTAGCCCATCCAAGAGTGCACCTTTCAGAACATGGTAGTTGTCTGAGTCATCCTCCCTGACAATAAGGAGTCTGTCTCTCCCCTTGCCAGTGAAAGACAACCACATGATAGCAGCCCACTGTGCTTGAGGGACCCTCTGATCTTTACAGGCCCTCTCAAGTGCAGCAAACCACTTATAAATGTCATCCCCATCTTTGTAAGGGGGAACAACCTTGTGCAAATTTCTGGAATCAAATGTATGTTCCCTAACAGTGGAGTTCCTGAAATTACTGCTGCTGCCACCATGTGGAACTAATCCCAACCTGTGCCTTTCCCTTTCCACAGCCAGGAATTCCCTGACTAAGGCCAACTGTTGCTGCTGTAGCCTCAGTCTGGCCTCTTCCAACCTCAGCTTTCTGACTTCACTGTCTAGGGACTGGTCCTCAAGGTTGGAGGTGTGTGACACCTCTGAGACAGAAGTGAAGTGGGAATTGGCAGAGGGAGATCTTTCCCTAACTTGAGTAACCCTAGTTACCTGGCCTCTAGGTGTGAAGGGAGCCCTACTTGTGTGTGACCCTTTCCCAATACCAGCTACACTAGGAGGTTTATTGATGGAAACATTTGTGGAAGGACCCTCCCCAGGATCTTCAGAATACTCTCCTGAGTCTGCCTGGTTAGAACATTCCTTTACCTCCCCCTCTGACTGTACCTTACCAGTGTTATGTCACTGGTCATCCTGCAGGAGGAGTTTTAAAAAATCCTTATTTGGGTTCTTCCCAATCTCTAAACGTCTATCTATGCAGAGACCCCTCAAACTTTTGAAATTCAAACTTTCATAAGTTGTCTTTACAACCTTGAGGGTAGTCTCTACACCACACATAGGCCATCATTACAACCCTGGCAGTTGGTGATAAAGTGGCGGCAATACCGTCAACAGGCTTGGGGTAAATACTTCTAAATTATGACCATGGCGGAAACAGCCTAGACAGACAGCCACTTTAACACACCGATCGCCTGGGAGAAATTGACAGGCATCACGGCAGTAACCGGCTACAGCCAGGCGGAAGACAATGTTCCGCCGACTGTATTAAGATACAGGAAACCACCACCTTTTCTGGGGCGGTACAAATGACATCAAAAGCCTGGCAGAAACTGAGTTCAGAAGTCAAAGGACTCACCTGTGGAGACTCAGGGAAGAACCACGACGCCATGGAGCCCGAGCTGCACATATTCCCAATGTTGATTTACGTCCTGCTCCACTACGAACACCAGCAACGGTGAAGACGATCACACTGAGTACATCTGCCTAGCACACAGGGAAGGGAGGAAAGAAAAAGAGAGTGGCACAACAACGCACAACACACACACACCCCCACCCCCAACACCATACACACAAGCAGATGCAGTAACATAACATATTTACCCCGTACCCCTCAGGAATAATGCAAGGACAACTCCAATAGATAAAAGGGAGTGTAATAAGATAAATATAGTAGAAATACATGCATCCAAATCCAAAACTATATACATATTTACAAATGAAGGGACACTACCCAGTCCTCAATGTTCGTGGGCAACAGGGCCACATTACAAAGTCCAAGGCGACACTTTACTCATGCAACAACATGGAGAGAACACTGCAGGGGCATCAGGTCGAAAATAGGCAGGCACCTCAGGGGGACGGGGAACGGGGGGTACCTCAGCCGGCAGATGGAACAACGCCACTGGTCCTGGAGGGGGCAACATGCCCTGTGCTTTGTCCTGGGGAGTGCAAGGCCACAGTCTCTCAAGTGGGTGACTTGCCCATTGGCTCTGGAGGGGGCATCGTGACCTGTGCTTTGTCCTGGGGAGTGTAAGGCCACAGTCTCTCAAGTGGATGGCTTCTCCACTGGTTCTGGAGGGGGCATTGTGCCCAGTGAGCTTTATCCTGGGGAGGATGGGGTGAGTGGATGGCTTCTCCACTGGTTCTGAAGGGGGCATAGTGCCCAGTGAGCTTCATCTTGGGGAGGATTGGGTGAGCCGATGGCTTCTCCACTGGTTCTGGAAGGGGCATCATGCCCTGTGATGCAGATCTTAGGGAGTGCAAGGTCACAGTCTCTCAGCTGGGTGTCATACCCACAGGATTTGCAAGGGGCAACAACCCATGGAGGCAGGTTTACTGAATGTCTGCCAGTGGTGACGGCTGTTTAGTGGTGGCAGTGGTGCTGCTGCTGGTAGTGATGAGGGGATGCTCCAGCCCATCCCCTGCAGTCTCGGACGGCTGCCCACTGGTGCTGCTGGTGGAGCTGGTGGTGGTAGTGGTGGGGGGAGGCTCCAGCCCATCCCCTACAGCCTTGGACTTCTGCCCACCGGTGCTGCTGGTGGAGCTGGTGGTGTTGCTGGTGCTGCTGGTGGAGCTTGTGGTGTTGGTGGGGGGAGGCTCCAACCCATCCCCTGCAGCCCCGGACAGCTACCCACTGGTGCTGCTGGCGGAACTGGTGCTGGTAATGGTGCGGGGAGGCTCCAGCCCATCCCCTGCAGCCTCGGACAGCTGTCCAATGGTGCTGCAGGCGGAGCTGGTGGTGGTGCTGGCGGCGGTGCTGCTGGTGGAGTTGGTGGTGGTGCTGTTGGTGGTGCTGCTGGCAGACCTGGTGGTGGTGGTGGGGGGAGGCTCCAGCCCATCCCCTGCAGCCTCGGATGGCTGCACCACCATGGTTGGTGGTGGGGGTCCGACTTAGTCCCAGCACCAGGCCCCTTGTCCTTACTGCCTGCTGGTGCGGGCCCCTTCACAGCAGCTATGGATGGCTTCTTGCTAATTTTGGCACCAGCTGGGGATGGCTCCTTGCTCCTTTTGGCAGCAGCTGGGGTGGCTCCTTGCCCTTCCTTGCTGCAGCTGGGGGTGGCTCTTTGCCCTTCCTTCCTGCAGTTGGAGCTAGCTCCTTGCCCTTCCTTCCTGCAAATGGGGCTGGCTCCTTGCCCTTTCTTGAAGCACTTGGGGCAGGCACCCGTTTCTGTCTGGCTGCCTGGTGGCCCAGATCCTTTCCCACCTGGAGTAGCTAGGGACACTACTGTGCCTGTGGACTGGGTGGCTGAGGTGCTTGCCTGGGTTCTGACCACCCTGGCCTGAGGTTAAGGACGGGGTTAGTAGGGGTCGGGAAGAGGTCAATGGTGGAGAGGAAAATCTTCTTAGGGACATTGAGGCGGAAAGAGGTAGAAGGTCTGGGATTGGAGGAAAAGGGAGTGGTTGTAGGAGGTGTCTGTCTGCTGTGTTTGGGTGCAGGTATATGGGTTGGATGCTGTTGTGAGGTGGATGGCTGTTGGGTGTCTGAGTGCTTGCGTTTGTGTACTTTGGGAGAAGGGGGCACAGACACAGTGGGAGAGGACACAGGGGAAGTGTGCATGGATGTGGGGGTGGTGCCTGCCAGTGAGATGTGTGCTCTGATAGGTGTGCTGGTGATGGTGGTAGTGGATGAGGATGTAGTGCATGCAGGTGTGAGTGTGAATGGAACTGGAAGGGATGTTGAGAACGAGGATGAAGGAGACACAGTGGAGACAGTGGATGTTGGTATTTCTGCATCTAGAAGGTGTTTTTGTGAGTGCCTGTGGGATGAAGTGTGGTGCTTGTGTTTGCCATGTCCACTCTTGTGTGTTGCCCTGTGTACATGCTCGTCTGCCTGCGTGCTTGAGATAGGTTGGGG
Organism: Pleurodeles waltl; assembly: GCF_031143425.1. Taxonomy (NCBI): domain Eukaryota; kingdom Metazoa; phylum Chordata; class Amphibia; order Caudata; family Salamandridae; genus Pleurodeles; species Pleurodeles waltl. The sequence continues at coordinate 757,974,778 of NC_090437.1, read as the reverse complement.
TTGAGGGGAATGGGACTGGGAAGAGGACATTGGAGGGGTGAGGGTGTAAACAGGGACAATGGCTGCAAACAGGGATTGATCCCTGTTGGGCCGCCAAGCCAGTGTGAATACCCTCCAGAAATTAATTGGACTGTTGCATTTGGGCTGCCAGCCCCTGGATGGCATTCACAATGGTTGACTGCCCTACAGAGATGGATCTCAGGAGATCAATAGCCTCCTCACTCAGGGCAGCAGGGCTAACTGGGGCAGGGCCTGAGGTGCCTGGGGTGAAGGAGATGCCCACCCTCCTGGGTGAGCGGGCACGGGCAACTCACTGAGGGGCTGCTGGGAGGGCGGTGCTGGTACGGGGTGGCAGCTGTACCTGTAGCTGGGGTGGGCACAGAGGTGTGCGCCACCACCAGGGAGTTTCCATCGGAGGAGGTATACATGTCTGAACTGTCCCCTCCTGTCTCCACTGTGGTGCTCCCCTCGCCCTCCATCCCACTGGTGCCCTCAGCATCGGTGGACTCTGCTTCCTGGGTCCTGTGGAATGCAGCTTCCTCCGTCTCTGGTGCCTCTGCTCCTCCACCAGATGATGCTAATGCACATAAGGACAGGATGACAAAACAAAACGGGGGGGGAGAGACAATGGATCCACTTGGTCAATGGCGGCACCAACACCATCGTTGGCATACACAGCACACTGACACACAGGGAACAGCCCTACACACCCCTGCCCAGTAGTGGATACCTACTTGCTAGGTTGGAGGATTTTCACATCTGAACCCTGCCCATCATGAAACCTACTCTGCAATGTCAGGCCTGGCCTAGGGGCAACCACAGACCCACATCCCCCACCCTGATACCACCCCACCAGGCGTAAGTAGTAATGAAGGGCACTGTACTCACCTCCTTGTTGCCGCTGTGATGCCCCTGAGTGCCCATCCAGGTCCGGATAGGCCACTGCCAGTATGCAGGCCATCGGGGGGTCAGGGTTCGAGGGGCACCCCTTCCTCGTTGGGAGGCCATCCCCAGCTGGGCCTCCGCCATCTTCTGTGCCCAGCATCTCAGGTCCTCCCACCGTTTGCGACAGTGGGTGCTCTGCCTGCCGTAGACCCCTAGGGTACGCACGTCCTTGACGATTGCACGCCATATACCCGTCTTTTGATGGGCGCTGACCTGCAGAGGAAATACACACAGGGAAAGGTATTAGTCAGACCGTCCTGCCTGTTACACTCATGGCCCGCCATGCCCCTTACCATCCCCATTAGCACAGACATGCCACAGAATACATGCTGCACGCTGCCCAGGGCCTATTCACTAACCCCCCTAAACGAGGCCTTCACACAAAGCACTCCATGCATTCATGACCCATGCATCGTACCAACAGTGTACTCAACTGTTGGTCTGGAGGCCCATACAGCAGTCTGTACTGGGGTAGGACCCCATCTACCAGTCTCTCCAACTCCGCCGAGGTGAAGGCAGGGGCCCTTTCCCCAGTCACACGAGCCATGGTAGGATCCAGACACAGGTCACAGCATCACATGCAGAGTAGGTCCTCTCCTGTTGAAGGCCAGGTAGCAAGTGAGTGAACAGATAGAAAATGACGGTTACGTCCGCAGCGGTGCATACAGTCACCACCTGCATACATCACCATTGGCCACTGTACCCCATAGGGCCCAATGATAATGAATGAGGAGTTGCACAGCAGTTCCCGACCACCTTCCACAACGGCGCACAACCTCAGTGGAATTACCTCATTTCCACCTGTCCCTCCATACAGGACATGCGGACGTCATTTCAAGAGGGGGGCAGACCATGGATCCTAACTGCATCACAATTTCACATTCTGGACATATGCCACCAAAATATTGTAACAATCACAATATGCATTGTACTGTAGTGGTTACAATGTACAGATAATGATCAGCTGCTCACTCTTTTGCCCGATAGATTGCAACTGCTGCGGATGAATAGGAGATGGAGACGTCCCTCCGTGTACAGACCCCTTGTGGACTTGGCAACAATGCAACTCAGGCACATTATCTTCACCTACAGACTTGGCAGGGCCACAATCACAGAGCTGTATGCCCAATTGGAGCCTGACCTGATATCTGCTATCCGTCACCCTACTGGGATCCCCCCTCTTGCGCAAGTTCAATCAGTGCTCCATTTTTTGGCAACAGGTTCTTTCCAAGTGACAGTGGGCATGGCAGCAGGAATGTCGCAGTCAATGTTCTCAATAGTGCTGACCCGAGTGTTGGGTGCCCTGATTAAACACATGTGCAGCTACATTGTTTTCCCCCAGGTGGAAGATTTGGCCACAGTGAAGGCTGACTTTTATGCAATGGGACATATCCCCAACATCACTGGTGCGATTGATTGGACACATATTGCATTTGCCCCCCCCCCAGAGAAATGAACAGGTCTTCAGAAACTGAAAAAGTTATCACTCTATGAATGTGCAGATGGTGTGCTTGGCGGACCAGTACATCTCCCATGTCAATGCTAAGTATCCAGGCTGGGTGCATGATGCTTTTATCCTGTGGAATAGCAGCATCTCAAATGTGATGACTCAAATCCAGAGGCACAGGGTCTGGCTAATAGGTGAGCCCTGGTTCCCACTCAGTGGATGTTGGTGTATGGGTATGGTGTGGAATATAAGAGTTAGTGGGTGGCCAACAGTTGTCCCTCGATATTTGCAGGTGACTCAGGATGCCCAAACCGATCATGGCTACTGACCCCTGTAAGGAATCCCAGGACAAAGGCTGTGGAACGTTACAATGAGGCACATGGGCGAACAAGGATTATTGAACTTACCTTCGGCCTCCTGAAGGCCAGGTTTCATTGCCTCCATCTAACACGTGGATCCCTGTACTACTCACCCAAATAGGTCTGCCAGATAATCGTGGCATGCTGCATGTTGCCCAACCTTGCCTTGAGATGCCATATGCCTGTTCTGCAGGAGGAGGAGGCTTGAGATGGTCATGTGGCAGCAGTGGACCCTGTGGACAGTGAAGATGAGGAGGCAGAGGATGAGGATGAGGACAACAGATGTTCAGTCATTCAGCAATACTTCAAATGACACACAGGTAAGAAAGTGTTATTTCACATTTCTTTGACAGTTTGATGTGTGACATTGTCACTGGTAGGCTGTGAATTCCTACTTCTATGCCCACTCACTGTACCCATTGGCATCTCCTTTTGCAGATGTTGGTGCCCCACTATTTCTCCTGATGTGTTCACTGTAGCCAACTACAGGTCTTTACAATGTGTACATTACTGTACATTTGAATTGCAATGTTTGAAGCAAGTTAAACAAATACACACTTAAATCATTTGACATAATCCATGCTTGCATTTTTCAAATGGTGTTTATTTATGTACTAAGCAGTAGGGGGGCAAGTGCATTGGGCTGGGGTGATGATGGAGGAAATTCCAGGGTATAGTTCCAGTCTACTTGTAGCACAGATGCATTGTCCAAGGGGGCATAGGACGGGGAGCAATGGCAGTTCAAGGTGGACAGGGTAACAGAGTGGGACACAAGGGTGACAATCAGGAGAGTCTTATTTCCTGGCGGGGGTCTTGGCAATAGTCTCTGGCTTCTGCCTGGATCGCAGGGAACATTTGTGGGGTGGTTCTCCTTCTGGTGGGGGAGGGTTGCTGGTGGCCTATTGGTCATGTGGCGGGGCCTCCTGTCCACTAGCAGCAGTGGAGGTGGAGGGCTGTTCAGTAGTCTGGCTAGTGTCAGGGGCCCACTGGTGTGCCACTGCTTCCCTCCTACTGTTGGCCATGTCTGCCAGCACCCCTGCAATGGAGACCAGGGTGGTGTTTATGGCCTTCAAGTCCTCCCTTATCCCCAGGTACTATCCCTCCTACAGCCACATGTTCTCCTGCATCTTGTCCAGGATCTGGCCCAACGTATCCTGGGAATTTTGGTATGCTCCCAGGATCACGGTGAGTGCCTCCTGGAGAGTCGGTTCCCTTGGACCTGTCCTCCCTCTGGTGCACAGCAGTCCTCCCAGCTTCCCTGTTATCCTGTACCTCTGTCCCTTGAACCGTGTGCCACTGACCCCAGGTCCCTGATTGTCCTGGGTCTGTGAGGTGCCCTGGGGTCCCTGTAGCGGGGGACACACTGCTGATTGACGTGTCCTGGGGACAGAGGTGTGTGCCATCTGGGTGGGTGATGTGGTGGTGTTTCCTGAGGGGGGAGGATCTGTGTTGGTGTGAGACTGTGCCTTGGTAACTGACTGTCCGGAGGTTCCTGATGGGCCAGGTTGGTCATCCAGATCCAGGAGACCAGAGCTGCTGTCATCACTGTGGGCCTCTTCTGTGGGGGGACTGGATGTTGCTGGCACCTCTTCTCCGGTGACATTAGGTGGGATACCTGTGGGGATGTAAATGCAGTGTTATTGTTTCTGTGTGTGACATATTGTGCATGTGTGTGTTGACCTCTATTGTTGTTATTGCCCTGGCAGCTTTGCCTTATGTGGGTTGTTATGGTAGGCTAGCTGATTGTCTCTAGTGTGCATGCTTTAGTGATTGGTGTCCATGCAGGGCTGTGAGTGGTGTCCATGCATTGGTATGGCATGCAGGGCTTGGCATTGGGATGGGTGAGATGTGATGGTGGGGTGTATGAGTAGTGGTGGAGTGATGGGAGTGAGGGTGGGGGTATGTGATGGCATGCAGGTAGGGGGGTGATAGTAGTATAGAATTGACTTACCAGAGTCCAGCCCTCCTGCTACTCCTGCCAGGTTCTCAGGATGCATGATTGCCAAGACTTGCTACTCCCATATTGTGAGTTGTGGGGGAGGAGGTGTGGGTCCACCGCCAGTCCTCTGTACTGCGAGCTGGTATCTTGCTGCGATGGAATGCACCTTCCCCCATAGGTAGTTTCACCTCTTCCTGATGTTATCCATTGTTCTGAGGTGCTGTCCCACGGTGTTGACCCTGTCCACGATTCTCTGCCATAGCTCCTTCTTACTAGCAATGGATATGTGCTGCACCAGTGATCCAAATAGCTGTGGCTCCACCCAGATGATTTCCTCCACCATGACCCATAGCTCCTCCTCAGAGAATCTGGGGTGTCGTTGTGGTGCCATTGGTGTAGTGTGAGTGGTGTGGGTGAGGATGTGTAGGGTGATATGTTGTTGTGTGTTATGTAAGGTGTGTGGGTGGTGTATAGGTGATGGTGGCATGTGGCTCTGGTTGTGTGTGTCATCTTGCTGTCTCTCTCTGGTGGCAATGATTGGTATTCGTAAAGGGTTGCGGGTAATGTGGGTGTGTGTTTTATAGTGGTTTGGGTGTGGTATGTTTATGTGTGTCAGGTGTGTGTAGTTTGAATTGTCCAATGTGGTGCTGTATTGTCAGTGTGTGTCTATTTTGAGCACGGCGGTATGTACCGCCAATGGTTTACCTCCGTTAAATATCCGCCATGGTGATTTGTGGGTCATAATATTGTGGGCGTTGTTCTGGTGGCGTAACGATGTGGGTTTTGCTACTGCCACTTTATCACTGACCTTTGGGCAGGCAGATTTGTATGTGTGTGTCTGAATAGTGACGGATTGGTGTGTGTGTGTCATCATATGGTGAACGGATATCTGCCGCCGCTGCAATATGTTGGCGGCAGTCAGCATGCCAGTAAGTGGGTGTAGGAGGCTGGCCTGGCTTATAGTGGCCACCTTGTGGTACTTACACCTTGTAGAGAAAAACTACTATAAGAGCTACTCAAATAAGCATGAAGATACCATCATCTTCATGAACCAACACTATGGTTTTAAATGATAATAGCTATATATTACTGACCAGTTGTATACTCATGATATCAGGCTACTATACTTAGGCACTTAGGCGGTCATTCCAACTTTGTCGGGAACCGCCAATCGGCCGCCATGCGGCCAAAAGACCACTGCCGGCATTCCAACATTCCCGCTGGGCCGGCGGGCGCTAACCAAGTTAGCGCCCGCCAGCCCAGCGGGAATGAGGCCGCAACACAGAAGCCGGCTCCGAATGGAGCCGGCGGTGTTGCAGCCGTGCGACTACTAGACAGACAGTGAAAAGCTGGCCGGGGCCCTGTTAGGGGACCCCTGCACTGCCCATGCCAGTGGCATGGGCAGTGCAGGGGCCCCCAGGGGCCCCAGGACACCCCTTACCGCCAGCCTCTTCCTGGCGGTGAAAACCGCCAGAAACAGGCTGGCGGTAAGGGGGTCAGAATCCCCAGGGCAGCGCTGCAAGCGGATTCGCCCAGCCGGGGCAAAAACGTCGGGAAACCGCCGGCCCCGGTTTTCCGACCGTGGCTTTACCGCCGCGGTCAGAATGGGCTTTGAAGCACCGCCAGCCTGTTGGCGGTGCTTCCGTCATTCTGCGCCCTGGCGGTCCAAGACCGACAGGGTCAGAATGACCCCCTCAGTCTCAGATAGAGTAATCCTATGACATAATTTTATATGAAATTATTTTAAATATACAAATATTTTAAAGATAAAAATGTTTTATTATTCAATAATAATACAATCATGCAAAATATACATTATATCGAAAAAAAAGGGAGACATACAATGCACCTAAATAAAGCATACCACATGCACACTAAACTAGGCGAATGAAAAGACGTGTCATATTTACAGGTGAAACAGCACATCGAAAAAAGGCTAATCCAAATAACATAATAAAGCTAAAGCAATTTTGAATAATAAAGATATGAAAATATAAATTGTTCTAATACATTGATATTGATACTCTAATACACACAAAGAAAAACAATGCTTAACATAGTTCTATCCAAGTGGTACCGTAGGGACCAAAGGCCAACGCACGTTTCGGTGTTTTAGGATATTATGGGCCACCTTCCTCAGGGCCGTTCCCAGTGGTACTGTTCAATGATGCTCTAGTCTTAGCAGCCAAATCTTCTGGTCAGATTAATTATAGGTTTGTGATGTATTTTTTGATAATGCAGTCAAGGAATCTGATAGAAAAATTATATAGTAATTTACATGAGTCATCGTGCTAGTTTACTAGAAGTCACCCATCTATATTTTACATATATATCTATCGAAGGTGACATGTTATCCTATCAAGAATACGTGCCCTAGGGGTCAAGATGGACATTGAATAGTGTTATTAGTAATGAAATCTGAAATATGAAAGAATGAAAACCTGTGTCACTTAATTGAAGAACATAATGATGACACATGTTGAATTAGTTAATGTGGTACATGCCGAATGCAACTAAGGAAACAGATAGTTAGTATATCATAATTGATGGGTGCTTTACATTGTGCTACTGGCATGCTTTAGTTCCCTTTAGTAGGTACATGCTCTTTGGTGTGTATAAGGTGATGGAAGTGATAAATTCTGGTGGAGAAAGACCTTACTTGAAGAGTCTTGTCTAAATTTTTTTTACTGCAATGGTTTTTCCGCCCATTTCTGCCTCACTGCGGAGTGTGGTGATGCCAATTATTATACAGGAAAATAATCTAAATGGATAACAGAAACCACATAATAGATGAATAAATAAATAGATATTACATGTTGACGATGTAATATATATATATTACTGCTATTATTTATAAATGCCGAAATTCACCTAAGTATTCGCTGGTAACCACTGTCAAAATTAAGTCCATATAGTCCGTTTTTTATGGGTCCTCAAAATCGTGCCGGCACACAGAGTAAGTCCAGGGTATGTATGCCTGGATATGATAAACTAGACTATTACGAATTACAAGGAAAGGAGAAGGAAGGTCCCTAAAATACATAAAAATAAGACAGATCCCCCCATGAGACCCATAGTCTCCACTGTAGCCACATTATTGCCAAACTAGGTCTTCCTTTTAATTCTACCACACAACTATTAGTAACTATGGACATTGAGGCACTATATACCAATATCCCGCAGAAAGAGGCGTGGCTAGCAGTTGCACGCCTCTTCGAGAAAGAAGGTAACACAGAACATTCTTCCTTAATTTTACAGTGCCTTAATATTGTCCTACGAGAAAACTTTTTCGAATTCGACGGCCAGACATATCAGCAGAAGAAAGGAGTCAGCATGGGAGCTGCCTGTGCCCCAAGTGTAGCCAACATTTATGTTGGCTCCTTTGAGGAAACCCATATCTACAATGAGATGGCACCATTCTACGAAAATGTTCACTTCTGGTCACGTTTCATATATGATATCTTCTTCATCTGGACAGGTGAGGAAGATTCATTAACAGAATTCAGTCAGTGGATCAATTTATGTGACCCCAACCTTAAGTTTACCTTCCACACCAGCAGAAATAAAGTTGAATTTTTGGATATTTGGATTGGCCATAATAATTCCCAACTTGAGATGTCATTGTTCACTAAACCAACAGCTAGAAATACCATATTACACTATGACAGTTTCCACCCTACCAGTCAGAAAAAAGGGATACCCTTCAGCCAATTCCTACGGGTTCGTAGAAATTGCTCTAGAATGAGAGATTATGAACACCATGCAAACATCTTACAACAGAAATTTCTTCTACAAGGATATCCCAGAAAACTGATTAGAGATTCATACAAAAGAGCCAAATACTATAACAGGGCGAGTATGTTCGAGAAACAAAACAAAAAATCCACACCTTCTATAGTCTGTGTAATTCAACATTCAAATCTCAATGAAAAAATCTGGAAAATAATTCTTGCCAATTGGCACATCCTCAATAATGATTCTAATCAAGCACTATTAGAACGTCCTCTTCTATCTTTTAGGAAAAACCAAAATATTTCGAACAAACTAGTGAGAGCCATTCTACCCAAAAATGAGACATTCTGTCAGAAGTCGATACATGGGAATCGACCTATCACAGGCAACCATAAATGTGGCAATTGTAAGGCCTGCCCGAGAGCCATCGTGGGCAACGTATTCTCGTGGAAATGTACCAATTTTCAATTATCGGATATGACCAATTATAAAACAGCCAATTGTATCTATTTAATCAGATGCCCCTGCCCTCTCCTATATGTAGGAGAAACTGGAAGAGAAGTCAAAGTTAGAATATTGGAGCACATCTCCAATATTTGAAATGGCAAAGAGAGTGCCCCGCTGGTTACACACTGGATACAGCATGGACATAGAATCGAGGACCTCTCCTGGACTGTCCTAGAAAAGATTAAGAACTCTGGACAGATAGAGGATCACAAAATCTGGAAAAAGAGAGAAGTCTTCTGGATTTTTACACTAGACAGCTGCGAAAAGGGATTGAATTAATATATCCCATGGGAAAATGCCATTATATAAGTTTAATTTTTATGTACATTAGAGCACGACTCTAATATAACCTATCTCCCACAATAAGATAGATACACTTTCTGGTAGTTATTTTGTTAGATATTAACATCTATATCACTAGATCCTAGAGTGTATTCCACAAAAATACCTGAACTAATAATATCTTTTGTGCTTTGAATCACATTTGCAGAGTTAGCTGCTAATTGAGCCTATAGTCGGGTTTCATCCAATGTTTACTTTACTGATTAGTGAATCATTTGTATATATGTATAGGTTTTTGACAGTATTTATTGATTGATATCATCTTTTTAGTAGATGTATTAAATAGCATATAATCATTATCTTGTTTCCACCTTTCCGGCGTCCTTGCGATACCCCCAATATGGCGGCCGCGCTAGACTGTCCAACTTTTTTGCACCTCCGCGGCCTAGTGGTATCGGGAATACTATTTTACAGCCGCATAAAAACACCCACGAGCAGCGGCAGCTGACTCTAGTCATCAGACGCGGGACGATTGAATGTCGTGATCGGTATTTACTTAAAGCTCGTAGTTTTCTTTTGTTTGTACTTAGACTATATTCATTTCATTATTACTTGATTATACAGTGTGAGAGACCTATAGCAAACAGTTTAATCATTTCGGCCCTTCTCCTTTCCTTGTAGTTCGTAATAGTCTAGTTTATCATATCCAGGAATACATATCCTGGACTTACTCTGTATGCCGGCACGATTTTGAGGACCCATAAAAAACGGACAATATGGACCTAATTTCGACAGTGGTTACCAGCGAATACTTAGGTGAATTTCAGCATTTATAAATAATAGCAGTAATATATATATATATTACATCGTCAACATGTAATATCTATTTATTTATTTATCTATTATGTGGTTTCTGTTATCCATTTAGATTATTTTCCTGTATTATAATTGGCATCACCACACTCCGCAGTGAGGCAGAAATGGCCGGAAAAACCATTGCACTAAAAAAATGTTAGACAAGACTCTTCAAGTAAGGTCTTTCTCCACCAGAATTTATCACTTCCATCACCTTATACACACCAAACTGCATGTACCTACTAAAGGGAACTAAAGCATGCCGGTAGCACAATGTAAAGCACCCATCAATTATGATATACTAACTATCTGTTTCCTTAGTTGCATTCGGCATGTACCACATTAACTAATTCAACATGTGTCATCATTATGTTCTTCAATTAAGTGACACAGGTTTTCATTCTTTCATATTTCATATTTCATTACTAATAACACTATTCAATGTCCATCTTGACCCCTAGGGCACGTATTCTTGATAGGATAACATGTCACCTTCGATAGATATATATGTAAAATATAGATAGGTGACTTCTAGTAAACTAGCACGATGACTCATGTAAATTACTATATAATTTTTCTATCAGATTCCTTGACTGCATTATCAAAAAATACATCACAAACCTATAATCAATCTGACCAGAAGATTTGGCTGCTAGGACTAGAGCATCATTGAACAGTACCACTGGGAACGGCCCTGAGGAAGGTGGCCCATAATATCCTAAAACACCGAAACGCGCGTAGGCCTTTGGTCCCTACGGTACCACTTGGATAGAACTATGTTAAGCATTGTTTTTCTTTGTGTGTATTAGAGTATCAATATCAATGTATTAGAACAATTTATATTTTCATATCTTTATTATTCAAAATTGCTTTAGCTTTATTATGTTATTTGGATTAGCCTTTTTTCGATGTGCTGTTTCACCTGTAAATATGACACGTCTTTTCATTCGCCTAGTTTAGTGTGCATGTGGTATGCTTGATTTAGGTGCTTTGTATGTCCCCCTTTTTTTTCGATATAATGTATATTTTGCATGATTGTATTATTATTGAATAATAAAATATTTTTATCTTTAAAATATTTTTATCTTTAAAATAATTTCATATAAAATTATGTCATAGGATTACTCTATCTGAGACTAAGGGGGTCATTCCGACCCCGGCGGGCAGCGGGCGCCGCCCGCCGGGCGGAAACCGGCCAAATACTGCCCCGCGGTCAAATGACTGCGGGGAGCATTCTAACTTTCCCGCTGGGCCGGCGGGCGATCTTCAAAAGGTCGCCCGCAGGCCCAGCGGGAAAGCCCCAGCAAAGATGAAGCCGGCTCCGAATGGAGCCGGCGGATTTGCTGGGGTGCGACGGGTGAAGTTTCAGCCGTCGCGATTTTCAGTGTCTGCCAAGCAGACACTGAAAATCTTAATGGGGCCCCCAGGGGCCCCCAGGGGCCCCATGACACCCGTTCCCGTCAGCCTCTTCCTGGCGGTGTAAACCGCCAGGAACAGGCTGGCGGGAAGGGTGTCGGAATCCCCATGGCGGCGCTGCATGCAGCGCCGCCATGGAGGATTCCCTGGGGCAGGGGAAAACCGTCGGGAAACCGCTGGTTCCCCTTTTCTGACCGCGGCTTTACCGCCGCGGTCAGAATTGCCCCGGAAGCACCGCCAGCCTGTTGGCGGTGCTTCCTCTGCCCTCTGCCCTGGCGGTTACAAACCGCCAGGGTCAGAATGAGGGCCTAAGTGCCTAAGTATAGTAGCCTGATATCATGAGTATACAACTGGTCAGTAATATATAGCTATTATCATTTAAAACCATAGGGTTGGTTCATGAAGATGATGGTATCTTCATGCTTATTTGAGTAGCTCTTATAGTAGTTTTTCTCTACATTGGTTATTTCCCTGCTTGAACTACGCTTATTTGTCCAGGGAATCCCCTTATAATTACTTTCCTGTACTTACACCTTGTGCCAGGTCCAGTTATGCCTTATTAGTAGATTAGAGGTGTTCTAGGAGCATAGGCTGATAGAGGTAGCTATAGCAGAGCAGCTTAGGCTGAACTAGGAGACATGCACAGCTCCTACTATACCACTTATATCACTTAGCACTATATCATAAGAAAACACAATACTCAGAGTTACTAAAAATAAAGGTATTTTATTTTAGTGACAATATGCCAAAAGTATCTCAGAGGTTATACTCCCTTAGGAGGTAAGTAATATACACAAAATATGCACACACAAACCAAATCAGGTAAGTAAACAGTTAGAAAAGTAGTGCAAACACTGTAGAACACAATAGAATGCAATAGGGAAAAGTAGGCCTAGGGGCAACACAAACCATATACTCCAAATGTGGAATGCGAACCACAAATGGACCCCAGGCCTAGTGTAGTGTGTAGACGGTCACTGGGAGTGTAAGAAAACACTAAGGGTGTCCAATATACCCCACCCCAAGACCCTGAAAAGTAGGAGTAAAGTTACCCTACTACCCAGGAAAGACAGTAAAGTCGAGATAGGGGATTCTGCAACAACAACAACTGACTGCAAAGCACTGAAGACGGATTCCTAGACCTGAGGACCTGTAAAAGAAGGGGACCAAGTCCAAGAGTCACACAAGTGTCCGGGGGGCAGGAGCCCACTAAACCCCAGATGAAGGTGCAAAAGGGCAGCCTCCGGGTGGAAAAAGCTGAAGATTCTGCAACAACAGAAGGTGCCAGGAACTTCTCCTTCATTCAGAAGATGTCGCACAGCGTGCTGGAGGACGCAGAGTTGTTTCAATGCAGAAAGACAGCAAACAAGCCTTGCTAGCTGCAAGAGTCACAGTTGAAGGTTTTGGGTACTGCCAGGGCCCAGGAAGGACCAGGAGGTTGCCCCTTGGGGGAGGAGACAGAAGGGGCACTCAGCAACACAGAGAGTCCATGCAGAAGCAGGCAGCACCCGCAGAAGCACCTGAACAGGCATTCAGAAGATCTGCACACAACGGTCGACTCAGCACAACAAAAGGGAGTCCCACGAAGTCGGAGTATAACTCAGCAAGTTGGGCAATGCAGGACGGAATGCTGGGGACCTGGGCTAGGCTGTGCACGAAGGAAGTCTTGCAAGAGTGCACAGAAGCCCTAGCAGCTGCAATTCACGCAGTACACAGGATTACTGTCTGGCGTGGGGAGGCAAGGACTTACCTCCAACAAATTTGGACGTAAGGGCCACTGGACGGTTGGGGACACTTGGATCCAGCTCCTGTGTTTTAGGGACCACGCTAGTCAGGATGAGAGGGGACCCAGTGGACCAGTGATGCAGAAGTTTGGTGCCTGCGTTGGCAGGGGGAAGATTCTGTTGACCCATGGGAGATTTCTTCTTGGCTTCTTGTGCAGGGTGAAGGCAGACAGCCCTCAGAGCATACACCACCAGGAGACAGTCGAGAAAGCCGGCAGGATGAGGTGCTACAAGGTTTCTGGTAGTCTTCTTGCTACTTTGTTGTGGTTTTGCAGGCATCCTGGAGCAGTCAGCGGTCAATCCTTGGCAGAAGTCAAAGAGGGAAGTGCAGAGGAACTCTGGTGAGCTCTTGCATTCGTTATCTGGTGAGATACAGACAGGAGAGACCCTAAATAGCCCTCAGAGGAGAATTGACTACAGAGAAAGGTAAGCACCTTTCAGGAGGGGTCTCTGACGTCACCTGCTGGCACTGGCCACTCAGAGCTGTCCATTGTGCCCTCACACCTCTGCATCCAAGATGGCAGAGGTCTGGGACACACTGGAGGAGCTCTGGGCACCTCCCCTGGGAGGTGCTGGTCAGGGGAGTGGTCACTCCCCTTTCCTTTGTCCAGTTTCGCACCAGAGCAGGGCTGGTGGGATCCCTGAACCAGTGTAGACTGGCTTATGCAAGGAGGGCACCATTTGTGCCCTTCAAAGCATTTCCAGAGGCCAGGAGAGGCTACTCCTCTCAGGCCCTTCAAACCTATTTCCAAAGGGGGAGGGTGTAACACCCTCTCTCAGAGGAAATTCTTTATTCTGCCTTCCTGGGACCAGGCTGCCCAGGCCCCAGGGGGGCAGAAACCTGTCTGAGGGTTGGCAGCAGCGGTAGCTGCAGAGAAAACCCCGGGAAGTTAGTTTGGCACTACCCGAGCTCTATGCTGGAGCCCCGGGGATGCATGGAATTGTCCCCCCAATACCAGAATGGTATTGGTGTGACAATTTTATGATCCTAGACAGGTTACATGGCCATGTTCGGAGTTACCATTGTGACGCTACATATAGGTATTGACCTATATGTAGTGCATGCTTGTAATGGTGTCCCCACACTCACAAAGCCTGGGGAAATTGCCCTAACAATGTGGGGGAACCTTGGCTAGTGCCAGGGTGCCCTCACACTAAGTAACTTTGCACATAACCTTCACTAAGTGAGGGTAGACATATAGGTGACTTATAAGTTACTTAAGTGCAGTGCAAAATGGCTGTGAAATAATGTGGACGTTATTTCACTCAGGCTGCAGTGGCAGTCCTGTGTAAGAATTGTCTGAGCTCCCTATGGGTGGCAAAAAAAACTGACTTAAAAGATTTATACAGTTATCTTTCTGCTCAGCAGTAAGACAATCTGCAAGTACCACTCCCCCCACTAAGCCATCAGCTTCAGTGGTGGGGAAGAGATCAGGGAGAGGGTCACTCTCTTCTTCCTGTCCCTCATCAGTTGCCATGAGCAGGGTGAGATCAGCCCTGTCTTAGTAGGGTTTTAGGCGGTTGACATGGAGTACCCTAAGGGGACTCCTGGCAGTGCCCAGGTCTACCTAGTAGGTAACCTCACCCTTTTTCTCAACAATTAGATGGGGGCACTCCATTTGTCCTGGAGTGCTCTTGGGGCCACAGGCTCCAATACCCATACCTTCTGTCCTGGGTCGTACTGAGTCAGGACAGCCTTCTGGTCATGCCATTGCTTTTGCAGCTCCTGGCTGGCCTGAAGGTTTTTACTGGCCTTTTTCATGTACTCAGCCATTCCTGATCTTAGGCCAAGTACTTAATCCACAATGTCCTGTTTTTGAGCTTTTAAAGGTTGTTCCCAACCCTCCTTAACAAGAGCAAGGGGACCTCTCACAGGGTGCCCAAAGAGGAGTTCAAAGGGGCTAAAGCCCACTCCTTTTTGGGGTACCTCCCTGTAAGCAAAAAGGAGGCAAGGTAACAGGACATCCCATCTCCTTCTGAGTTTTTCAGGGCTTCCCATTATCATGCCTTAGAGAGTTTTATTAAACCTCTCAACCAGACCATTTGTTTGTGGATGATAAGGAGTAGTGAACTTGTACGTTACACCACATTCCTTCCACATTGCCTTGCGGTATGCAGACATGAAGTTACTACCTCTGCCTGACACCACTTCCTTAGGGAAGCCCACTCTGGAAAAGATTCCCAGGAGGGCTTTTGCCACTGCAGGAGCTGTAGTGGTCCTTAAGGGGGTGGCTTCAGGGTACCTGGTGACATGGTCCACTACCACCAGGATAAACCTATTGCCTGAAGCTGTTGGAGAGTCAAGGGGGCCAACTATGTCAACCCCTACCCTTTCAAAGGGCACCACAACCACAGGAAGTGGAATTAAGGGGGCCTTTGGAGTGCCACCAGTCTTGCCACTGGCTTGGCAGGTCATACAAGAGCGACAAAACTCTTTTGTGTCCTCTGACATATGAGGCCAGCGAAACAGGGGAAAAAAGCCTGTCCTAAGTTTTACTTTGGCCCAAATGCCCAGCCAAGGGAATGTCATGTGCCAAGGTAAGAAGAAACTCTGTATTGCAAGGGAATTACCAATCTCCTGGCAGCTCCAGGCTTAGGGTCCCTTGACTCAGCATACAAGAGGTTGTCTTCCCAATACACCTTATGGATATCACTGACATCCCCATTCTGCTGTTTGACAGCTTACTGTCTCAAACCCTTTAGTGTGGGACAGGTTTGCTGTGCCACACTCAGCTCTTCCCTAGCAGGCCCCCCTGCACCCAAAAGCTCAGCAGTGTCTGCTGCAAGCTCATCTGTTGTAGGTTCTGCACAGGGAGAGGATTCCTCTTCCTCAAAAGGGGAATCTTCTGGAGAGGGAGGGATAGTGGGCAGGGATTTACCCTTTCTACCCCTAGCTTTTGGGAGCACTTGGTCCATTGTTCCAGGATCCAAGTTTCCCTGTCCTTTTTGCTTTTTGGCTTAAACCCTTGTTAAAGCAAAAATATACCCAGGAATGCCCAGCGTTACTGCATGAGCCTCCAACTCCACTTCAACTCAAGCTGATGTCTCCAAATCATTGCCTAGTAAGCAATCTACAGGTAATTCAGTGGCTACCACAACTTTCTTTGGACTAGTAATCCCCCCAGTTGAGATTCACAACAGCCATGGGGTGGCTAAGTGTGTTATTGTGAGCATCAGTCACTTGGTACTGCTAACCAAGTAGGTGTTGATCAGGGTGAACCAGTTTCTCTATAACCATAGTTACACTGGCTCCTGTGTCCCTGTAGGCCACAACCTCAATACCGTTAATTAGGGGTAGTTGCTTGTACTTACCCATATTAAGGGGACAAGCAACCAAGGTGGCAAAGTCAATGCCACCATCACAGACTAAAACAGCCTCTGTGGTCTCCCTAACAAGACCAACCCCAACTACACTGCCAATAGTGAGCCCAGCTACACCCTTGGATTGGCTATTTGTAGTAGACTTCCCACCACCACTGCTATTACTAGGGGCACTAGAGGTTGCAGTTGGGGTAGTGGTGGTGGGAGGTTTGGTGTTTTTCTTTGGACAAGTGGAATCACTTGCCCAATGGCCTTTTACTTTACATAAATAACACCAAGGCTTTTTCTGAATGTTAGAAGAGGATTTGGACCCACCACCCCCAGAGGATTTTTGTTGGCCTGATTAAGACTCAGAATGTTTTTATCTTTGTCCCCACCCTTGTCAGAAGACTTACCATCATTCTTCTTGCCATCCTTGTCACCCCCTATATGCCCTTTTCTGTTCACTCTTGTTCTGACCCATTTGTCTGCCTTCTTTCCCAATTCTTGGGGAGAGGTCAGATCTGAGTCTACCAAGTACCGGTGCAACAAATCAGGCACACAATTGTTCAAAATATGCTCTCTCAGGATTAGATTATACAGGCTTTCATAGTCAGTCACCTTACTACCATGTAACCAACCCTCCAAGGCCTTCACTGAACAGTCTACAAAGTCTGTCCAGTCTTGAGAGGACTCTTTTCTGGTGTCTCTGAACTTAATCCTGTGTTGTTCAGTGGTTAAGCCAAATCCATCCAAGAGTGCATCCTTCAAAACTTTTTGGTTTTTATCATCACTTTCTCTGACAGTAAGGAGCCTATCCCTACCCTTACCAGTGAAAGATAGCCACAAGATAGCAGCCCACTGCCTTTGAGGGACCAACTGTACCATACAGGCTCTCTCAAGTGCAGCAAACCACTTGTTAATGTCACTTCCCTCCTTGTAAGGGGGGACTATCTTATGCAGGTTTCTGGAATCTTGCTCTCTAAAAGGATTGCTATCAAAAACACTGCTGCTGCCACCATGGGGAACTAACCCCATTCTCTGCCTTTCCCTCTCTACATCCAGAGATTCCCTGTCTAAGGCCAGCTGCTGCTGTTTAAGCTTCAGCCTGGCCTCTTCCAACCTCAGCTTTCTGAGTTCCCTTTCCATTAAGTTATCCTCAGGGTGGGAGGCTTGGGAATTGTGAGACACAGAGGAAATATGGGAATTGGCAGAGAGAGACCTGTCCCTAACTGGCTGGACCCTAATAACCTGGCCCTTAGGAGTGAAAGGTGCCCTACTAATGTGTGACCCCCTCCCACTACCAGTGTCACTACGTGGCCTGTTAGCTGGCAGGTCTTTGGAAGAACCCGCCCCAGCATCCTCAGGGGACTCCTCTGAGTCTGGATGGGTATCCCCCTCTTCTACCTCCTTTTCCTGGGATGGGCCAGACTGGCTCTGGTCATTTTCTAGGAGAATGCTAAAGAGAAAGTCTTTGGTAGGATTCTTGCCAATGCTTAAACCTCTTTCTATACAGAGACCCCTCAAACTTTTAAAGTTTAAACTCTCATACGTAGCCTGAACAACTGTGGGAGTAAGCTCTACTGCAGACATGATAGAAAAGGTTTAGGACAGAGAGAGAAAAAGGTTTTGGAACTTATGAAAGAACAGAAAAAAAATTCAAACTTTTTCAAACTTTTAAAAGTTTTCAGAATTTTTCAGAAACTTTGTTAAAAGCTTTAGAGAAGAAAAGTTAAACTGTTTAGTTCAATGTGTATATCTTGAAGTATTTGGTATATGTTTTTCTCATGAAAAGTACCAATGACAAAGTGGTAAGGCAGTTACAAGTACTTATCCCACTGCGGCACCACCAATGTAGGAGGCTGGCCTGGCCTATAGTGGGTACCCTGTGGTACTTACACCTTGTGCCAGGTCCAGTTATCCCTTATTAGTAGATTAGAGGTGTTCTAGCAGCTTAGGCTGGTAGAGGTAGCTATAGCAGAGCAGCGTAGGCTGAACTAGTAGACATGCAAAGCTCCTACTATACCACTTATATCACTTAGCACTATATCATAGGAAAACACAATACTCAGAGTTACTACAAATAAAGGTAGTTTATTTTAGTGACAATATGCCAAAAGTATCTCAGAAGATATACTCCTTTAGGAGGTAAGTAATATACACAACATATGCACATACAAACCAAATCAGGTAAGTAAACAGTTAGAAAAGTAGTGCAAACACTGTAGAACACAATAGAATGCAATAGGGAAAAGTAGGCCTAGGGGCAACACAAACCATATACTTCAAAAGTGGAATGCGAACCACGAATGGACCTCAGGCCTAGTGTAGTGTGTAGAGGGTTGCTGGGAGTGTAAGAAAACACTAAGGATGTCCAAGATACCCCACCCCAAGACCATGAAAAGTAGGAGTAAAGTTACCCTACTACCCCATAAAGACAGTAAAGTCGAGATAGGGGATTCTGCAACAACAACAACTGACTGCAAAGCACTGAAGATGGATTCCTGTAACTGAGCACATGTAAAGGAAGGGGACCAAGTCCAAGAGTCACCCAAGTGTCCAGGGGGGCAGGAGCCCACTAAACCCCGGATGAAGGTGCAAAAGGGCTGTCTCTGGTGGAAGAAGCCAAAGTTCTGCAACAGAAGGTGCCAGGAACTTCTCCTTTGGTCAGAAGATGTCCCTCGACGTGCTGGAGGATGCAGAGTTGTTTCCACGCAGAAAGACCACAAACAGGATGAGAGGGGACCCAGAGGACCGGTGATGCAGAAGTCTGGAGCCTGCGTTGGCAAGGGGAAGATTCCGTCGACCCACCGGAGATTATTTCTTGGCTTCCAGTGCAGGGTGAGGGTGAAGGCAGACAGCCCTAAGAGCATGCACCACCAGGAAACAGTCGAGAAAGCCGGCAGGATGAGGCACTACAAGGTTGCTGGTAATCTTCTCGCTACTTTGTTGCGGTTTTGCAGGCGTCCTGGAGCAGTCAGCAGTCAGCAGTCGATCCTTGGCAGAAGTAGAAGAGGGAAGTGCAGAGGAACTCTGGTGAGGTCTTGCATTCATTATCTGGTGAGATACCCAGAGGAGAGACCCTAAATAGCCCTCAGAGGAGGATTGGCTACAGAGAAAGGTAAGCACCTATCAGGAGGGGTCTCTGACGTCACCTGCTGGCACTGGCCACTCAGAGCTGTCCATTGTGCCCTCACACCTCTGCATCCAAGATGGCAGAGGTCTGGGACACACTGGAGGAGCTCTGGGCACCTCCTCTTGGAGGTGCTGGTCAGGGTGTGGTCACTCCCCTTTCCTTTGTCCAGTTTTGCGCCAGAGCAGGGATGGGGATCCCTGAACCGGTGTAGACTGGCTTATGCAAGGAGGGCACCATTTGTGCCCTTCAAAGCATTTCCAGAGTCCAGGAGAGGCTACTCCTCTCAGGCCCTTCACACCTATTTCCAAAGGGAGAGGGTAACACCCTCTCTCAGAGGAAATCCTTTGTTCTGCCTTCCTGGGACCAGGCTGCCCAGGCCCCAGGGGGGCAGAAACCTGTCTGAGGGTTGGCAGCAATGGTAGCTGCAGAGAAAACCCCGGGAAGTTAGTTTGGCAGTACCCGGGCTCTATGCCCTGGGAAGCATGGAATTGTCCCCCCAATACCAGAATGGTATTGGGGTGACAATTCCATGATCCTAGACATGTTACATGGCAATGTTCGGAGTTACCATTGTGACGCTACATATAAGTATTGACCTATATGTCTTGCACGCGTGTAATGGTGTCCCCGCACTCAGAAAGTCCGGGGAAATTGCCCTGAACAATGTGGGGGCACCTTGGCTAGTGCCAGGCTGCCCTCACACTAAGTAACTTTGCACCTAACCTTCACTAAGTGAGGGTTAGACATATAGGTGACTTATAAGTTACTTAAGTGCAATGCAAAATGGCTGTGAAATAACGTGGACGTTATTTCACTCAGGCTGTAGTGGCAGTCCTGTGTAAGAATTGTCTGAGCTCCCTATGGGCGGCAAAAAATGCTGCAGCCCATAGGGATCTCCTGGAACCCCAATACCCTGGATACCTAGGTACCATATACTAGGGAATTATAAGGGTGTTCCAGTGTGCCAATCAGAATTGGTAAAATGAGTCACTAGCCTGCAGTGACAATGTTAAAAGCAGAGAGAGCATAAACACTGAGGTTCTGATTAGCAGAGTCTCAGTGATACAGTTAGGCACCACACAGGGAACACATACAGGGTATACTTTATGAGCACTGGGGTCCTGGCTAGCAGGATCCCAGTGACACAGGCAAAAACAAACATACAGACAGTAAAAATGGGGGTAACATGCCAGGCAAGATGGAACTTTCCTACAGTGGGATTTACCACCAATGTCATAATGAGCGCCATAGTGACAGAAAGAGGTTAGAAAAAAGAGTAAAAAGTTAGTAAACTATTGAGCCTAACTTTTTAGAGAAAAGGAAAAAAACTTTTCGGAAACTTTGGAAACTTTTAGAAAGTTTTAAAGAACTTTTTAGAAAGTTAAGAATGGCTCCTAGGTACAATTATGTATAGCTCTAAGTAATGGAGTACACTTTTCTTGTGAAAAGCACTAGTATCAAAGTGGTAAAGCAATTGCAAGTACATATCCCACTACTGCATCACCAAGGAGGCTGGCCTGGTTTATAGTGGGTACCTAAGGTACTTACACCTTATACCAGGTCCAGTTATCCCTTATTAGTGAAATGTAGACAGTGTTCTAGCAGCTTAGGCTGTCTAGAGGTAGCTGTAGCAGAGCAGCTTAGGCTGCATTAGGAGACATGCAAAGCTCCTGCAATACCACTATAGTTGACAGTACTTATACACAATAAAAGACAATACTCAGTGTTACCAAAAATAAAGGTACTTTATTTTAGTGACACAAGGCCAAAAACATCTTAGAGAAAATACTCCTTCTGGAGGTAAGTATTATACACATTATATACACTAGAGACCAAAATCAGGTAAGTAAATAGTCATAGAACTGTGCAAACAGTAGAAAATATAATAGAATGCAATAGGCCTAGCTGCAACACAAACCATATACTATGAAAGTGGAATGTGAATCACGAATTCACACCTAGGCAAGTGTAGTGTGTAGAGGGGTGCTGGTAGTGTAAGAAAACACCAAAGGTAAGTAAAAAACCCCACCCCAGAGCCCGGGAAAGTAGGGGTAAAGTACTGCAAGTTTCCTCAGGACACACTACAACTCGTGACAAGGGTTATTGCAAGAACCAAGCAAGACTGCAAGCAACAAATGGTGGATTCCCAGACCTGAAGACCTGTGAAGAGTGGAGACCAAGTCCATAAGTCGCAGAAGATTCCAGGAAAGACAGGAGCCCCTGCCAACCTAGAAGACGGTGCAAAAGAGGATTCTCCGGTTAGAAGAAGTCTGCAGAAGAACACCAAAGAAGATGGCTGCAGGTTCCTGCATGGTGCAGGAGATGTCTTACATTGAGATGTTGGATGCAGGATGTTTGCATCGCTGGATTCATCCAACAAGCCTTGGTTCAAGAAAAGTCGCAGTTTGCGTCAAAATGGTGCTGCCTGGACCCAGGAGGGACTTGGGGGCCTCAACTCAGACTGAGGAGGCAGAGGGGGCTACCAGCATTGGAGAGAGCCGATAGATAACCAGGCAGCACCCATGGGAGTGCCAGGACATGGGGACAAAGAAGGTGCAATTTGCAGTTGGTGCAGCACAACAAAAGAAGGTCCTATGCCGCCGAAGAGCAACTCAGAGAGTTGAGCATCAGAGGATGGAGTATTGGGGACCTGGGCTACACTGTGTACAAAGGATTCTTTAAAAAGTGCACAGGAGCCCAAGGAGCTGGAGATGACGCAGTGCACAGGGGTACTGTCGCAAGCCAGGAAGGCAATATCTTATCTCCACCAAACTTGGACAGCTGGTCCTTAGGACAGTCTGGGTCATGTTGGTGCACCACCTGTGTTCCAGGGAGCACGCTTGTCATCAGGAGAGAGTCCCAGAGAACCGGTCGTCATCTTGGAAGGTGCCTGCAGGAGCAGGGAAGTGACTCCATTACTCCAAGGGAGATTCTTTCGGTTCTTCTGGTGCAGGGTGAAGACAGGGATTCCTCAGAGCATGCACACCTTGGAAACTGTTGCAAATGCTCGCTGGAGCTGATGTTGCAGGTCATAGGACTCATCCTGGATACTTTGTTACAGTTGGTGATGGACAAGGGAGTGGTCTCTCCCCTTTCCTTTGTCCAGTTTGATGCCAGAGCAGAGACTGGGGGTCCCTGAACTGGTGTAGACTGGCTTATGCAAGGAGGGCACCATCTGTGCCCTTCAAAGCATTTCCAGAGGCTCTGGGTGGCTACCCCTCCCTAGCCTGTAATACCCATTTCCAAAGGGAGAGCGTGTAACACCTTCCTCCCAAAGGAAATGCATTGTTCTGCCTTCCTGGGACTGAGCTGCTCAGACCCCAGGAGGGCAGAACCCTGTCTGTGAGGTGGCAGCAGCTGTAGCTGCAGTGCAAGCCTCAGAGAGCTGGTTTGGCAGTACTGGGGGTCCATGGTGGATTCCCTAATCTTAGGTGCCTCACATGGCCATATTCAGAGTTACCATTGTGAAACTACATATAGGTATTGACCTATATGTAGTGCACCCGTGTAATGGTATCCCCACACTCACAAAGTCCAGGGAATCAGTGGTGGGCAGCGTGGGGGCACCTTTGCTAGTGCAAGGGTCCCATCACACTTAGTAAATTTGCACCTAGCCTTCAGCAAATGAAGGTTAAACATATAGGTGATTTATAAGTTAATTAAGTGCAGTGAAAATGGCTGTGAAATAGTGTGTGCACTATTTCACTCAGGCTGCAGTGGCAGTCCTGAAGAAAGGTTTGTCTGAGCTCCTTGTGGGTGGCAAAAGAAATGCTCCAGTGCTCCAATAAGCACTGGAGTTCTGGTTAGCAGTTATACGTTACTGACAACACACACATTAGGCGACAAACTATGACCACTGGGGTCCCGGCTAGCAGGATCTCAGTGAGACAGGCAAAACACACTGACAAATAGGGTTTAAACTATGGGCACTGGGGTCCTGGCTACCAGGATCCCAGTGAGGCAGTAAAAACACAATAACACACACTCACAAACAGGCTAAATGTGGGGGTAACCATGCTAGAAAGAGGCAACCTTCTCACAGTAACCTGCCAAAGAACCATGTTGTGTGACTTTGATCCTTGTGTGTGTGTTTTGTGCCATAAGACAGGTGTTGTGCCTGTGTGTAACCTGCAAACCATACCCCCCTTGGGCATGCTACTCTCCCCCTGCCCAAATCAGTATTTTCTATATTTCTTGATTCACATGCATGTTTGTATGTATGTGTGTATGGATATGTGGGCATCATGCAAAGTGTAGCACAGTAGTTTGGAATGTACTGGCATGTTTGCGGATTTTTGGGTAGCCCCAGTGGCACAGGGTGTACAGCCGCCATCAATCACCCCAACCTGTACAGCCACCGGCACCCAAACCTGTATTGCCATCATTACCCCTAACCTGTACAGCCACTGGCACCCCAATATGTGCTGGTAATCCCACTGGTGCAGCCACAGCCTTCAACAGCATTGCCACCTGATCCACCTGCACAGGAAGGTCCTACACAGCCACAAACACATTTCCAACCACCCAAAGTCTCACAAAAATTGTCACCCCTACAATTCTGAAGACATACTAATGTGAATATGATGTTATCCTCACAAATTATAGAAATAAAAATATGTTCCTAATCACAAGCTTTACCCTGAGTTGACTTGAATGTCTCTGAGTTCTACATGGAGACCAGTAAGACCACCAGTGTTGGAAGTCAACATAACAAAAGCATATACTACATACCAACACATTTACATGTAACTACATTAAATGCAACAAACATTATTCCAAATCAATAACAAAGAGGTTGTGTGAACATAAGCATTTGAATGTAGGAAAAATAAACCCAATATCAAATTAAGTTAAAAGAAATAATCTGGCAGGTGAAACGGGAGAAACAAACTGGGAGATAAGACATCAGTAGTTTGAGTGGGCTTGGGACCCCACAGAGACAAAATACCTTCAGTCAAGTTGGTGGTGGCAACAGTCATGGATTCAGGTTAGCTAGATAGTGGCTCTTGGTGAAGCTGGAGTCCTTGATTTCCAAGAGATCACTGTCTTGCCATCCTCAGTTGCCATCAACACCCCTGGAGTGCAGCCACAGGAACTGACACACATGGAGGGTAATGGGGTCCACAAGAGAAGTGCGGGGTGTTGAGGGCAGATGTCTCCCTTGACTCTTGGTCTTCTCGGAAGGCATTAGAAGGAAGAGTAGTAGTGGTGTTGTAGCTGGAAGCACCAATGGATTAGGGGTCCCAGTAGTAAGGGAAGGGCTAGGTGCAGGCCTAGATGGCATTGAGATTGGCTTCTGGGGAACCAATTCTGATACTGTAGAAAACTCCAAATATAAAAAGATAGAACAGGTCTCTGCCCTGAATGTGGAGTCTCTGCCATCATAAATGTACATTAAACTAATAGTTTTTGAATACCAAAAAAACTCGCTTTACACAAAGGTGTAATTTTACCTTTGTGGATCAAAATAGTTGTTTGTCATAATTATTGTATCCAAGGGAACATCAGCATCTTTACATGGGTAAAGCTACTGTTTGCTTTGCAATAATGCTAGTTTTCTGCCACACATTTCAACACATATGTGCTTACTTAGTACGACTACATCTATTTTGACAAATAACTTATATGACATTGTTAAGATAATGTATACATTTCACACACATTGGATATATATGTGTCTTCTGAAGTTAGAAAGGGTACACACTGTGAACCTTCACTCTATTTCAAAGAATAAACAGCATTCTTGCTATAACATAATATTACAAACTGCCATGCTAACAATAAACACTGTAAAGACCACAAAATCAATATAGTATTACATTTTATAAGGGCTTTAGATTACTATTTATGCCAGACACTGTTTATTTTAACTTAGAAATACATTTGTCATGCAATTTTACCCATTTGTTAAATAAAAACTACAAGTCCCAGAATTCCTTGCAAGAAGGTTAAGACCTATGTACCTTACAAATTTTGCAACCCTGACCCAGGTTAAGATGAAGTTCATAAACAACACATGACAGGACATCTCACTCATAACTCACATCACACATTATGACAAATAATACAGTATATGTATTCACTGTCTCTCTGCTATTCCAACATCTCGAGCTGAGCATGGAATGTTAGCCAGCTAGCCTCTAGGACCTTCCTTTCAAGTAAGGTCACGCAGGCCCGCTGTGCATGGGGCAATGGGTACAGACCTTTGATGTCCTGGGTCTATGGGCCAGATAGACAAATGTTTTTAGGGCTTGCAAACGATCTGATTTGCAGAATTGGACCATTTGCAACTGCTAAGCACCATTTCCCCATGTACCAAACATTATTTTCAATTCAATAACCTATTACTGAATCACAAAATGGGTTAGAGACTCAGGGGTTTATTATGAACCCCGGCAGTTCAGACCACCATGCTGGCAGCGGCAGCAAAGACCACCACCGGCACGGCGGTCTGAGTCGCCATATAATGTACACTGTGAGGGCCGCCTGTGGCGGCCTTCCTCCACTGCCAGGCTGCCGCCGACAGGCAACCTGACAGTGGAGGAAATCATTTTCCGACAGGGCAGCACTGTAAGCAGCGCTGCCCTTCGAATAATGATTCCTTTTTCCACCAGCCTTTCCCTGGCGGGTTCCCCCATCCCTGTGATTTTGCCATTCTCAATGGGTCGCAAAGCAAGACCTACCTCATGAATATTAATGAAGTAGGTGTATTTGTCTATTTGCTGAATTTTTTTTCCCACATAAGGATGTCTGTGTTTCTGTGAATATTGGAGACACAGTGTACCACTTTGCCGGCAACTCTATCTTGCTACAGCCTTGAAGAAATCACAAAGTTAAAAGAATGTCTTGTTAAGAAATGCAATGCTTTCCTAGGAGACAGTTCATTAGATAAAGAAAATAGAACAGCACCACAAATGTAGCCTATGCTGAAATAATAAAAATGAAGCAGAATAAAACGTAACTGGGCTAAAGGACACATGCGGAAGATCTGGTTGGTAAAATAACGTGCCTAGTGCCATCACTAAAATGGCTATGCAAAAGGATATCTTTTTACACTAAACTAAACTGCAACAGCTAATTCTTCTTTTGCCTAAAAACTACATGCCTGATTCACAAGGATGAAGTAATTGTCTTAAAACTTCCTGTTCATAATATTTTCTATCTTGAATAATGATGCTTCCTCCTTTATCAGCAGGTTTGATAACTATATTTTTATTGCTGGCTAGGGAGGATAAAGCTTCATTTTGAGCTCTAGTAAAGTTGGACTGCACATAATTATTTTCCTTGACTACTCTCTCTACCTCAAACAGAGCAGCATTCTCAAACGCTATGATTTCCTTTGGCATCAAGTTAGTCGGAGGAAAAAATGTAGAGGCACATCATAAGCCTGTGATACTTTCTTGACTCACATGTGGATTTTTAGTAAACCAAAATGTAAGTCTCAAGGTCCTAATAAATTGATATAATTCTATTTGAGTAAAAAATGGGTAATTCCTACGAGTTGGCACAAAGGGTAGACCAGTTCTCAGAACTTCAATTTCTTTAGAACTTAACTCGTGTGAGGACAAGTTGAAGATCAGTACCTCTTCCAAACCAGGATTATGTGTCATATCATCTACCACTCGTAATATTGATTCCTGGTTTGTCTGAACCCTGTGGTGTATTGGTTCCTGAACCACCCCTCCTGAAGTTCCTTAATCTTCATGTGCTGGTCCCTTTCTAAAAAAGTTTGTCTATAGGTGGAGGGTTTAGTATTATAATTTGTATTAAGGAGGCCCGCAGTAGAAACAGAGTTGTTACTGTCAGAATCACTCATAGTATCTGAGAAAGTAACAATATGTTTCCGAGTACCATCAGTATTTACTGTACCATGTTGGTAAAAATCTTTGTTTAGATATGGATATGTACTATATCTCCTGATGTATTTTTGTAACTTATCTGTTTTCTTCAGGCTATTAGTTCTTTCAAAATTAGAAATGGTAGCTTCTAACTTTTTTGGAGTTTCCCTAGCATTGGTTATAGTTTGATCCTCCAAGAACTTTTTTTCTTGCTCTGTAATCTCTTTGTAATCATTTCTATATGTTTTAGAGCTGCTTCTATGCAGAGGACCATCCAACTTCTTGAGCATTTGTTTGAAACAAAACTGAATCAAATTTTAAATTTCTCATCATCCACAAAAATAATCCGAATATTCCATGCTTGTAAGCACACCAGGATAATATTTGCATTTAAACAATCTATTAAAAACTTGGCGTGTAGCTCAGTCCTTACTAATTTTGCATGCAATTTTTCTAGTTGAGAAAAAGTGGAATCTTGTTATGTATGTAAAATTTATGCCCTCTGTTGTCCCAAAAGAGATGGGCCGCTGGCTATTCTAGCAATGTAATCATCAGTGTAAGTCAATGTTTCTTGCTCAGACATTTATCTAGTTATCAATTCACAAGGTGCACTTAACAAAGATGTTTACACAAATTAAACATAGATATAAAAAACGAACTATATGGAGGGTTCACCCACATGTATCATACTTCTCAAAAGACTAATTCAGACACTTAATGAGAAAGGAGCCCTTGCAGAGATACCTCTGCTCTTGTAAATTAACACATTTAGGGGCAACCCAGTATTCCTCTAGGAACTGGGTACAGACAATGTCTCATGTAAAAATGCTCCTAGAGGAATTACTCAGATATAGTATGCATTCATATGTTCCAGTTTGCAATTAATGAATAAGACTACTCTGTACTGTTAAAACCCAATATATTACTCAATAGGATTCAGGAAGTTCAAAAAATGCAAAATAACTCCAACAATTGTCCATTTCATAGACAACAACACTGTATATAACCCCTCTAGATCATAAGATTGAATCCTAACTGTAGACCCAGGAAGTAGTTATAACTCTCCTCATTATACAATTCTGCACAATAATTGCCCGGATATCAGTCCCAGTTCAAGTAATATCATGGATGTTCAATTCAGCTTGTCAAATGATAAGGGAATTTTGACGTTTCGGCCTGTAGTGGCAGTCAGGACTTAGGGGGTCATTACGACCCTGGCGGCCGGCGGTAAGGTGGCGGTAACACCGCCAACAGGCTGGCGGTGTTCCGCCAGCAATTATGACCGTGGCGCAATAGCCACGGCCATACCGCCGGCCCCTCAAACATACCGCCAGGCTTCCGCCTGGTGGTCATAATCCCCAGGGCAGCGGTGCATGCACCGCTGCCCTGGGGATTATGAGTCCCCGACCGCCAGCCTGTCCGTGGCGGTAAACACTGCCATGGAACGGCTGGCGGTAAGGGGACTTGGGGTGCCCCTGGGGCCCCTGCACTGCCCATGCACTTGGCATGGGCAGTGCAGGGGTCCCCAGGCATAGCCCCGTCACGCATTTCACTGCCCGAATTTTGGGCAGTGAAATGTGCGACGGGTGCTACTGCACCCGCTGCACATCAGCATTGCCGCCGGCTCTATTACGAGCCGGCAGCAATGTTGATGTGACATTTCCGCTGGGCCAGGGGACGGTAACACTGTTACCGTCCGCTGGCCCAGCGGAAATGTCATAATAGGGAGCCAGGAATACCGCCGGCAATGGCGGTATTCTGTCTCCCGCAGCCTCGGCGGTCTTTTTCCAAGACCGCCGAGGTTGTAATGACCCCCTTAGTGTTGTTAAATAATACAACTGGTTGAAAAAATAGGCTCTGTAGCAACACACCAGGGGACATCAACCTACAAACCCAAGTAAACAAATCTTTTAAAAATGGGACCGCTAGCGTCTGTCACCATCCACATCCACTCAATACATGCGAGTCAGAATCCTGAGGACATTCGACATTGGACCTGTCGTAAAGACCCACAATGCCCTCACAACCTCATCAGAACTGCCACTGTGTGACTCATCTTTGGCACGGGCCCTTGATTCCCCTGTTGACGAAGCCAGGAAAAGGGTGACTGTAGCACAGAAAACCTTTTGTTCATGCCATTTTTAGGGAAAAAATGTAGTGATATTTTGGCTCTTTTCTCAGTCGCATCCAGGTGAATCATCAATCCCTGAGTACCTTTGGAACCCCCAGGATATTGGAAAAAATAGGATGCAAACTTGGCACGGATATATGGAAAAAAAGTTTTGACAGCCTAAGCACAAACTACCCCAAATATCCAAAAAACAGCTTACCTTTCTAGGAGGAAAGGTTTAGCATACAGTTCTAAATAAACAAAACCACTGCAATTGACCAGTTACGATTATCTCAACTAACTGTAACGTGTCCCCAAAGGTAACTGTAGTTCGCTCACCCACCATGCACAGTTTTTTTATCATTGATTTAATGGCAAATGTTGCAGTAAATTAATCAATGATGTCATGGAACATGTCACGACTGATAAAATATGTGGCGAATGCATGGCAAGGGTGTAAGTTATAGTTACTGCTGCCTTTCCCTGAGCCACTATGGGCCCCAGAGCCCATATTCCCTGATGCCTTTTTATTTTTTAATTAAGGTGAGGGGGTCCATGCCCCCCTCCATAAGCCACTATGTGCCCCAGGGACCACATCCATGAGCCCTCATTTTTTGTTATGAGAATGGTGGTGCACGTCCTCCCTCCCTGAGCCAATATTGACCTGGTGACCCCTTCCCACAGGCTTTAGTTGCTTACAGGTGAATGCCCCTGTGCCCATCCAGGACACCCACTAAACAGTACAGGGGTGCAACGAGTAGCGCCCCAGGGCCCCTCCAGCCCCATCTGCTCCCCACAAGCACCCATTCTGGCAGAAGTGGATGTTAGCATTGCTCATGCCCAGTGGTAGCAGCTGTTTTTGTTTGCTCCTGCCAGGCGGGAGCTATTTAACTTTCCCTGCTTGCAAGAGCACAGGTAGGGGAACAAAAGTCTGCTCCTACCCACTGGCAGCATTGTTAATGATCTCGCAGAGTGTAAGCAGACATGCCTTCCCTATATTCATTCCTGCAGGCTGCAAAGGCAACAAACACAATGTGACCACAGCACACAGATATATAGTCCAATCATGTAGCAAGGATTTGTATCCGTGGTAGAACGTTTGAGGTTGGAGAAAGAATACGTGGAGATCCCAAATTCGTTAGAGAGAGTGTCTTTAATTGTAGGCACAGTTTACCTCAAGATTGCGCGTTCTTAAAAATACAGCCACCACGTGTTTCGTCACTCAGGTGACTTCATCAAGGCTGCAAAACAATGATAAAAGCAAACTTATATGTAATGAAACCTAAAATTTGGCAAGACACAAATTGTGTCAGATAGTGAACTAGTACCTGTGCATGCAAAAGAAAGGCAGCAAGAAGTTTGCAACCCAAGTGAGTGGAGAGACAGAGATGGTGGGCATGGCAAAGTAAGCAATAGAAAAGAACCCTGGTTATTTGCGCAATTAGAAGGACAACTCAAGTAGAAAAGTCAAGGGAGCATAAGTAAAGTATCCACAGTCTAAGTGCTAAGCAAGTAAGGGAAATGTTCCAAGTAGTCAAAGTGGGCCGTGTAGAAATAAAAGAATATAGTTATAAAATGAAAGTGAAGTAAAAAGTGAAAAAATCAAAATAATAAAAATGTACCTAGGCCGTCCGGCCAGCTGGAAAAAATGTTTTGGAGAACCTGCGGTAAGGCAAGTAGGTAGAAATCTGAAAAAGATAGACCATTAGCAGTGAGTGGCCACCGTAAGGACTAAGAAACATGGCAAAAAGAAAATAAAACTTCATGGAATCCTATGTGTTATAATACCTTGCAAAGTTGAGTGTTATTTCATGGTAGTGT
Source organism: Pleurodeles waltl (assembly GCF_031143425.1). NCBI lineage: Eukaryota > Metazoa > Chordata > Amphibia > Caudata > Salamandridae > Pleurodeles > Pleurodeles waltl. Next base: position 757,943,307 of record NC_090437.1, on the reverse strand, counting down.
CTCCAGAGCATCAGGTGCTAGGGGTCCCAATGGTGACCAGATAGAAAGGGGAAGGCCCTGATAAGCCTTAAATCAAGAAACCTGCATAGAGATGAGAAAAAAGTAGGGACGGAAAGAAGGGGTATGTCACATCAAATGAGAAATGATTAGAAGCGGAAGGTTTCCCACCCGAATAGTAGTTTACTTCGAAAGGTAGAGTGCGATGCACTCACAGACCAAAAACGGTCCATAGAAGCCCCTATGTGCCGAAGGCAAACTATTTCTCAATGAGAAAGTGAGCGCTGCAAAAATTGGTAGCAAAATTCAAAAAAAGGTGAGGGGGAGGAATCCCAGGTCGGCAATCCTTACGTAAGTAATATGAACAAAAGTCCAATGACTTGTAGCAATCTCAATCAGACTAATACAGCGATCACTCGGCATTGGTGAGTAAATAAGCAACGTGATGCAGACGCCAGAAAAAAAATATATAACAGAGTCCACTCTTAGGAATCCCAAGCTGAAAACAGCAATGGACGCTGGCCGTAGCGTGACAAAGGTGAGAGATGAAAAAGGTAAGATCTTACCATATCTAAATGAAGAGCCGGAGCGGTAGTGCAGCCGGTACAGAGGCGGGTATTCAAGTAAAAAATCCCGGCGCTTGTTGCTCTTTTAAAATGCAAATAGTAGACATCAACAATGGACTAAGCACTTGACAGAGAACGTCTGAAAAGGCTCCCTTGTTGGTGAGAAGATACGGCGGCCATCTTGGAATGGCGAAGCGGAAAAACGTAGTAAATAGGGAAAAGGGAGGGTAGCGTAGCGTGAAGACGGTGGGAGACAAAAGCTAACCGTACCTAAATGTAGAGCCAGAGCGGTGGTACGGCCGGTACAAAAATGGATGGAATAAACGCTAACAGAGAAAGTCTGTAAAGGCTCCCTACTTGATGAAAAGATACAGTGGCCATCTTGGAATTTGCGAAGCGAAAACGCATAGTATATAGGGAAAAGGGAGGGTGAGCAAGTCATGCCAGTGAATAGAAAGGCCCAAAGTCCAGTCATAGTAGACTGAGATCAACAGTCTTCCAGTGATGGAAGAAAGGTCTCCGTACATTAGTAGTGTAAGAAAACAGTGATGGGGCCAGATGCAACCAAGAAGGTTATATTTAAGAACTATTATGTAAAAGGTGTAGAGAGGAATGAGATATCAAGAGACAAGCATCAATAAAGTAGTATGAGTCCAGAGATGGTCATAATCAACAGCAACAGTGAGAAACAATTTGAATCAAGAAGTAATCAATAGAGAAACACAATTAGTTGACAAGGAGGGACACGGCCAGTGTGACCTAGGTCATGCATCCTCCATTCAGGGCACACGTATGAGTCCAGTGAAACGCTGGTCAATACATAATACAGAGTGATAATCAACAGCAACAGTGATAAACAATTTGAATCAAAAAGTAATCAATAGAGAAACAAAATTAGTTGACAAGGAGGGACACGGCTAGTGTGAACTAGGTCATGCATCCTCCATTCAGGGCACACGTATGATTCCAGTGAAACGCTGGTCAATACATAATACAGAGTGATAATCTGAAAAGTCAACAGGTAGAAGACAACATAGGGGAATCACCAATAGTATACATGTGCTACAAACCCCACAGTAAGCGTCACAAGTATACGTAGAGTAAATTGCTGGTTGTTCACTAATACATAGTAATGACAGAAAGATGTGATATTAAAACACTGATGAAAGAGCCCAAGACATTACAGTTGAAAAAAGGGATATATCATTCACGTAAGAAAAACATGTAATTCACGGTCAGTATTGAGCCCTTTTTCAACCGCACAAAGTTTCAGGATCCATTTCGCCTCACATTTGCGAAGGTCTTTTGTTCTGTCACCCCATCTGTGTGAGTTGGATACCTGAGTGATACCATGAAATCTTATATTCAGAAGATCTTTTTCCCCATGCTGTGAGTTGAAGTGAACAGCAAGGGGATAAGTTGTATTGTATTTCCTGATGGCTCCAACGTGTTCCTGGATACGTTCTTTCAGTGGACGTATTGTACTCCCCACATAGCTCAAACCGCATGCACAAATAACACAATAAACTGTATACCTGGTATTACAATTCATAAACTCTTTGATGTGGTAAATGTTCTTTGTGTTGTAAGAGAAGGATACAGTTTTGTTAAGGGCTAGTTGACAAGATACACAGCAGCCGCATTTGAAAAAACCTTTAGGTTTACCAGGAATCCAAGACGATAGATGTACCTGTGGGGGAGGAGCAAGAAAACTCAGGCACAAGATATTCCTAAGGGTGCGACCCCTACTGTGTGTAATAGTTGGCGAACTACCAATGGAGTCCCTCAGATTAGAGTCCAAAACCAACAAGTGCCAATGCTTTTTGAGAATGCGAAGCACTGTCTTGCTGGCAGGGCTATATTGGGTGATAAAGGAGACAGGCCTCTTTTTAGACCTGTCGACGCAAGCTTTTTTGTGGCCTCTAATCAATAAAGAAAGTTGGTCTTTAGAGGATATACGTCTACTAGCCGCCGAGATGAGTTCCTCCGTGTAACCCCTATCCCGGAAACGTTGTGCCAAGTTTTCAAGCTCCTGTTTGAAAATTCCAGTATCACTGCAATTGTGCTGTATTCTTACCATTTCCCCATAGGGAATGGCCCTGATTTGTGTTAGGGGATGTGCGCTCTGCGCATGAAGAATAGAGTTACAGGCCGTTGGTTTCCTGTACAATCTGGAAGTAATCTTGTTATCAGTAATGTACAAAAGCAAGTCCAGAAACTCGATTTGGGCACAATCCACCCTGTGAGTGAACACTAGATTTTACTTGTTGGAATTTAAAGGGTGTATGAGTTCATTAAGTTCCACACTGTTGCCAGTCCAGATAGCCAATATATCGTCAATATACCTCCCCCAATACAATATGTGTTGGGTGAAATGTGTAGGGCAACTAGACCACAGGTGTAATTTCTCAAATTGTCCCATATAGAGATTCGCATATGAGGGAGAGAATTTGGCTCCCGTAGCTACTCCCTGGCGCTGTTGGTACCAGCTCCCTTTGTTTAGGAATACGTTATTCTCAAGTACTAGACGTGTTAAGTCAAGAAGCATGAGGGTGTGTTCGTATAGTGTAGCATCGCGATCAGCGAGAGTTGCTGAGAGCATCTCTAGACCCATCTCTAGGGGAATGGAAGTGTAAAGAGAACTTACATCAAAGCTGACAAACATACACTCATCCGTCCATTCAATGTCTTCCAGTTGACATAACAAATCCCTGGTGCCCTGAATGTATGAAGGTAGGTTGTGTACCAAAGGCTGGAGGAAAGAATCAATGTATTGTGAGATGTGTTCTGTTGGTGAGCCAATGCCAGAAATAATGGGTGTCCCTGGTGGAAAACTCCCTGATTTATGAACCTAGGGTAGAATGTATATGCAGGGTTCCCGGGGTGTCACAGTGTATAAGTACTTATATTCTAAATCTGACAAGAGGCATAGATTCTTCCAATGTGTCAACTTGTTCTCAATCAAACTGGTGATGCCAGGAAGGGGGTTGGTTTGCAGCTGTATATATGCCTGTGTGTCGCTGAGTTGTCTATTGATTTCAGATACGTAATGAGACATGTTCATTACCACAACGTTGCCCCCTTTGTCGGCCTCCCTGATAACTATGTCCGTGCATGTCAAGAGTCTCTGCAAGGCCAAAAGTTCACCATGGTTGAGATTATTGTTTAGTCTAGGTGTGCAGATCTTGGATTTGTCCTCAAGATGAAGCAGTTCTGTACTGACTGCTTTGTAGAAAACATCAATGTAGTTATCTGGTGATAGTACTGGAACAAATGGGGATTTAGGTTTGAACCCACTATCAAGGTCTAGATTAGGTGGAATATCAAGACGGGCTAGTAGTTCACCAAAAGAGGGAGTCGGTAGAGAGGTGTTGTCAAGTGAAAGAATCGTGTGAATATCTTGCAAGTCCTTGATTGATTGATTACAAGCTTGTGTGGGAATGTGGGAAATTTTATTTATCACAGGTTTGTTATGAAAATTGTTTTTGAGTTTAAGATGACGTATAAATTTGAAGAGATCAATGTGTATGGTGGTATAGTCAGGTTTGGAAGAAGGACAAAAGCCCAGACCCTTTTTAAAAACACTTATTTCATATGCGGACAACTCAAGTCTAGACAGATTGATAACCTGTACCGAGTCCCCTGCTTTGGTTGGTGGATCCAGATTACCGAGGCTGATCAAGTCCTTTGGGTTTTTGAGGTGGAGCGAGTTGTTACACCCTCCCTTTTGTTTGTTACTGTGTTTTCTCCTCCCCACAAGGGTTGGTTTGTGTTTGTACTTGGTCTGTTGAAATGTTGGCGCACCCCCCTCTTGTATCGGCCCAGTTCTTCTAAAAAAGATGATTGTTTGGGGGCACTCTGAAGGCGTAAGTTGCTAGAAGACCCTTCCGTGGATGAGTTTAGGCCGTCGCTGGATAAATTAGAAACATCTGATAGGCTACTGGTGACTGACCCAGCAGGGTTAATGATCTTAGTTGACTTACTGTTGGTGTCTTTATTGACCTGATCAAATCTGCGTGGAAAGGTATATATTCTAACATTACTATAGTCGTTCTCATCCCTGATAAGTTTTCTCATTTTCTTGTCCTTGATATACAGTTGATACCCATTCAATAGCTCCTTCAAAATGGTATAATTCTTATCAGTTGCCTCAGTGAGATTGAGACCTTTGATCTACTCCTCAAGGGAAGCGATGTCAAGTAGTAATTTATTACGCTTTCTGTCCGCATGTTTGATGAGTATGTTGATCATGCTAAAAGAGGTGGAAGAAATCAGGTGTTCCCACTCCCCTAGAAGATCAGGGTCAAGATCTTCAAATGAGGGAAAGATTATTACTCGTAATCCTCTAGGTACCTGCTTGAGTTCTAAATAGCGTTTAAGAGTTGTAACGTCCCACCAACGTGCTACAAAGGCATGTCTGGTCCCACCAGGCGGGGAAACTATAGTGTCCTAGAGGTAGGCTCCTTGGGGCGCAGTGATGAAGTTGGCACAGGGGATGGAGTATCTTGGGACCTTATAGTCTCAGGGACTCAGGGAGGTCCCTAAGTCTCAATAGGCTCCCCAGGGCCTACTAAGACTCGTGTAGTGGGGCGACAAACCCCTCACCCCTGCTTAACGATGTTGTCCCAAGGGGATAGGGTCCTTTGAGGGTCACTCTCACTTTTGTTAGTCTGCGACCCCGAGGATGGTGCCCTTGGGGCCTTGTCAGGCTGGGAGAGTCGTTCTGGTGTTCACCCTCCCTTTAACGTAAGAATGGCCCCAAGTATTGGGGTTCCCATGGCCTTTTGAGGCTTGAGTAGGAGGGCCATGTGTGTCCCACTGCTTAATACTTTACCGTGCCACCTCTCAGGCCTTATTTTAGTGCCGTTTTATTTCAGCACAAAAATAGAAAAATACTGGCTGGCATTCTTTTATATTTAAACGATTTGACCCCGGGGGTGGGCCAGGACCCAAGGGTCTTTATTCTATAATATTTGAGGAGAGGGGGTGAGTGAAACCTCCCCAAACCAAGCCATGTCTGGTCCCAAGGACCCATCCCCTGGAGATGAAATCACATTAAAGGAGGGGGGCATGCAGCCCCATCTCCCAGCCCCAATTTCTTTAAAAACTGAAAGGGGATGAAGGGCACCCTTCTCCAAGCCATCATTGGACACTGGGAACCCCATCACCTGGGGTCAAATTACTTAAAGAATGCGAGGGGAGCTGTGCGCCCTCCTTCCCATGAGGATCCATCCCAAGGACCCCATCCTCAGAGCATGATACTTTACTGTGTTCCAAGGACCCTACCCCCGGGACACTGAGGTTCCCTGCCTAGGAGAGTGTGGTCATACCCTTGCCACACTCTCCCAGTCAGGGAACTCCACTTTGCTCCTGCCTTCTGAGAGCAAGGAAAAAAGTGTTGATCTCTACCAGATAGGAGCAAAAGAAAAATGCTGGCTCCTGTCAGCACCCAGTATGGCGCTGGCTGGGAGGAAGCTGGGTTCCTCTGGGCTTTACAAATAAAGGGAACATATGCTGAAGCATGAATATGATGAAAAGAGAGAATGAGAAAGCAAAGTGCTGTGTGTAAGATCAGTAGAGAAACACATAGGAGAGCTGGATGGGAGGAGCAGAGGAAGGTAGAGGACACAAAATGGGAAAGCATCAGATAAGATACCAAAGAATAGGAGAGACTGTAGGATGTAAGAGAAGGTGAAAACACAGGCTGGTAAAATAGTAGGAAGAGCATACGATTGGAGGGAGCATGGAAAGGGGGGCTACAGAGTGTTGGTCTTACTGTTGCTCAATATAATTTCTTAATTTAAAGGTACCTGATGATGGACTTATGCATCATGAAAGGCTGAGTTGCCCCTGACGGGATTTTAAGCTATGACATGCCTTACTCACTTTAAACACAGGTGGCACTCAAGTCACATAGCTACTTTGAAGGCATATTGTTAGACCTGACAACCTTAGGGTGGTCACCCCTAACTTTTTCCCTGCCTCCCCTTCACTTTTTGGACACTGTTTTTGCTGGTTTTTAGACTCTGCGAACTTTACCACTGCTAACCAGTGCTAAAGTGCATATGCTCTCTCCCTTTAAACATGGTTACATTGGATCATACCCATTTGGACTATTTAATGTACTTATACGTCCCTAGTACTGTGCTCTATATGTGCCCAGGGCCTGTAGATTAAACGCTACCAGTGGGCCTGCAGCACTGGTTGTGCCACCCACTTAAGTAGCCCCTTAACCTTGTCTCAGGCCTGCCATTGCAAGGCCTGTGTGTGCAGTTTCACTGCCAATTTGACTTGGCTTTTAAAAGTACTTGCCAAGCCTAAAACTCCCCTTTTTCTACATATGAGACACCCCTATGGTATGCCCTAGGTAACCCATAGGGCAGGGTGCTATGGAGGCAAAAGGCAGGACATGTACCTATATAGTTTACATGTCCTGGTAGTGTAAAACTCCCAAATTCGTTTTTAAACTGCTGTGAGGCCTGCTCCCTTCATAGGCTAACATTGGGGCCGTCCTCATATATTTTTTGAGTGGTAGCTGCTGATCTGAAAGGAGTAGGAAGGTCATATTTAGTATGGCCAGAATGGTGATATACAATCCTGCTGACTGGTGAAGTTGGATTTCATATTACTATTTTAGAAATGTCACTTTTAGAAAGTGAGCATGTCTCTGCACTTAAATCTTTCTGTGCCTTACAATCAACATCTGGCTGGGATTAGTTGACAGCTCCTTGTGCATTCACTCAGACACACCCCAAACACAGGATACTCCGCCTCACTTGCATACATCTGCATTTTGAATGGGTCTTCCTGTGCTGGGAGGGTGGAGGGCCTGCTCTCACACAAAGGACTGTCACACCCCATACTGGGACCCTGACGGACAGGATTGAACTGAAAGGGGACATGGTGCACTTCTAAGCCACTCTTTGAAGTCTCCCCATTTCAAAGGCACATTTGGGTATATAAACGGGGCCTCTGCCCCTTCCAACTCAGGCACTTCCTGGAGAAGAAACTTGTAACCAGAACCTGCATCCTGCCAAATAGGTCTGCCTGGCTGCCCAAAGGACTCACCTGACTGCTTTCTGTGAAGGACTGCTGCCTTGCTGTTGCCCTGCTGCCTTGCTACTCCCTGGCTGTGGTGAAGAAGTGCTCTCCAAGGGCTTGGATACAGCTTGCCTCCAGTTCCCTGAAGTCTCAGGACCAAAAAGACTTCTTTCTTGCAACTGGACTCCTTGTGCGGCGCAAATTCGACGCACAGCTTGCTAAAAACGATGCCCAGCCTGCCCTGCATGAGAAATTAAGCCCACGCTGAACCGGAACGACGCAGCCCGACTTCGCAAGGAGAAGATCGACACAGCACCTGCGTTGCGACCGGAACTTCGACGCACGGCCCACTGGATCAATGCACAGCTGACCTGGGACGACACGGCCTGAGTTTCAGAGGGGAAATCGACGCAGCACCTGCTGTGTGGATGAAATTTCCACGCAACACCCACCGGAACGATGCATCGTTTGTGACTCCGGTCCACAAGCCCAGGATTCCATGCACAGACCCGAGCCGTCTGAAAACCCTGCAACCAAAAGAGGATCCATGACTGAGCGCCGGAAATCGATGCACAGCCGTCCCTGCGTGGAAACTAAACAACGCATCACTGTGTGCGGCCCGAGAAATCAACGCAAATCCCTTTTGTTTCTACGCTTCTCCTCCTCTGTGGCCCATTGCGGAGATTTTTCACGCGAACCAGGTACTTTGTGCTAAAAAGAGACTTTGGCGGTCATTACAACCCTGGGGGTTGGTGTTAAAGCAGCGGTAAAACCGCCAACAGGCCGGCGGTAAAAAAAAATTGAATCATGACCGTGGCGGAAACCGCCAACATAGACAGCCACTTTAACACTCCGACCGCCACGGCGGTGCAAACAAACACCGCGGCGGTAACCGCCAACAGACAGGCGGAGGACAATATACTGCCCACACTATTACAACCCACCAATCAGCCACCTTTTCCGGGGTGGATTCACCGCAAACAAAAATACGGCGGAAACAGGACTTCGAAGGGAAAACGCTCACCTCTACACAACCCACAAGGAATCAGGATGCCATGGAACCCGAGTTCCAGATTCTGGCAGCCTTTAGCTTCCTGCTCCTCTACCAGGAGCACGAACTCCGGCGGCGAAGACAATGTTGAGTATTGCACCTAGGACACAGGGGAGGGGGGAGGGAAGAGAGAGTGACACACACACACAACACCCCCACCCACACCCTCACCCACTACAACACACACGCTAATACATATTGATACATAACAGTTACACCCCCTAAACCCCCCCCCTCCCGGAAGAAAGCAAGGACAAAAGGAAATTAGTCGAATAATTGTGATGTATTCAATTACATACATAAACAATATTTACAAATACATACATTTGTACTATATACAATTATACACACCAAGAACACAAGTCCAAGGGATTCCACCATCATAGTCCGTGGATCACTGGGCCCAAAAGGCATGGGCGAGGCCCACACTCAATACCCGATAAAAACGGAGAGAACACTGCAGGGGCATCAGATAGAAATAAAACATGCACCTCAGGGGGTAGGGAAGGGGGGGCACCTCAGCCGGTTGAGTGCGCGACGCCAGATCCACAAGGGGGCTCCATGCCCACAGTTCAATCCTGGGGAGTGCAAAGCCACAGTCTCACAAGTCTCTACAGTGGGTGGGATGCCCACTGTTCAATCCTGGGGAGTGCAAAGCCACAGTCTCTCAAGTCTCTACAGTGGGTGGGTTGCCCACTGTTCAATCCTGGGGAGTGCAAAGCCACAGTCTCTCAAGTCTCTACAGTGGGTGGGTTGCCCACTGTTCAATCCTGGGGAGTGCAAAGCCACAGTCTCTCAAGTCTCTACAGTGGGTGGTTTGCCCACTGTTCAATCCTGGGGAGTGCAAAGCCACAGTCTCTCAAGTGGATAACAGTTATCACTGGTTTCTGGAGGGGGCCTTGTGCCCAGAGTGCTTCATCCTGCCAAGGACTGAGGTAGTGGATGTATCTCTCCACTGGTTCTGGAGGGGGCCTTGTGCCCTGAGTGCTTCATCCTGCCAAGGACTGACGTAGTGGATGTATATCTCGACTGGTTCTGGAGGTGGCCTTGTGCCCAGAGTGCTACATCCTGCCCGTGGTGGACTCAGTAGCGTCGGAATCATTTGCACTGACTGGCCTGCGGGGCTGCTGGTGGCGGTGTACTGGGCCGCGGCTCAACTGGTGGCGGTCTTGTCCTGGCCTGCGGGGCTGCTGGCGGCAGTGTCCTGGGCAGCGGTTCAGCTGGTGGCGGTCTTGTCCTGGCCTGGGGGGCTGAGGCGGCAGTCTCCTGGGCAGCGGTTCAGCTGGTGGCGGTCTTGTCTGTGGCAGCGGGTCTGCTGGCGGTTGCCTCCTGGGCAGGAGGGCTGCTGGTGGCGGTCTTGTCTGTGGCAGCGGGGCTGCTGGCGGTCGCTTCCTGGGCAGCGGGGTTGCTGCTGGCGGTCCTGTCTGTGGCAGTGTGGCTGCTGGCGCTCGCCTCCTGGGCAGCGAGGCTGCTGCTGGTGGTCCTGTCTGTGGCAGCGGGGCTGCTGGCGGTCGCCTCATGGGCAGCGGGGCTGCTGCTGGCGGTCTTGTCTGTGGCAGCGGGGCTGCTGCTGGCAGTCCTGTATGTGGCAGCGGGGCTGCTGGCGGTTGCTTCCTGGGCAGTGGGCTGCTGCTGGCTGTCCTGTCTGTGGCAGTGTGGATGCTGGCGGTCGCCTCCTGGGCAGCGGGGCTGCTGCTGGCGGTCCTGTCTGTGGCAGCGGGGCTGCTGGCGGTCGCTTCCTGGGCAGAGGGGCTGCTGCTGGCAGTCGCCACCTGGGCAGTGGGGCTGCTGGCGGTCGCCTCCTGTGCAGTGTGGCTGCTGGCGGTCTTGTCCGCCGTGCTGATCTTCCCAGACTTGCCGGTTTTACTGTGCCCCTTTCCCACCTTGGATGGTGTCGCAGCTGTATCCACACTCCCAACCGAAACCCTGGGAGGGGCTTTGGTGGCTGGTTTCTTTCCCCTCTCCTGCCGGGCACTGGCCAACTTTTTATGCTTGACAGGTGGGGGACTGTCCGTGCTCTGGCTCCTTGCCACACTGCCTGCCCTGCTGCCTGATGCACTCCATAATCCGGTGATTACTGGCACCATTGGTCCTGCCGATGTTGTGGCGGAGGTGCTAGGTTGGGACCTGGAGAGTCGGGCCCTAGGAGACTGACGGGGTGGGGGAGGTGAGGGAAAGAGGTCAAGGCTGGCCAGGAAAAGTTTCTAAGGAACACTGGGACGGGTAGCTGGAGGGGGTTTGGGAGTGGAGGAAGAGGTTGTGGTTGTAGGAGGTGTAAGTTTGGTGACTTTGTGTGAAGGTGCATGGGCTGGAGGCTGTTTTGAGGAGGATGGCTGTTGGGTGGGTGTGTGGCTGCGTTTGTGAACCTGGGGAGGTGGCCTCACAGACACACTGGAAGAGGACACCGGGGATGTGTGACTGGTAGTGGGGGTGGTGAATGCACGTGAGCGGGTGTGGTGGTGGGTGTGCTGGTGATGGACGTAGTGGCTGAGGATGTAGTGCATGCAGGTGTGAGTGGAGACGAGACAGGGAGGGAGGAGGGAGACGAGGAGGAGGGGGACACAGTGGAGGCAGTTGATGTTGGTGTGTCTGCATGTGTGTGATGCTTGCGTGAGTGCCTGTGGGATGTGTGGTGCTTATGTTTGCCAGAGCTTCCCTTGTGTGTTGAGGTGTGTGCATGCTGGTCTGATGGTGTGCTTGGGATAGGCTGAGGTACAGGGGTGTGGGTCTGGGTGGAGGAAGTTGGAGGGGGGAGGCTAGAGACAGGGACAATGGCTGCCATCAGTGCTGAGGCCAGAGTCTGAATAGCTCGCTGAAGGACTGCCTGACCAGAGTAAATGCCCTCCAGATATGCATTCGTCTGTTGCAACTGCCTCTCTACACCCTGGATGGCATTCAAAATGGTAGACTGCCCAACAGTGAGGGACCTGAGCAGGTCAATGGCCTCCTCACTGAGGGCAGTAGGGGTGAAAGGGGCAGGGGCTGAGGTGCCTGGGGCGAAGGTGAAGCCCACCCTCCTGGGTGAGCGGGCACGGGGCAAAGGCTGAGGGGCTGCTGGGAGGGCGGTGCTGGTAGGGGGGTGGCGGCTGTACCTGTAGATGCGGGTGGCACAGATCGGGCCGCCACCGCAAGGGAGCTCCCATCAGAGGAGGAGTCTGTCTCGCTGGTGTCAGCTCCTGTCCCTGCCGTGGAGCTCCCCTCGCCCTCCGTCCCACTGGTGAATTCGGAGTCCGTAGTGTCACCCTCCAGGGCCATGTGGAATGGAGCTCCCTCCTGCTCCGGTACCACTGCTCCTCCGCCTGATGATGCTAATGCACACAAGTACAGGGAGACACAAAAAGGGGGGGGATGACAGAAGAAAGACATGTTCAGTGCATGCAATACCGCTACCGTTGGCAGACACGACAGAGACAGAAGCCCCCTGCACTATGCCGCGCACTTGAGGTCCACTATTCAATCCCTGGGCCATGGCTTACAAGGCTATGGCCGATTTCTGCACACATGGATGTCACAGGAGTCTGACTAGGTGTAGTTGGCACTGTACACAGGTGGGGTGGGGTGCCACAGGGCCTGCCTGAAGAAGAGAATTTAACTATCAAACTCGCCCTGGCCTAGGGGAACCCACAGCCCACCTCCCCCACCCAGACACCTAAAATGCGCCCTGAATCAGCAGAATGAGAGTGTACTCACCCCCTTGTGGCTGCTTTGATGCCCTGAAGCGTCCATCCAAGTCCGGATACGCCACCTCCAGGATCCTGAACATTAGGGGGGTCATGGTGCGATGGGCACCCCTCCCACGTTGGGAGGCCATCCCCAGCTGGGCCTCTGCCGTCTTCTTGCTCCAGCGGCGAATGTCCTCCCATCTTTTCTGGCAGTGGGTGCTCCGTCTGTGGTAGACCCCCAGGGTCCGGACTTCCTTGGCGATGGCACACCAGATGTCCTTCTTCTGGTGGGTACTGACCTACAGGAATTGTACAGGGGAGAAGAGAAGTAATTACCAACTGTACCGTCACAGTCATTGGCCCGCATCCCTACCCTTGCCATGACGCACATGCACTCACCATCGTTTCATGCACGCCTCATTATCACCCCCCCTATCTTTCATCCACCCCACTCCACACAGGCATTGCCCATACAGCATGCTCCCAGTGTACTTACCTGTTTGTCTAGAGGACCGTAGAGTACCGTGGACTGGGGGAGGACCCCATCCACGAGTTTCTCCAACTCCTCTGTGCTGAAGGCAGGGGCCCTTTCCCTAGACACATGAGCCATTGTCTCTTCCAGACTGAGGTCACAGCAGCACTTGCAGTGCAGGTCCTCTCCTGTCAAAGATCAGGTATCGAGTGATTGAACAGAGAGAAAATGGCGGTCACGTCCGTGGCGTTGCGTACTGTCACCGCCGGCGTACCTCGTCATTGGCTCCTGGGACCCATAGGGTCCAATGTTAACCAATGCAGAATTGCGCAGCGGTCTTCGACCGCCTACCGCGACGGTGTACAACGCCAGCGCAGTTACCTCATATCCACTTGTCCCACCTTATAGGTCAGGCAGCCGCCATTTCAGTGGCCCACATGGCTTTATTTTTGACTGCGTCACACATACCTAGGCCTTGCCTAACCACTCATACAGGCAAATTTCGATTTATGAATATTTTCAGAGTAAGCTGAGTTTATGTACCTCAGAGTTGGTTGACTCTGTGCTCGCTGTTCTCCTCCATAGGCACCGTCCGCTGGGGCATGTGAGGAGATGGCGGCATCCTCCAGTGTACAGACTGCTGGTGGACCTATCAACAATGGAGGAAAGACATGTGATCATCACCTACAGGCTTGATCGTGCCACAATCCAGAAACTGTGTGCCCAGTTGGAGCCAGACCTGATGTCAGCTATCCGCCATCCTACAGGAATCCCCCCTCAAGTGCAGGTGCTGTCAGTACTCCATTTCCTAGCAAGTGGGTCATTTCAAACAACAGTGGCCATAGCATCAGGGATGTCCCAGCCTATGTTTTCCAACGTGTTGTCCAGAGTGTTGTCTGCCCTGCTGAAACACATGTGGAGCTACATCGTTTTCCCTCAGGTGGAGGATTTGCTTACAGTGAAAGGGGACTTCTATGCCCTGGGACATATCCCCAACATCATAGGTGCCATTGATGGGACACATGTGGCCTTGGTACCCCCACGCAGGAGTGAACAGGTGTACAGAAACCGGAAGAATTACCATTCAATGAATGTGCAGATGGTGTGTTTGGCAGACCAGTACATCTCCCATGTTAATGCAAAATTCCCTGGCTCAGTGCATGACGCTTACATCCTGCGGAATAGCAGCATCCCTTATGTGATGAGGCAACTCCAGAGGCACCGGGTGTGGTTATTAGGTGAGTACCTGCACCCAAATAAGTGGGAATAGTTTTCTGGGTCTGTGGATGTCCCTATGAGTCAGTGTGTGTCTAACAGTTGTCCCTTGCCATTTTCAGGTGACTCTGGATACCCCAACCTGTCATGGCTACTGACCCCAGTGAGGAATCCCAGGACAAGGGCAGAGGAATGCTACAATGAGGCCCATGGGCGAACTAGGAGGATTATAGAGCGGACCTTCGGCCTCCTGAAGGCCAGGTTCCGGTGCCTCCATATGACAGGTGGTTCCCTATTCTACTCACCGAAGAAGGTGTGCCAGATCATCGTGGCCTGCTGTTTGCTTCACAACTTGGCTTTGCGACGACAGGTGCCTTTTCTGCAGTTTGATGGTCCAGATTGAGGTGTTGTGGCAGCTGTGGAGCCTGTGGACAGTGAAGACGAGGAAGCAGAAGAAGAGGACATCGACAACAGGAACAGGGTGATCCTGCAATACTTCCTGTGAGAAACAGGTAAGAAGACAAACCTGCCTGCTACATCTAATTAAAATCTACTACCTCTCTACTGTCTGCCATTTTCACCCAGTGTATGGTCACTGAGTTGTCACTTTCCTTACGATTTCACAGATGTGGGTCCCACTGTGTGACATCTGCTTTGTTTCCTCATGGACTAGAGCTGTGTAACATAGGTATGTTGACATTACATTTGAAATAGCATTTTGGCACTATAATTGCTAATACACTATTTTGAAATCACAGACAGACTCCAGATTGTTTTGTGCTTTAAGGGAGTTTATTTAAGTGCTCAATATTGGAGGGGGTTGTAAAATGGTGAGGGGTGATGATGGAGGAATGTCCATGGCAGAGTCCAGTCTATTAGTCTCACAGGTGCATTGTCCAAAGGGGCATAGGAAGTGGAGCTGGGGCAGTTTAAGGATGGACAGGGTGACAAAGTGGGACAAATAGATGACAATCAGGGTGGTCTCATTTCTTGGCGGGGGTCTTGGCATCGTTCTCTGTCTTTGTCCTGTATCTCAGGGACCGTTCTCCCTCTGCAGGGGGTGGGGTGCTGGTGTGGTGGTCCAGTGGCGGTGCCTCCTGTCCACTAGTGCAGGTGGAGGTGGTGGGCAGTTCATCGTCCAGGATAGTGTCAGGGGCCCCTTATTGTGCCACAGTGTCCCTCCTGGTGTTGACGAGTTCCCTCAGCACCCCTACAATGGTGCCCAGGGTGGAATAGATGGATTTGAGTTCCTCCTGAAGCCCAAATACTGTTCCTCCTGCAGCCGCTGGGTCTCCTGAAACTTGGCCAGTACCGTTGCCATCGTCTCCTGGGAATGGTGGTAGGCTCCCATGATGTTGGAGAGGGCCTCGTGGAGAGTGGGTTCCCTGGGCCTCTCCTCCCCCTGTCGCACAGCAGCCCTCCCAGTTCCCCTGTGTTCCTGTGCCTCTGTCCCCTGAACCGTATGCCCACTGCCCCCAGGTCCCTGGTGTTGTTGGGGTGCTGGGTTATCCTGGGTTCTCTGTAGTGGTGGACACACTGCTGCTTGACGTGTCCTGGGGACAGAGGTATGGGCCCGCTGGGTGGGTGCTGTGCTGGTGTTTTCAGAGGGGGGAAGCTCTGTAGTGGCCTGTGCCAGTGTAAGGGGAACCGACTGTCCCCAGGTCCCAGATGGGCCGGGCTGATCAACTAGATCCCGTTGGACAGAGCTGCTGTCATCACTGTGGGCCTCTTCTGTGGGTGGAGTGGACATGTCTGGACCCTCCTGTCTGGTGACATTGGGTAGGGGTCCTGCAGGGGGGTAAAAGCATGATTATTGCATCTGTGTGTGCCATGGTGTGCAATGGAGGGGGTGACCGTGTACCCCAGTTGTTGCATTCCTGTGTAGGACCTTGTGTGATGATGGTTTAGTGGGGTGTATGGGTATGTGCACTGGCCATGCTTTGGTGATGGCCATGCAGGGCTTGGTGTTGGGATGGGTGGTTTGTGATGTTGGGACATGTGTGAGGAGTAGGAGTGATGGGGGTGAGGGGGGGTGGGGTATGTGATGGCATGCAGGTAGGGTGGGGGATGTAATAGTAAAGATTTGACTTACCAGAGTCCATTCCTCCAGCTACTCCTGCGAGGCCCTCAGGATGCAGAATAGCGAAGACCTGCTCCTCCCATGTTGTTAGTTGTGGGGGAGGAGGTGGGGGTCCGCCGCCAGTACCGCGATGTGGTGTCTTGAGACCACGGAACGCACCTTCCCCGTAGGTCGTTCCACCTCTTCCTGATGTCATCCGTATTTCTTGGGTGCTGTCCCATTGTGTTGACCCTGTCCACAATTCTGGGCCATAACTCCATCTTCCTAGCTATGGAGGTGTGCTGGTCCTGTTATCCACACCATAGCTGTGGCTCTACCCGGATGAATTCCTCCACCATGACCCTGAGCTCCTCCTCAGAGAACCTGGGGTGTCTTTGCTGTGCCATGGGGTGGTGTAGGTGATGTGTGGGGTGGTGTGTTTTGTGATGTGTGGGGTGATATTTAGTGGTGTGTTGTGTGAGGTGCGTGGATGTTATGTGGGTGATGGTGTTGAGTGCCTGTGGATGCTCGTTTTTAGATGGTGGTGTCTCTCTGTGGCCTTCAGTCGCAATTCTGGTCATAAGGGTTTGTGGGTGATGTGGGTGTGTGTTTTATATTGCACTGGGTGTGTGGGGTGGTGTGTGTTGTGATGTGTGGGGTGATATTTAGTGGTGTGTTGTGTGAGGTGCGTGGATGTTATGTGGGTGATGGTGTTGAGTGCCTGTGGATGCTCGCTTGTAGATGGTGGTGTCTCTCTGTGGCCTTCAGTCGCAATTCTGGTCATAAGGGTTTGTGGGTGATGTGGGTGTGTGTTTTATATTGTATTGGGTGTGTGGGAGTGGTGTGTGTATGTGTATCAGGTGTGTTTATTTTGAATTGTCCACTGTGGATGTGTTTTGTACATGTGTGTGTATTTTGAGTACTGCGGTGTCTACCGCCAATGGAATAGCGCGGTTGAAAGACCGCTGCGTGGATGCGTGGGTCGTGATAGTGTGGGCGTATTCCTGTTGGCGTGACGGTGGAGGATTTCTTATCGCCAGTTTATCACTGACCTTTGGTGTGGCGGACTTGTGTGGGTGTCTAGATTTTGGTGGATTCCGGGCTTTGGGTCATAATGACCATGGCGGAATTCCGCTACTTCGGCAGTGTGTTGGCGGTCTTCTGCACGGCGGTAAGCAGCTTTTAACGCCAATGTTGTAATGACCCCCTTTGTTTACTTTTAAAAGACTTAAGACACTTTGGGCCTCATTCTGACCCTGGCGGACGGCGGAGGCCGTCCGCCTGGGTACCGCCGCTGAATGACCGCACCACGGTCAAAAGACCGCGGCGGCCATTCAGACATTTCCTCTGGGCCGGCGGGCGCTCTCCAAAAGAGCGCCGCCGGCCCAGAGGAAATGCCCCTGCAACGAGGACGCCGGCTCAGAATTGAGCCGGCGTAGTTGCAGGGGTGCGACGGGTGCAGTTGCACCCGTCGCGTATTTCAGTGTCTGCTTAGCAGACACTGAAATACTTTTCGGGGCCCTCTTACGGGGGCCCCTGCCGTGCCCATGCCATTGGCATGGGCACGGCAGGGGCCCCCAGGGGCCCCGCGGCACCCCCTACCGCCATCCTGTTCCTGGCGGGCGAACCACCAGGAACAGGATGGAGGTAGGGGGTGTCAGAATCCCCCATGGCGGCGCAGCAAGCTGCGCCGCCATGGGGGATTCTAAGGGCAGCGGTAAACCGGCGGGAGACCGCCGGTTTGCCTCTTCTGACCGCAGCCGAACCGCCGCGGTCAGAATGCCCTGCGGGGCACCGCCGGCCTGTCGGCGGTGCTCCCGCCGACCCTGGCCCCGGCGGTCTTAGACCGCCGGGGTCAGAATGACCCCCTTTATATCACTTTTCAGTGGTATCTCTACATTTACTTATTGCATCTTTGATCGTTTTGACCTACAAATATCCAGATAAATATTATATATTTTTCTAAACACTGGGTGGTATACTTTTGAGGTGCTATATTGTGTTATAGTATGATTTATTGCACAAATACTTTACACATTGCCTTCTAAGTTAAGCCTGACTGCTCAGTGCCAATCTGCCAGAGGGTGGGTGTATGGAAATGCCTCCTTGGCATGGTTACCCCCTGACTTTTTGCCTTTGCTGATGCCAAGTTATGATTTGAAAGTGTGCTGAGGCCTGCTTACCAGGCCCCAGCACCAGTGTTCTTTCCCTAACCTGTACCTTTGTTTCCACAATTGGCACACCCTGGCATCCAGGTAAGTCCCTTGTAACTGGTACCCCTGGTACCAAGGGCCCTGATGCCAGGGAAGGTCTCTAAGGGCTGCAGCATGTCTTATGCCACCCTGGAGACCCCTCACTCAGCACAGACACATTGCTTGCCAGCTTGTGTGTGCTGGTGGGGAGAAAATGACTAAGTCGACATGGCACTCCCCTCAGGGTGCCATGCCAACCTCACACTGCCTATGGCATAGATAAGTCACCCTTCTAGCAGGCCTTACAGCCCTAAGGCAGGGTGCACTATACCATAGGTGAGGGCATAGGTGCATGAGCACTATGCCCCTACAGTGTCTAAACAAAACCTTAGACATTGTAAGTGCAGGGTAGCCATAAGAGTATATGGTCTAGGAGTCTGTCAAACACAAACTCCACAGCATCATAATGGCTACACTGAAAACTGGGAAGTTTGGTATCAAACTTCTCAGCACAATAAATGCACACTGATGCCAGTGTACATTTTATTGTAAAATACACCCCAGAGGGCATCTTAGAGATGCCCCCTGAAACCATTCCCGACTACCAGTGTGGCCTGACTAATTTTAGCAGCCTGCCACACACCAGACATGTTGCTGGCCACATGGGGAGAGTGCCTTTGTCACTCTGTGGCTAGTAACAAAGCCTGTACTGGGTGGAGGTGCTTCTCACCTCCCCCTGCAGGAACTGTAACACCTGGCGGTGAGCCTCAAAGGCTCACCCCCTTTGTTACAGCACCCCAGGGCAACTCCCCAGCTAGGGGAGTTGCCCGCCCAATCCGGCCACGGCCCCACTTTTGGCGGCAAGGCCGGAGGAGATAATAAGAAAAACAAGGAGGAGTCACTGGCCAGTCAGGTCAGCCCCTAAGGTGTCCTGAGCTGAGGTGATTCTGACTTTTAGAAATCCTCCATCTTGCAGATGGAGGATTCCCCCAATAGGGATAGGGATGTGCCCCCCTCCCCTCAGGGAGGAGGCACAAAGAGGGTGTAGCCACCCTCAGGGCTAATAGCCATTGGCTACAAACCCCCCAGACCTAAACACACCCCTAAATCGAGTATTTAGGGGCTCCCAGCACCTAGCAAGATAGATTCCTGCAACCTGAAGAAGAAGAAGGACTGCTGACCTGAAAGCCCTGCAGAGAAGACGGAGACACCAACTGCTTTGGCCCCAGCTCTACCGGCCTGACTCCCCACTTCCACAGGGTCCAGCGACCTCTGAAGCCTCAGAGTACTACCCTGCATCTAAAAGGACCAAGAACACCCGAGGACAGCGGCTCTGCTCCAAAGAAGAAACATCTTTGCAACAAAAGAAGCAACTTTTAAAGAATACACGTTTCCCGCCGGAAGCGTGAGACTTTGCACTCTGCACCCGACACCCCCGGCTCAACTTGTGGAGAAACAACGCTACAGGGAGGACTCCCCGGCAACTACGACCCTGTGAGTAGCCAGAGTTGACCTCCCTGAGCCCCCCCAGCAACGCCTGCAGAGGGAATCCAGAGGCTCACCCTGACCGCGACTGCCTGCTTCAAAGAACCCGATGCCTGGTAAAGACACTGCACCGGCAGCCCCCAGGACCCGAAGGATCCGACCTCCAGTGCAGAAGTGACCCCCCAGGTGGCCCTCTCCCTTGCCCAGGTGGTGGGTTCCCCGAAGAGTCCCCCCTTGCCTGCCTGCTTCGCTGAAGAGACCCCTGGGTCTCCCATTGAACTACATTGCAAACCCGACGCCTGTTTGCACTCTGCACCCGGCCGCCCCTGTGCCACTGAGGGTGTACTTTCTGTGCTGACTTGTATCCCCCCAGGTGCCCTACAAAACCCACCTGGTCTGCCCTCTGAAGACGCGGGTACTTACCTGCTGGCAGACTTGAACCGGGGCACCCCCTTCTCCATTGAAGCCTATGCGTTTTGGGCACCACTTTGACCTCTGTACCTGAACGCCCTGAGCTGCTGGTGTGGTAACTTTGGGGTTGCTCTGAACCCCCAACGGTGGGCTACCTTGGACCCAACTTTGAACCCTGTAGGTGGTTTACTTACCTGCAAAACTAACAAACACTTACCTCCCCAGGAACTGTTGAAAATTGCAGTGTGTCCAGTTTTAAAATAGCTTATTGCCATTTGTGTGAAAACTGTATATGCTATTTTTCTAATTCAAAGTTCTTAAAGTTCCTAAGTGAAATACCTTTCATTTAAAGTATTGTTTGTAAATCTTGAACCTGTGGTTCTTAAAATAAACTAAGAAAATATATTTTTCTATATAAAAACCTATTGGCCTGGAATTGTCTTTGAGTTTGTGTTCCCCATTTATTGCCTGTGTGTGTACAACAAATGCTTAACACTACCCTCTGATAAGCCTACTGCTCGACCACACTACCACAAAATAGAGCATTAGAATTATCTATTTTTGCCACTATCTTACCTCTAAGGGGAACCCTTGGACTCTGTGCATGCTATTTCTTAATTTAAAATAGTACATACAGAGCCAACTTCCTACAGTGGGCACAGGATAATTTGGACTGTGTGTGACTTACCCTGAGTAGAGTGAGGGTCCTTGCTTGGACAGGGGGTAACCTAACTGCCAACCAAAGACCCCATTTCTAACACATATATTTAGACCATGAATAATGTGTACATATTAATGCAGGGCCTTCTGAGGCTGAAACATGTATATTTTTATATTTCTATGGTTCATTTCTTAACTTCCATTAAAAAGACATGGTTACAGCCACAGCCAAAACGATGTCACTGTTGATGCATCCGCAACACATACATTTCGGTGAGTGGTGTGAGGGTGCTACAGTGCATTCTACTTGGAATGTTACTTTTTGAACTAAATGTTAGCATCCAAAGAACAATATCTTACATACAAAGATCACCAGGTACGCTGCTAGCTCATTAAAAATTAAAACAAAAACACATGCATTTCTCTATAAGCCTCAAAGGAACGTTGCAATGGAATGAAAACCTACCAGAAGAGAGAGTGGTATTTGGTGTAAGTCTACATAGCATCCCAATGCTTTGAGGTAGAAAGAAAAGTGCTATAAAAACCCTCCAATGCAAAATGTAAGTTAACGGGCAATTAAGTAGAAAGGACGAGGGAATACTGCTAGAATACACTTCCGTGACTCCTTTATATACCGCCATATTGTTTTAAGGTTTGCTTTGGAAAGCTGCAACAGAGCATCAATGAGTGCTTACAAATAAACAATGCCTCGATTATCAGTATCCTGCTGATGGAAGCATACTTCCTCATTGTGTTGTTTTGGTTGGAAATTGAGATTTTAAGGGTTTTTGAAAACACTTAAGGGCCGAAAGGTGGGGGAGGTCGCAAATCGAAACAAGCATTATTGTGAGGATTTATTAGGAGGTGGGCCCGAGTTTACTGTTTGGGCGACTGGGTGGAGGGCAGTGTTTACTTTTGGATGGACCCGCGGTGTTTTGGGTCAGCCTTCATTTTTAACTTTTTAAATAATTTGAGATATTAGAGTTTTTAAGCCGGTCTCTGGCAGTGAGGGGAGCAGCCATTTTTCCCACTCACAAGCGGCCTATTGGGGGTCCGCAACCTTGGGTGGTTGATGGTCTAGCTGATCACAACCCAGACAAGATCAAACCGGACCCGGCGTCCGCGCAGCTGATCGGAGTGATAAAATAAGCAATTTGGACGAATTTTGCGCTTTCTTTTTTGTGTTGTTTTGGTTGGAAATTGGGATTTTAAGGTTTTTTTTAAACGCTTAAGGGCCGAAAGGTGGGGGAGGTCGCATATCGAAACAAGCATTACTGTGAGGCTTTATTAGGAGGTGGGCCAAAGTTTACTGTTTGGGTGACAGGGTGGAGGGCAGTATTTACTTTTGGCTGGACCCGTGGTGTTTTTGGGTCAGCCTTTATTTTTAACTTTTTAAATAATTTGAGATATTAGAGTTTTCAAGCCGGTCTTTGGCAGTGAGGGGAGCAGCCATTTTTCCCACTCACGAGCGGCCTACTGGGGGTCTGCCATCTTGGGTGGTTGACGGTCTAGCTGACCGCAACCCAGACGAGATAAACCCGGACCCGGTGTCGGCGCAGCTGATCGGAGTGATAAAATAAGCAAGTTGGACGAATTTTGCACTTTCTTTTTTGTGTTGTTTTGGTTGGAAATTGGGATTTTAAGGGGTTTTGAAAACGCTTAAGGGCCGAAAAGTGGGGGAGGTCGCAAATCGAAACAAGCATTATTGTGAGGATTTATTAGGAGGTGGGCCCGAGTTTACTGTTTGGGCGACAGGGTGGAGGGCAGTGTTTACTTTTGACTGGACCCGCTGTGTTTTTGGGTCAGCCTTCATTTTTAACTTTTTAAATAATTTGAGATATTAGAGTTTTTAAGCCGGTCTTTGGCAGTGAGGGGAGCAGCCATTTTTCCCACTCACGAGCGGCCTATTGGGGGGTCTGCCATCTTGGGTGGTTGACGGTCTAGCTGACCGCAACCCTGACGAGATAAAACCGGACCCGGTGTCGGCGCAGCTGATCGGAGTGATAAAATAAGCAAGTTGGACAAATTTAGCACTTTCTTTTTTTTGTTATATTGGTTGGAAATTGGGATTTTAAGGGTTTTTGAAAACGTTTAAGGTGCCGAAAGGTGGCGGAGGTCGCAAATCGAAACAAGCATTATTGTGAGGATTTATTAGGAGGTGGGCCCGAGTTTCCTGTTTGGGCGACAGTATGGAGGGCAGTGTTTACTTTTGGCTGGACCCACGGTAACTTTGGGTCAGCCTTAATTTTTAACTTTTTAAATAATTTGAGATATTAGAGTTTTTAATCCGGTCTTTGGCAGTGAGAGGAGCAGCCATTTTTCCCACTCAAGAGTGGCCTATTGGGGGTCCGCCATCTTGGGTGGTTTACGGTCTAGCTGACGGCAACCCAGACGAGATAAAACCCGGCCGGGCGTCCGCGCAGCTGATCGGAGTGATAAAATAAGCAAGTTGGACAAATTTTGCACTTTCTTTTTTGTGTTGTTTTGGTTGGAAATTGGGATTTTAAGGGGTTTTGAAAATGATTAAGGGCCGAAAGGTGGGGAGGTCGCAAATCAAAACAAGCATTATTGTGGGGATTTATTAGGAGGTGGGCCCGAGTTTACTGTTTGGGCGACAGGGTGGAGGGCAGTGTTTACTTTTGGATGGACCCGCGGTGTTTTTGGGTCAGCCTTCATTTTTAACTTTTTTAATAATTTGAGATATTAGAGTTTTTAAGCCGGTCTTTGGCAGTGAGAGGACCAGCCATTTTTCCCACTCACGAGCGGCCTATTGGGGGTCCGCCACCTTGGGTGGTTGACGGTCTAGCTGACCACAACCCAGACGAGATAAAACCGGACCCGGCGTCCGCGCAGCTGATTGGAGTGATAAAATAAGCAATTTGGACAAATTTCACTTTTTTTTTTTGTGTTGTTTTGGTTGGAAATTGGGATTTTAAGGGGTTTTGAAAATGCTTAAAGGCCAAAAGGTGGGGGAGGTTGCAAATCGAAACAAGCATTATTGTGAGGATTTACTAGGAGGTGGGCCTGAGTTTGCTGTTTGGGCGACAGGGTGGAGGGCAGTGTTTACTTTTGGCTGGACCCGCGGTGTTTTTGGGTCAGCCTTCATTTTTAACTTTTTAAATAATTTGAGATATTAGAGTTTTTAAGCCGGTCTTTGGCAGTGAGGGGAGCAGCCATTTTTCCCACTCACTAGCGGCCTATTGGGGGTCCGTCATCTTGGGTGGTTGACGGTCTAGCTGACCGCAACCCAGACGAGATAAAACCCGACCTGGCGTCCTCACAGCTGATCGGAGTGATAAAATAAGCAAGTTGGACGAATTTTGCACTTTCTTTTTTGTGTTGTTTTGGTTGGAAATTGGGATTTTCAGGGGTTTTGAAAACGCTCAAGGGCCGAAAGTTGGGGGAGGTCACAAATCGAAACAAGCATTATTGTGAGGATTTATTAGGAGGTGGGCCGGTCTTTGGCAGTGAGGGGAGCAGCCATTTTTCCCACTCACGAGCGGCCTAATCAGGGTCCGCCTTCTTGGGTGGTTGACGGTCTAGCTGACCGCAACCCAGACGAGATAAAACTGGACCCGGCGTCCGCACAGCGGATGCGTGCAGCGGGCACGCAGTCAGTGCGCCGAAGTCGCACCAAAGGCAAGCCCGTCTGCGCCCGTCCATGCCTGGACGGGGCTAGGGGCTACCCCCTTTACAACTTGAGAAGATGGTGAGTTCTCATATCTCGTACACCTCAGGGGAACTTAGGGATATCATGAACAGGCCGGGAGAAGGCTGAAGTCTGTCCCAATTTAGCAATGGGGGCCTGGACTTGTCCGTCTTGCGAATGGACTCTGCAAGAACCAAGATGTTCTGATATATGGCAACCTAAACAAAGCTTGGTTCTTCAGTTGATAAATTGCCGCTCCCTGCCTGCAAATAAGTTAGATATAAATCTTCTTTTGAGCGAGCGGTCATCGGCCGCCCTCTTTCTTATGGAAACCTGGCTTCATGAGGGCTCTGGTCCAGAGTTAGCACTCGCTTTACGTAAAGGGTATGTTATTGCAAGACTAGACAGAGTAAAGGGTAAGGGAGGGTATATAGCAGTCATCTTTAAACAAGGCTTTCTTTTAAATTGCTCCCCTTTGGACCTATCAGGGTGTGAAGGTATGAGTTTTTCTTTAGCTTTCAACCCGACTTTCACATTCACAGGAGTCTTATTGTATCGGCCACCAGGGCCCTATGAAGAATTCCTTAACATTTTACCGGATCAGATAGCGGAATTAATTTGCATGAAACCTAATTTAACAGTGTTAGGAGACTTCAATATCCAAGTGGACAATTTAGAACAGACTGTATCTAAGCTTCTGGTGAATGATCTGGAAGCGTTAGGACTACATCAATTAATTTGTGGTCTAACACAGGAGAGAGGACATACGGTAGATTTGGTATTTAGCAATCTTCCTTCGTTGAGCGCTCTGCCTCCCGCTCCTGTAGCATGGTCTGATCATTTTCTAATCACATTAAAAATCAAGCTGCCCAATGATCTAGGTTTTCATCAGCCTATAAATAGGAAGGTAAGGAAATGGTATAGTCTTAATGTGGAAAAATGGGTTAATTTGCTAATCAGGAGTAAAAAAGTTTTCGTGAGGGACAACCAGATGGACTCCACCCTCTTTAATGACTGGATTTCCAGCAGCCTTGATACGTTGCTTCCCTACAAGGATCCTTCTGGGCAGAGGAGTGGTGACAAGTCCCAATGGTTCTCCACCCATTTGATAACACTGAAGAGGAATTGTAGGCGGCTTGAAAGAAAATGGAGGAAATCATTAAAGCAGGTAGACAAGGAAGAGTATAGCTGTTCAATCAGGCTATATCATAGTGAAATAAGGCTAGCTCAAGTAACCTATTATGGCGACAAGATGAAAAAGGCTTCGGGTTCCCCGAAAGAAATCTTCTGTGTTTTGAAGGAGTTGCTTTATTCTCCTATCTGCCCTGAAGCAAATAATTTTGCCTCATTCTTCTTACAGAAGATTGAGGACATCTGTAAGAATTTCCCAGGGGAAGATGTGACAATGTTTGTTCAGCCTAGTGAGAATAAGGAGTGTAACACCATTCTACAGAGTTTCTCCTCTATCTCTGAAGAAAGTACCTCCCTGCTTCTTAGTACATTGAAATCTGGTTCCCCATTAGATCCTGCGCCTCCTCATATACTTATGCAGGGAGGATCTGCCACAATATCGGTGATAACGGAGCTCCTTACAAAGTGGCATTGTACCTAAATCATGGAAGCACACAGTGGTAAAACCCCTGCTAAAGAAACCTAACCTAGATGGAGCCGAACCTAAGAACTATAGGCCAATTTCTCTTCTTCCAATTATGGCAAAATTAATTGACAAGCATGTCAACACACAAATATCCAGATTTCTGGAAGAACATAAGATTTTGCATCCCACGCAAATGGGCTTTAGACCTGCCCACAGCACTGAATCAACTATGATAGCTGTTACGGAAGAAGCCAAAAAACTGATGGATCTGGGACTGGTGACAGCTGTCATATTGCTGGACTTAAGTGCCGCATTTGATACAGTTAATCATGGACTATTGATCCAAAGAATGGAAAAGAGTGGTATTAAAGGCCAGGCTCTCAAATGGTTGAGCTCTTTTCTTCAAAACAGATCTTTTCAGGTTTTAGATTGTTCTTTCTTTTCAGATCAGTTTAGATTTCAATGTGGAGTACCACAGGGTTCGTCTCTGAGCCTGACTCTTTTTAATATTTATATGGCTCCCTTAGCAGATGTTGTGGAACCTTTTGGTATATCGCTGGTATCGTATGCTGACGACACGCAGTTGGTCATCTCTTTTTCCTCTGTTAAGGATGTAGATAATTCAGTGTTACCTGCCTGCTTGCAAGCTGTGTCGACTTGGATGACAGACAGTAGGCTTC
This sequence comes from Pleurodeles waltl, assembly GCF_031143425.1. Taxonomy (NCBI): domain Eukaryota; kingdom Metazoa; phylum Chordata; class Amphibia; order Caudata; family Salamandridae; genus Pleurodeles; species Pleurodeles waltl. Next base: position 757,916,570 of record NC_090437.1, on the reverse strand, counting down.
AGCTCAACGAAGAAAAGACTGACATTATGTTTCTGGGAAAGCTTTCCAGTCCGGCGAAGAATACTCTGCCGGCAATACATTTGGAATACTTACCGCCACGAAAGACCATATTAAAGCATTAGGAATCTGGTTAGATGCCAGACTAACTTTAGATTATCAGGCAAGGATGCTTTCCGCTACCTGTTTTGGAATACTGAAGTTACTTCGTAAGGTTATCAGTTTACTCCCCCCCACCCCGGCCAAAAGACTTACGGTACAGGCCCTCATTTTATCTAGGCTGGACTATGGTAACAGTCTTCTCTTGGGCTCCCCAGAGTATGTGGTTAACAAACTACAAATAGTCCAAAATGTGGCTGCTCGGTTACTGTATAATATGCCTAAGTTTACTTCGGCTAAGAAAGCTCTGATTGCTTTGCATTGGCTTCCAGTGGGGAAGAGAATTAAGTTTAAGGCTTTATGTATTTTTCATAGAGCTTTATATAAAAGGGGTCCTCATCAACTAAAAACATTAGCTTCATTCTATGCATCTACGAGAGCTTTAAGATCCTCTTCTAAAGCCTTAGTTGTGCTCCCTAAAGTAAAAGGAGCAAGGTGAGGAGGCAGATCTTTTAAATATCAGGGAGCCAGACTGTGGAATTCACTGCCACTTAATATCCGTTTGATGAGACAGGAGTTGGAATTTCGAAAGGCCATCAAAACATGGCTATTTTAATTCTAATTTAGCATTTATCTTAATTTATTGTCGAGGTCGCATTATCCCTCCAGCTTGTTTTAATATTAAGTCCGATTAGTGCTACGAAGCCTCCAGGAAGCACGGCGCTATACAAAATATTGTAACATAACACAACATAACAAAAGACAGGAAGTGGACAGAAAACAAGTAAAATAAGTCCATCCATTACAATTTGCCCACAGCGACTGTCGAGGAAGTTGCTCATCTGTTGAAAACATATTGTGAAGACAAGGCTTATTATCAACGGAGTGGAAGGCAGTCCGTCTAAGATAGCTCGCTGCAAACCTGGTTAATATGACTGTCCCTGCAGGAAAAACAAGCCTCACTGAGGAGACACAACAAGGAGGCACAGAGACGCAGCACTGAAGAGTACTTGCTTTAGGCAAATGTGCACAAGCATACAAGCAAAATGTTGTTACTTACTGAGAAAAGCGTCAATGGTTTAAATAGACTGACCCTTTGCTTCATGCTATCTGTTATGGGGATGGAAGAAAAATGTGGCTCACACTTGAACCGACCAATGGATGAAGAAGGATCACTGAAAGCCCCTACAAGTTCATATATTTTACTGAAATCACAAGATTTTGGCTAGCGCCCGACCTCCAAGTAGCCGAAGGAAAACTGTATCAAGTGACACATACAAAGCATTGAAGTGCCACAGTTATGCACACTCAAAACATGAGAATATCACACATAACAAAAGTGAAAAATCAGCAGCTGCGAGGAATAGGCAAAGATTAGTTTGTTCTCCACAGAAGTCTATAAAGTAGAACGTTATACCGTCAGTTACCTTCCAGAACGCCATTGCTCTTGGTTTATTGATTGAATTTTCTCATTCACCTTAAACCAATGTATTGACTGGATATAGGGAAACAAATACAATGGTATCTGAACACATCCTTGTACAAGACGCATAACATCACTACTCTTACAAAGGATTAAGATATGTCCAATTAATTCAGATGAGGTCGAAATGTAGGGGTGGGCATAATGTTTTTTTCTGCCCACAAAATTGGCAGTATTTTGACACCCTTTGTTACTCTTGTAACGTGGACTTCCGTCCAAATTCTGTCAATCGCTGCATGGTGGAATTGTTTCCCCACAGGCTCCAGATTAATGCAAACTGGCAAGCAAGATTTGGCGTTCCCTAGCATTATTTTTAGCATTATTTTCTACAGAGGGCAGTTGCAAGTATTTGTGTTCAGAGGGCTGCTTTTGAGCAGATTTGCTGCAGCTCAAGTAGATTTCTACTCGAACGGTAGCAAAATCAACTTGAATAGCCATGAGGTCTTGTGCACTGCATGGTGCCATTCATATTGATTTTTTAGTGTTGCTCACACTACTTGTGCTAAATTACAGCATGAGCAGTACAATATGCAAAATTTCCACCCGTTGGCAGAACTTTGTGGAATCTCAAGTTTTTTTTTATATAACTCACCGTAATACCGCAGAGTGAAGCTCAACAAGTTCTGCCCACCTGTATTGAAGAGCTGGTGCTAGTGTTAACGCTGAGTTACTAATGATTTTTAATAATGAATATTCATGTATTTTGAGTGTTGAATTTGCGTAAAAAATGTGCTAATTTAGAGACAAATAATGCACGCATTTGAAGGTGCTACCAGAATGGTTGCCAATGTTCAGGAAGTGTACTTATTAATGGCTTATTAATGTGAAATGTTGAGCTTATGTTTGATTAATGTAGTAATATGTCATAATAATGGTTATGCATTATGTATTAGCTTTAGTAATTGTAGGCCTTAACTTAGCGAGGTATTGGCCTAGTTGCACAGCCTCATTTCAAGCTACATTTCTTAGGCATTTTATAAAATGGTTGCTTAGAAATTGTGATTTTCTACTGTACTGACCATGTGCTCATAGCTCAAGTTAGTTCTCATGAGAAACTGCTTGCTAGAAGATGATTTACTGCTAGTGAAACAATGTTTAATGTAATGTGTGTAAGACTGACCTTCCCAGGAGGAGACAATGGATGCACTGACTGGAGTATAAGCTGCAACAATATTGATACCTGATGAGCCGAATGACGGGAGCGGGAGAAGAGGAGCCAATTGTTGACACGTGAACCGTTTAGTAATAAAATTATAGATTTGAAGTTTTAGTTTTATTGGACTAAGTGCGAACATGCTATTCCCAGACCAGTTATGGTGTGGGAAGTAGTTGAAAAAATCTAACTTAGCCAGGTTGCACAGAGAGGAGAGAATCCATTCTCCCCATTCTTCTTGAGAGTTTATGCCATTAGCTATATACTTTCGAACTGCTTAGAGAGACTTTGCTTATTCTGAACTTTGATGCTGAATCCTGATGTACTGCTGACCGAACTGATGTCCTGTTGACAAAGACTGTCACAGCTTGCTGAACCATATTGAGGACAGGTATACAATGACTTTACTGATTGTTATGTCTATTTGCCTTTGTTTCTAGGTACCAACCTCTAATTTTGATAGAGTCAAAGTAAGATGTTTTTCCAAAGTTGTGTGACTAAATTGTTTAGCATGAGGTCCAAACATGGTATTCAAATCTGGTGTTAGTTAAGGATTTCACTAATAACGTTCACTATATGTAATAACGGTTGATGTCTTTCCTTGCTTAACCTAAATGTATGTTATTTTGTTTGTGCAGTCATTCTTGCTCTTAATTTGTACTGCAACTTTAGAATGTGCAGTAGCTCAAGCTTTGATTTGATGGCGATTCTTTAACTGCTTTGGAGAGCCAGTGTTGTTTCTGTATGTTTATCTTTTGATTTTGAGACTTAGTTACGTGATATTAGCATTGTCAATATAGAGAAATAAACATTCTAACTTTTAAATAAAGGTGTGGTTATTCATGGCTGAGAGGTCATGGTGTGTGGAAATGACTGATTCCTCTTGATTATTGATGTCATTGATTGTTGATGTTATTGATCTGTATAAGCATGGGATATATGGTGGGAAAAACTCGAAGCTCGGTCAAAAGGTCCATCGGTCTATTTGTGTCTCCCTTGTAAGTTTACTTAATAAGGTCTGATGCCCTAACACTAGTAAGTGACTAGTGAGTGACATCTTATTATATTTTCTGATACATTTATGGGCAAGGGAAACACTAATAACACCTAAAGGTATTGCAGCATTCCACAGCAATTTATTGACCTCTTTTAATGGTGTAAAGTAATGCAACAAGATACAGAAAGGACTGTGACTCAGGGTCCCTCAAGCATCAGTGTAAGGTACCTAAGGTACCTAAGAGACTGCAAACTGCATTGTCAAAGTACTCATTGCAGCTTATCAATTTTTTATGAAGGTGGTCTTTAAAAACAGTGCAGCGGAATAGCTTTGGCGCTGCTTGTTTCATTTTATTGCTAACATATGCATGTCTTCATGCATTCTCTTCTGCTCCACATCTCACTCCACGATCCGTTCCCCGTCCTGATCACTGTCTTAAATGCATTTTTAAATGAAGGCCCTTCAGCTGCAAGTGCTGCCATGCTGCTGCATCCTGTTTGCACTTTAAACACACTCATTTGTCAATTTTTTACTTTTTGATTTACTTTCTATCATGGCCACCTGCCATGTCTGAAGATTAAATTAAAGATATGTACGTCTGTGTCGCAGTGCATGCACGTGCTGATGAACGGTGCAAGTGTGCGCATGCATCACAATGCTCACATGCACATCAGCAGCCATCTTTCTTTCAAAGAAAACCCACTGCTAGATTGCCAGCCGAGCGCACCCATGCGTCTTGACCCATGTGCTAGCATGCAATTGGCAAACATTATTGACAAAAGATAAGCCTTCTAAAGCCAAGAATTATTGTCTTTGTGAATGCTTTGTCATGTTGGGTAAGGACAGTATTCCTTAACAATATATTGGAAACATGCTTTTTAAAACCGTTAATAATTACTAGGGCTTAAATGATTTACGCTCTTCTTGTTGGTTAAAACATATTGGTCCTCATTACAACCCTGGCGGTAAATCCCGCTTACCGCCATGCAGAAGACCGCCAACATACCGCTGCAGCCGCGGAATTCCACTACAGGTATTACGACCCACAGCCCGAAATCCGCCACAATACAGACACCCACACAAGTCCGCCATACCAAAGGTCAGTAATAAACTGGTGATACTAAAACCAACACCGTCACGCCAACAAGAATACGCCCACACTATCACGACCCATGAATCAATGTGGCGGTCTTTTAACTGCGGTAATCCATTGGCGGTACACACCGCCTCGCTCAAAATACACACACATATACAAAACACAACCACATTGGACAATTCGAAATACACACACCTCATACACATACACACACCACACCCACAACACTATGAAACACCCACCCACATTACCCACAAACCCTTACTACCAGAAATTTCAAAGCAGGCCACAGAGAGACACTACCTAAAACAACACCAGCATCCACAGACACACAACACCATGACTCACACAACATCCACGCACCTCAAATAACACACACCAACACTCCCCCTCTTACATCACAACAGACAGCACCTCACACATCACCCACACCATATCATGGCACCTCAACGACACTCCAGGTTTTCTGAGGAGGAGCTCAGGGTCATGGTGGAGGAAATCATCCGGGTAGAGCCATAGCTATTCGGATCACAGGTGCAGCAGACGTCCATTGCAAGGAAGATGGAGCTATGGCGCAGAATTGTCGACAGGGTCAACGCAGTGGGACAGCATCCAAGAACATGGGATGACATCAGAAAGAGGTGGAACGACCTATGGAGGAAGGTGCGTTCCGTGGTCTCCAGACACCAGATTGCTGTACAGAGGACTGGCGGTGGACCCCCACCTCCTCCCCCACAACTAACAACATGGTAGGAGCAAGTCTTGGCAATACTGGATCCTGAGGGCCTTGCAGGAATAGCAGGAGGACTGGACTCTAGTAAGTCAAATCTTTACTACTATATCCCCCCCACCCCACCTGCATGCCATCACATACTCCCACCCTTACCCTCAGACCCATCACCCCAACAACCCACAGATACCCCACCAGCACAACCCACACATCCCAAAACCAAGCCCTGCATGTAACACCAATCCATGGACACCCATCACCCAAGCATGTCCAGTACAGAGACTCACTCATGCCCCAAAATCACCAATCACACAAGGACCAAGCCAATAATGCAAGCACTGGAGTAGAGGGTCAACCACCCATTGCATACAATGGCACACACAGATGCAATAATTATACATTTACACCCCAACAGGACCCCTACCCAATGTCACCAGACAGGAGGTGACAGACATATCCAGTCCACCCACAGAAGAGGCCCACAGTGATGACAGCAGCTCTGCACCACTGGATCCAGATGACCAGCCCGGCCCATCTGGGACCTCGGGACAGTCGGTTCCCCTGCCACTGTCACAAGCCACCACAGAGCCACCCCCCTCAGGAAACACCAGCACTGCACCCACCCAGTGGGCCCATCCCTCTGTCCCCAGGACACGTCAATCAGCAGTGTGTCCACCACTGCAGGGACCCCAGGCAAACCCACCAACCCAAGAAAATCAGGGACCTGGGGGCAGTGGCAGTGGGCACACGGTTCAGGGGACAGTGGCACAGGATAACAGGAAAACTGGGAGGACTGTTGTGCGACAGGGGGAAGACAGGCCCAGGGAACCGACACTCCATGAGGCACTCTACAACACTATGGGAGCTTACCATCATTCCCAGGAGATGATGGCAATGGTACTGGCCAAGTTTCAGGAGACCCAGTGGCTGCAGGAGGAACACTACCTGGGGATCAGGGAGGACTTGAAGTCCATTAACACCACCCTTGTCACCATTGCAGGGGTGCTGGCAGACCTTGTCAACACTAGGAGGGACACAGTGGCACAACAAGGGGCCCCTGACACTAGCCTGGACGATGAACAGCCCTCCACCTCTGCCGGCTCTAGTGGACAGGAGGCACCGCCACAGGAACAACAGGACACCAGCACCCCACCCCCTGCAGATGGAGAACCACCCCGCAAACAGTCCCTGAGATCCAGGAACAGGACAGAGAACATTGCCAAGACCCCCGCCAGGAAATGAGACCCCCCTGAATGTCACCCTTCTCTCCCACTATGTCACCCTGTCCATCCTTAAACTGCAATTGCTCCAGTTCCTATGCTCCTTTGGACAATGCACCTGTGAAACAAATAGACAGGACTCTGCCATGGACATTCCTCCACCATCCCCCCCAGCCCATTTTACAAACCCCCTCCACTTATTAGCACAGGAATAAACACACTTCAATCACAAAACAATCTGGAGTCAGTCTGTGCTTTCACAAATGTGTAATTGCAATAACTGTGGAATATAGCACTGTCAATTTACTTGTTCACATACCAATGTAACACAGCTGTAGACCAGCAGTAAACATAGCAGAGGGCACAAAGTGGGACCCAGATCTGTGAAATGGAAAGTCAAAGTGACAAGTCAGGGTCCATACACTAAATGAATATGACAGACTTATGCTAGCTCAAACAATAGTATGAGATGTGGGAAGCAGTGACATCTCCTTACCTGTGTCTCACTGGAAGTATTGCGTGATGATGTTGTTTCGGTTGTCAATATCCTCTTCTTCTGCCTCCTCTTCTTCACTGTCCACAGGCTCCACAGCTGCCACAAGACCACCATCTGGCCCATCCTCCTGCAGAAAAGGCACCTGGAGTCGCAAAGCCAGGTTGTGCAGCATACAGCAGGCCACGATTTTCTGGCACACCTTCTCCGGTGGGCAGTATAGGGAGCCACCTGTCAGATGGAGGCACCGGAATCTGTCCTTCAGGAGGCCGAAGATGCGTTCGATCACCCTCCTATTCGCCCATGTGCCTCATTGTAGCGTTCCTCTGCCCTTGTCCTGGGATTCCTCACTGGGGTCAGTAGCCATGACAGGTTGGGGTAACCAGAGTCACCTGCAAATGTCGAGGGACAACTGTTAGACACACACTAACCCTGAGGCACAGCCCCATACCCAGACAGCAAATGAAACTGTGTGGGGACTTTAGGCTCACCTATTAGCCACACACAGTGCCTCTGGTGTTGCCCCATCACATAAGGGATGCTGCTATTCCTCAAAATGTAAGCATCATGGACTGTACCAGGATACTTGGCATTCACATGGTCTGCCAAACACACCATCTGCACATTCATAGAATGGTAGCTCTTCCGGTTTCTGTACACCTGTTCATTCCTGCTGGGGAGTACAAATGCCACATGTGTACCATCAATGGCACCAATGATGTTGGGGATATGTCCCAGGGCATAAAAGTCACCTTTCACTGTGGGCAAATCCTCCACCTGAGGGAACACGATGTAGCTGTGCATGTGTTTCAGCAGGGCAGACAACACTCTGGACAACACGTTAGAGAACATTGGCTGGGACATCCCTGATGCCATGGCCACTGTTGTTTGAAAAGACCCACTGGCCAGGAAATGGAGTGCAGACAGGACCTGCACTAGAGGGGGGATTCCTGTGGGATGGCGGATAGCTGACATCAGGTCCGGCTCCAACTGGGCACACACTTCCTGGATTGTTGCACGATCAAGTCTGTATGTGAATAGGATGTGTCTCTCTTCCATTGTTGACAGATCCACTAGGGGTCTGTACACCGAAGGATGCCACCATCTCATCACCTGCCCCAGCGGACGTGCCCTACGGAGGAGAACAGCGAGCAGAGAGTCATCCAACACTGAGGTATCACAATGTGTTATTTGCAGAAACGTTATTAATCCACAATGTGCTGGTATCTGTCTATATTCCCGGCCTAGATAGGTGTGACGCAGTTAACATCCATCCCATGTGGCCTCCTGAAATGGCGGCTGCCTGACCTGTGATGTGGGACAAGGGTATATGAGGTAACTGCGCTGGCATTCTACACCGTCGCGCTGGGCGGTCGAAGACTGCGGTGCAATTCAGCATTGGTTAACATTGGGCCCTATGGGTCCCAGGAGCCAATGACGATGTATGCTGGCGGTGACGGTACGCACCGCCGCGGACATGACTGCCATTTTCTGTCTGTTCACTCACTTGATACCGGACCTTCAACAGGAGAGGACCTACGCTGCAAGTGCTGCTGTGATCTGTGTCTGGAAGCGACAATATCTCATGTGTCTGGGGAAAGGGCCCCTGCCTTCACTTCGGAGGAGTTGGAGAAACTAGTGGATGGGGTCCTCCCCCAGTACACGCAACTGTACGGTCCTCCAGACAAACAGGTGAGTACACTGTGAGCATACTGCATGGGCAATGCCTGCTTTGAGAGGTGTGGATGGAAGATACATGTAGAGGGCTGCTCCCTGTGTTGTGTATGCCAGCGGTAGTGGTGTTGCATGCACTGAACATGTCTTTCTTCTGTCTTTCCCCCCCTTTTTGTGGTCTCCCTGTTCTTGTGTGCAATAGCATCATCAGGCGGAGGAGCATTGGCACCGGAGCAGGAGGGAGCTGCAACCCACTTGGTCCTGTAGGGTGAAACAACGGAGTCTGAAGCCACCAGTGGGACCGAGGGTGAGGGGAGCTCCACGGCAGGGATAGGAGCAGACAGCAGTGACAGTGACTCCTCCTCTGATGGGAGCTCCCTTGCGGTGGTTGGCACCTCTGTGCCCACCGCATCAACAGGTACAGCCGCCACCCCCTCTACCAGCACCGCCCTCCCAGCAGCCCCTCAGCGCGTGTCCCGTGCCCGCTCACCCAGGAGGGTGGGCATCTCCTTCGCCCCTGGCACCTCAGGCCCTGCCCCAGCCAGCCCTGCTTCCCTCAGGGAGGAGGCTATTGACCTCCTGAGATCCCTCACTGTTGGGCAATCTACCATTATGAATGCCATCCAGGGTGTATAGAGGCATTTGCAACAAACAAATGCATACCTGGAGGGCATTCATTCTGGGCAGGCAGCCCAACAGAGAGCATTTCAGGCTCTGGCCTCAGCACTGATGGCAGCCATTGTCCCTGTGTCCAGGCTCCCCCTTCCAACTTCCTCCACCCAGACCCAATCCCCTGTACCTCAGCCTATCCCAAGCACACCATTAGACCAGCATGCACACTCATCAACACACAAGAGTGGCTCAGGCAGACATAAGCACCACACATCCCACAGGCACTCACACAAGCACCATCCCCATGCAGACACAGCAACATCCACTGCCTCCACTGTGTCCCCCTCCTCCACATCCTCCTCCCTCCCCAGTCTCGTCTCCACTCACACCTGCATGCACTACATCCTCAGCCACTGCCTCAATCACCAGCACGCCCATCACCACACACCGCTCACGTGCACTCACCACCCCCACTACCATTGACACATCCCCAGTGTCCTCTCCCAGTGTGTCAGTGAGCCCTCCTCCCAAAGTACACAAATGCAGGCACACACCCACCCAACAGCCATCCACCTCACAACAGCCTCCATGTCATGCACCTTCACCCAAATTCAGCAGCCGTACACCTCCTACAATCACTACCTCTTCCTCCACTCCCAAACCCCCTCCATCTTCCTGTCCCAGTGTGTCTAAAAAACTCTTCCTGGCTAACATTGACCTCTTCCCTACACCTCCCCCCCGTCCTTCCCCTAGGGCTAGGCTTTCCAGGTCCCAGCCCAGCACCTCAGCCACCACATCCCCAGGCACAGTGGTGCCAGCAACTGTGGGGTCATGGAGTGCACCACCCATCAGGGCTGCCAGTGTGCCACATAGCAAATGCAAGGACATTCTGCCACCTGCCAAGGTGAAAAAGGTGTCCTCATCCCGGAGGGAGAAGCCGAAAGTACCAGCCACCAAGTGCTCAGCAAAAAAAAGGGGATAGTGGCAAGACAACTGCGGCACCATCAAAGCTGGGGAAGGGCCAAAAGCTGAAGAGCAGGTCAGGAGAGGGCATGGTGGAACCGACTTAGGGACCAGTGTCACACTTTCTGTCCACGACCACGCCAACCTGTACGGCGGCAAACACCGCTAGCTGCCCCGCCACACATCCGCCACCTGCACCGCCACCTGCACCGCCACCTGCACCGCCCCCGGCATGTCTACAGCCTCAACGACAGTCCCCAGCCTCTTCCCCAGTGGGCAGCCATCTGAGGCTGCAGGAGATGTCCTGCTGTGTCCCTCAGCAGGTGCTGACCCTTGCACCGCCGCCAACACTGCCGCAACAGACACCGCCGCAAACACCGCCGCGACAGACACCGCCACAAACACCGCCACCGGCCCTGCGGCGTCCTCGGACACAGGCACCACCGTTGACATGGCTACCATCCCTAGTGGTCATTCGTCTGAGCCTGGAGGAGAGTTCCTGGACCCTGGGCAGCTTCCATGAGGCATTTCTTCCATCACTGTTTGCACCTGCATGTGGAAGACGCAGCTGCAGCAGTGTAGGGTATGTCGCTGCCTCCATGGAGTATCATGGTACCTGAACCTCGCAAATCTCGTGGCACGCACACCCAGGTGGGGGAATTGTACCGGCCACACTGCACGTGGAGCACTCTGGGCACCATGCCCCCTCCGGAACCAGTGGAGTATCACAACCCCTACCTCAGCCCTTGGCAGGATGAAGCACTCTGGGCACCATGCCCCCTCCAGAACCAGTGGAGACTGTTATCCACTTGAGAGACTGTGGCTTTGCACTCCCCAGGATAAAGCAGTGGGCAAACCACCCACTGGAGAGACTTGAGAGACTGTGGTTTTGTCCTCCCCAGGATAAAGCAGTGGGCAAACCACCCACTGGAGAGACTTGAGAGACTGTGGCTTTGCACTCCCCAGGATACAGCAGTGGGCATGGAGCCCCCTCCTGCAGCAGTGGCGTTGTGCGTTCATCAGGCTGAGTGGCCCCCCTCCTTTCAGGTGCCTGTATATTTTTTATCTGATACCCCAGCAGTGTTCTTTCCGTTTCCAGTCAGGTGTCATGTGTGGGCCTCGCCCATGCATTTTGGGCCCAGTGGTTCACGGACAATGATTAGTACACTATCCGGACATGTGTAGTTGGTGTACATATTTGTATATACTGAATTTTGAGTTTTGACTAATGGATTTTTAATGATTACAATCGTTACAATCATTTCCTTTTGTCCTTGCGTTCTTCCAGGAGGTGGGGGGTGTATATGTAATGTTGCTGCATGTATTTGTGTGTATGTTGTTGTGGGTGAGGGTGAGGTTGGGGGTGTTGCGTGTGTGTGTCACTCTCTTTCCTCCCCTTTCCCCTGTGTTGTAGGTGCAGTACTCACCGTGGTCGCCACCGCCGTTGTTCGTACTCCTGGTAGAAGAGGAGGTAAACCAACATGGGCAGTATGCGTAGTTCGGGCTCCATGGCGTCCTGGTTTCTCGTTGGGTGTCGAGAGGTGAGTGTTTTCCCTTCTGTGTACTGTTTCCGCCGTGCTTTTGATAGCGTTGGTTCCGCCCCGGAAAAGGTGTCGGATAGGCCTCTTGTAATACAGTATACAATGTATAATACTTTGTCTCCCGCCTGTCTGTTAGCTGTGTCCGCCGCGCTGTTTGTTTCTACGGCCGTGGCGGTCGGAGTGTTAAAGTGGCTGTCTATGTTGGCAGTTTCCGCCACAGTCTTAATCCCATTTTTTTTTTTCGCCGGCCTGTTTGCAGTATTACCGCCGCTTTAACACCGACTGCCAGGGTTGTAATGAGGGCCACTGATTGCAGCATTCCAAATGAAAAAAAGTGTTGAACAAACAACCAAACTAACCTTTTTATTGGACTCCGTAGAGTTGTAAGGGTTCACAAATATGCACACTTGTTGATTTGTATGTTGAATGGGTGCTACCGATCTAGAGAAAGGTGTCAGTTTTACAAGGACCAACCTTTTAACAGCGAGGTCGAATATATATATACACAGCATGAGTTCAGACGAGACATGGATTGCAGGATGGAGACAGACAGGGAATGAAGAAAGACTACGTTTTAATTCATTGAAGATTTGAATGTTCCATAACGGCTTAAGTATTGATTTTATGTATTTGTGCACTGAAACTAAACGTGAGATTTACTCTTTTGTAGGTAATGCAACTCAGGTCCTCTGAAGGTTTCACGAGTATAGCGTGGCGCCTCTAACAACACAGAAACATCAAATAGCAATCCATGTAAAGAACTTTAGCTCAAAGGCTGCATTGAGATAGGTTAGTGGGACATTAGGTCGCAGAATACGCGTGGCTATGAAGTCCATGTTATAAGACTTTAAACGGTTTTCGGAAACTTCATATAAGTGATTTTTACCGGGAGCCCTCCGGTGCTCGACAGGAAGGATTTTGAAAATACAGGTGTCTAAGTCGCATACAATGGCTTGCAACTCAAAGCTGGCTTCAACAGAGCCCCATACCTACATGCAATGCCACCTGCTGAGTTATTGATCAGTTCTGTCCCTCTACCGCCTATTTTCAAATGCCTGCAGGTCTACATGAAGATATACAGCGAATGACTGTATTGGACCGCGTTGTGGGCCATTGCACAGCTCTACAGACTGCAAACTCCTTTATTCTGTACCTTTCTTCTCTTAAAAACCTTGGAAATTGTTTCAGTATTTTTTTGAAAGGTCGACTTCAATGAAAACATGTTGTTCGTAAAACATTTTATTATATGTTACATTCTTTTTGTCCAGTTAAGCAACAATGGTTTTCTTTTAAAGAAAGGCTAACTATAAATATCAATATCTGAGAGTTGTATATTTACCAGGTGCAATAAAAACCTTCTGTTTCGACTTCACCATCTTTGAACTCGGGATAATTTTGGAGTCGGCATTTAGCGCAATTAATTCAGCATGCTTCACTATGCAAAATCTGTCATAAAGAAACAATAAAGGTGTGATATTGTCCCTGTGCTATTTTTCATTTGAGCAGAGACCGAAATGCAGGAGGGACAGGAGGCCTGGTGCTGTGACAACATCTGAGCCCACAAAACCAACCATGGCGCTTCATCCTTCGGAGGAATCAAGGGAAGGGCTGGAGCCTCCCACCACCACTGGCAGCCCCGACACCTGCTCCACTGCCAGCACCGCCACCTGCACCACCACCTGCACCGCCATCAGCACCGCCACCAGCACCACTGCCAGCAGGAGCAGCCCCAGTGGGCAGCAATCCAAGGCTGCAGGTGATGGGCAGAAGCCTCCCCCCACCACTGGCAGCACCAACACCAGCACCACTGCCAGCACTGCAACCTGCACCGCCATCAGAACCGCCACCTGCACTGCCACCAGCACCACTGCCAGCAGCAGCAGCCCTAGTGGACAGCCGTCTGAGGCTGCAGGGGACAGGCAGGAGCCTCCCCCCACCACTGGCATTCCCGACACCAGCCTCACCACTGCCACCTCTGAGCAGCCGTCACCGCGGGCGGGCAGTATGTAGTCCTGCATCCATGGACTGTAGTACATCCTGGCACCTGCAAATACTGTGGGTATGACACCCAGGTGAGAGACTGTGACCTTACACTCCCAAAGATCTGCATCACAGGGCACAAGGACCCCTCCGGAACCAGTGGAAGAAGACATCCACTCACCGCATCCTCATCAGGATGAAGCACACTGGGCACAATACCCCCTCCAGAACCAGTGGAAGAAGGCATCCACTCACCGCATCCTCGCCAGGATGAAGCACACTGGGCACAAGGCCCCCTCCAAAACCAGTGGAAGAAGGCATCCACTCACCACATCCTTGCCAGGATGAAGCACACTGGCCACAAGGCCCCCTCCAGAACCAGTGGGCAAACCACCCACTAGAGAGACTGTGGCTTTGCACTCCCCAGGACCAAGCAGTGGGCAAACCACCTACTAGAGAGACTGTGGCTTTGCACTCCCCAGGACCAAGCAGTGGGCAAACCACTCACTAGAGAGACTGTGGCTTTGCACTCCTCAGGGCCAAGCATTGGGCAAACCACCCACTAGCGAGACTGTGGCTTTGCACTCCCGAGGACCAAGGAGTGGGCAAACCACCCATTAGGGAGACTGTGGCTTTGCACTCCCCAGGACCAAGCAGTGGGCAAACCACCCACTAGAGAGACTGTGGCCTTGCACTCCCCAGGACCAAGCAGTGGGCATGTTGCCCCCTCCGGGACAAGTGGCGTTGTACCATCTTCTGGCTGAGGTGCCTCCCCATTCCCTGTCCCCCTGAGGTGCATGTGTATTTTCGACCTGATGCCCCAGCAGTGTTCTCTTCGTGTTGATGTAGGAGTAAGATGGGGTCTTGGCCTTTGTGATGAGGCCCTGTGGCCCATGGACATTATGGACTGGGCAGTGTCCCTCCATTTGTATATCTGTAAATACTGTTTTGAATTTAGAGGCAGTTTTTCTGGATTTTCGTCTTACTACACTCATTATAATCACTGCCTTTTGTCCTTGCATTATTCCTGAGGGGTTGGAGGTGAATATGTAATGTTACTGCATCCGTTTGTGTGTATTGTGTTGGGGTGGTGTTGGGGTGGGGGTGTTGCGTGTTGCGTGTGTGTGTCACTCTCTTTTTCCTCCCCCTCCCCTGTGTGATAGGTGGCAGTACTCACTGTGGTCATCGTTGCCGGCATTGGTATTCCTGGTGTAGGTGTAGGTAGACCAGCATGCCGAAGATCTGCAGTTCGGGCTCCATGGCGTCGTGGTTATTCCCTGAGTCTCCAGAGGTGAGTCCTTTGACTTCTGTGTTCTGTTTCAGCGTGCTTTTGTTGTCTTTGGTACCGCCCCGGAAAAGGTGGCAGATAGGCCTCTTGTAATACAGTGGGCGGAACCTTGTCTTCCGCCTGGCTGTTGGTGGTTACTGCAGCGGTGCTTGTTGCTACTGTTGTAGCGGTCGGTGTGTTAAAGTGGCTGTCTGTGTTGGCGGTTTCCGCCGTGGTCATAATTCCATTTTGTTCACTTCCGGCTTGTTGGCGGTATTACTGCCGCTTTATCACCGACCATCAGGGTTGTAATGAGGGCCTAATTGTTCTCAGTACAGTTTGTGTGATACTGTGAACAACAATCTAAGGTTTGTTGCTGTTTTCACAGTGCCACTCACCCTTTCATGGGATCGGTACTAATCCAAAACCAATACTTCTGTGTCAATTACACATTGAATTGTAATCTATGAGGCTACAATAACTTGACTTTCACATTCATCACTGGTGCACTGAACTAAGTTCATCTGTGTCACCCGTGGGTGGCAAAACACTCCTTGTAGGGTTACGTCAAAGCTGTAACTTACAGTTGTTGCCTAACGTGGGCCACATATCTTTCAGCTATGCTTATCACACTAATTTGAACCATTATTACATCATTATAGAGACATCTATAGTAATCATGGTTACCTCCTAGTGGGAATACGGGAACACCTATTTCCATAGGTTGTTCAAGCTAGAATCATAAAAGGATATTTCTCTGTCTGTGGGTTTTCTAATTCTTTCATTCCAAACACAAATTGAATCCATTCATCATGACAACACCTATCATTTTAGAGGATGATTGTAGGGAAGCTGTTAGTCAACACCTCAAAACTCAAGGTGTCCCTGATTAGGAGGGTAGCAATTTTCATAATAGCTGCACATCAAGCATAAGGCTTTGAGACTATTAACGCCTAGATTGAGTTTGAGTGTGTTGATGCTGCCTCAGGGCAGTTTTAAGAATATACAGCAGCATATCCACAGGCTCACTATATTCTTACTAGGAATTGAAAATCCCTTTAACATCAAGAATATCAAAACTGGTTTGGTAGTTGTTTGCCACACACACACACACACAGAAATATTTGTTCGGGACCTTTTAGCAATGAGGGAGTACGTGATAGTCTTAGCTAGCTGCACCCCGTTCCTCAGCCTGAAAGCCTATCCCATGCATAGGTAGTAGGGGTATTAAATTATACAGTCTCCTAATACAGGAGACTCATACAGTGGGCACAATGTACTTTGAGCTCAAGACCTACTGTCACACGAGGACCTGCTACTCCCAAACAAACACAAACCATTAGTCTGCAGACAATTAACACTATAATGGGCAAAATGCCTGCAAACCATTATGAAATTGCTTTTTGGATTGCTCACAAGCTCAGCCAGCTAGAAGCAGTGTATCTGTGCACTACCCTCCAAGAAAAACACAGAATACTGACCACGGCCCATATTTATACTTTTTTTTGCATCATTTTTTTACACAAAAGCGGCACAAACTCAGAACATATAATTGTATTTTGTAAGTTTGCACCACTTTTGCGTAAAAAAATGACGCAAATGCGGTGCACAAAAAAGTATAAAAATGGGCCTATGTGTCTCCTCTTGGGATGGTGCCTCCCACAGAGGAGTGTAACTCGTTAATAAGCATTTTTGCATGCATTTATACCAGTAAGTATGGCAGGCCCTCATTGACAGTCCTCCCTGATATACTTATTCAAGTACAAAATGAACATGTGCTGTCCCAGCTTTGAACTTAAGAATGAAATGAATGGGAAACTTCTCAACAGTTTCCTCTATCATTCTAAATAACATAAAGGGAGTAGCTTCAGGTCTTGTCTGACTATACATCAGAAACTGGAAACAGTTCTCATCCATGTCCATGAATGGAAACTATCTAAAATAATTGCCGAAGTTTATAACTCTGTAGGCATAGATACCTTAGGTACTTGCCCCGACACTCTTCAATGTCTACATGAGCCCCCTCGCTAACATCGTACGCAAGCACGACATCATCATCACCTCCTACGCCGACGACACCCAACTTATACTCTCCCTCACCAAGGACCCCGCCAGCGCCAAGACCAACCTACAAGAGGGTATGAAGGACGTCGCAGATTGGATGAGGCTCAGCCGCCTAAAGCTGAACTCTGAAAAAACTGAAGTCCTCATCCTCGGCAACACCCCGTCCGCCTGGGACGACTCCTGGTGGCCCACGGCCCTCGGCACCGCACCGACCCCCGCAGACCACGCCCGCAACCTCGGCTTCATCTTGGACCCCCTTCTCACCATGACCAAGCAAGTCAACGCCGTGTCCTCCGCCTGCTTCCTCACCCTCCGCATGCTCCGCAAGATCTTCCGCTGGATCCCCGCCAACACCAGAAAAACCGTGACCCACGCCCTTGTCACGAGCCGCCTGGACTACGGCAACACCCTCTACGCTGGGACCACCGCCAAACTCCAAAATCGCCTGCAACGCATTCAAAACGCCTCAGCCCGCCTCATCCTCGACGTACCCCGCAACAGCCACATCTCCGCACACCTGAGACACCTGCATTGGCTCCCAGTCAGCAAAAGGATCACCTTCCGACTTCTCACCCACGCACACAAAGCCCTCCACGACAAGGGACCGGAATACCTCAACAGACGGCTCAACTTCTACGTCCCCACCCGCCCCCTCCGCTCCTCTGGCCTCGCACTCGCCGCCATCCCTCGCATCCGACGCTCCACGGCGGGTGGGAGATCTTTCTCCTTCCTGGCGGCCAAGACCTGGAACTCCCTCCCCACCAGCCTCAGGACCACCCAGGACCACTCCGCTTTCCGGAGACTCCTAAAGACCTGGCTGTTCGAGCAGCGATAACCACCCCCTTTGTCCCTAGCGCCTTGAGACCCGCACGGGTGAGTAGCGCGCTTTATAAATGCTAATGATTTGAAACTTAAAACCTTAAAATGACACAAAGGTCTGTGAAGGAAAACTCTGCAACGGAAGGGAAGAAAAAGCAATAAGAGAAAGATAAAAGACTTTATAACCCACTGCTCTCAAATCCAACAGGGGTGTTTTTATAACGTAAGAGACTGCAGAAAATTTTAAAAACCTATCTGGTATTTGTATTCTGAATTTCATTTTTCACATTCTTTTCAAGACATGAAGGGTAAAAGGACAGAAAGGGGGAGCCAATCCGAGTACCGAATAAAAGAGGAATATAATAGTATAAGTAAAGGAGGACAAGAGACTAATGTCAATGTAAAGAGATAGTAAAAAGATTGAACTCTACAACCTCCTGTAAAAAAGTGCTGGACTTTCTAAAAAAAACATGCTGATTCAACTACGAGTCCTTCTAAGAATCAGGACTTGGGCAAGAGCACTTCTAGACAGTGCCGCAGAAGTCTAAATAGTACATCAGATGCTTCAGAGGTTTCTGGATGCAAATCCAACTGATTATTTTTCACAGATAAAGGCTCCAGATCAACATTTAAGACCTCCTGATAGGGTTTATAACTTACAAATACAAATTGAAGGGGAAGTACCATGTCTATTAGAGCAGTTTTCTGGACCTAATTTTCAGATGATTATGTTATTATCTTAGCAGAAGGAAACTGACCTTCATCAGGGAAACACCCAGAGGGGGAGGAAGGTATAAGGGTAGCCTTCTCTCCCATAGTACTTGAAGATATCAGGGAAATTTATGCTGGTGAATGTGCTGCAAGGCAGGCTTCAGCTTTACATGGAAATCCAGCAGCATGGAACAAGTGCTCTAGTACACACGTTATTCCCCTATGTAGTGAACCAACACCACAAGCACAATACCCTTTAAAACCAGAAGCAAAACATTATCTTAAAGCAATATTAGAGCCATTGCAGTATCAACGCCTTGTCTATCACCCATGAAAACACCAATTTTTCTCATTTCTAAGCCAGAGGATTCCTATGGAATAGTGTAAGACTATGGAAATTTTAATTTGCATATCCAAGCATAGGCAGTGCAAAATAGACACAGTACATGTTTAATGATGATCCTGGTGCAGAAAAAATCAAGATGACCCTGGATATTTTCAGTACGTTTTTCAGTAAGAATATTGCACCTGAAAGTGACTATCTAACCACTTTCAGTTTCAACAGAGTGTAGTTTTCATTCCAATGTTTGCCCATGGGCTATAAGAAGGGTCCTGGCTTGTTTTCAGTGTGAATCATGGAGATATTTCTAACAGATCTAGAGGTATTGTCATACATTAATGATATCTACTTAACTGATGTTGATTTGAATCTACACCTTACCAGGGTAGACAAAGTGGTGACTATGTTAACATCACATGGTTACAAGATTAGTTTAAAAAAAATGATGATCACCTACCTGACAGTGAACTTCCTTGGATATGAATTATCCAGTGAATGCGAGGGTCTAGCCCCAGAGTTCCTCCAGAAGTCTGCTATCTCGCAGCAATACGCATGCTAAAAAAGTTGGGGTTTCTTAACTTTGGACAGACTTATTTGCCTCACTAGGCAGAGAGAGTGAAACATTGGTATGATCTGATTATTTCCAAGTTTTCCTCTAAACAGTGGCTGAGTGCACATACTGATATCTTGCATGCTCTACAACCAGACTTGCTTGAGACAAGGGGGGTGATTCTCACCCTGGCGGGCGGCGGAGGCCGCCCGCCAGAGTTCCCCCCTCCAAAATACCGCTCCGCAGTCGAAAGACCGCTGAGGGTATTTTGGGATTTGCACTGGGCTGGCGGGCGACCGCCAAAAGGCTGCCCGCCAGCCCAGTGCAAATCATCCTTCCCACGTGGACGCCGGCTCAGAATTGAGCCGGCGGAGTGGGAAGGTGCGACGGGTGCAGTGGCACTCGTCGCGTATTTCAGTGTCTGCAAGGCAGACACTGAAATACAAAGTGGGGCCCTCTTACGGGGGCCCCTGCAGTGCCCATGCCATTGGCATGGGCACTGCAGGGGCCCCCGGGGGCCCCACGACACCCCATACCACCATCCTGTTCCTGGCGGGCGAACCGCCAGGAACAGGATGGCGGTATGGGGTGTCAGAATCCCCCATGGCGGCGCAGCAAGCTGCGCCGCCATGGGGGATTCCCAGGGCAGCGGAAAACCGGCGGGAGACCGCCGGTTTTCCCTTTCTGGCCGCGGCTGAATCGCCGCGGTCAGAATACCCTGTGGCGCACCGCCAGCCTGTTGGCGGTGCTCCCTCCAACCCTGGCCCCGGCGGTCCATGACTGCCGGGGTCAGAATGACCCCCAAAGTATTTGCAAAATAGGGACAACAAAACCAACCTCGTTATCAGAGTCATAACTAGTTACTATGGTTACACCTAAGTGACGTACAATAAAGGACAGACTGCCCCCATTGTATACAAGTTTCCCTTGTATTGCTTGGCTGAAAAATGATTTGCTGCTATTGAAAAAATCCTGACAGCTGTACAAGCAGCTATTCTAGTCACCCTTTGGTATAGGGAAAATTATTGTTTTCCCCGTACCAGCACATGAGGTGGTCAAAAAGGCAGCATTCCAAATGCATATGCCCTACACGATAAGATGGGTACAGTGGGCCTCTTCTTTAAATGCAGTGGATGTAAAGTTTCAGTATGATCCCTCTTTTCATATGCGAGTTTTTCTGAAATGGAAATGATCCTGCAACCTTTGTATGAGCACCAGAAACAATGACGAGCAATGAACTTGTCCATTCAACAGGATGTTACCTAAGTTCCAGGATTCCCAAAATAAACATACAAAGAATCAGTACAGTTGCAACCAAGGAAGGTATTCAAAGGAACAAGAAGGTTAAAATAAATGGCTGGAGACTACAGTGGCATCAGAGGAACCTAAATATGACTGCCAATCAGTATTTCCTGCCCCACATTACTTTTTTCACACTCACCGTTCTGGATAGAATGTGAAGCACGCACTAGTTTGTGAAAGCAGACTTAATTGATGTATTTACTCGCCACACAATGTTTTGTTTATCTCCGGTCCTCGGAAGTTAGTCAGGGTAGTGACGTTGACTCAACTTGTCATCTAGTTTCTCGTTTTGGGTCTAGGCTTCATTTGCAAGAAGTTGTTCAGCAGCAGCACCTCAACAGAAGTCTCTCAGCTCAGAGCAGTGTCTAAAAGAATACCTTGAGTAGACACTAAAGGAGCTGAAGGTAGTGTCTCAGCTTGGAGCCAGCTCTAAGGGAACAGTGATTAGTGTCTATGTGCAGAAATTTCCAATTAATTTAAAGAGGCGGTGTATAGGGGGAGACTAAAGATTTTGCATATCTTTTTTCCAAGTAGAATTAAGAGACTACAAAAATACATTAACAAAATGATTTTGACTAAAGAAACCACTGTTATAAAGAGAAATTGAATAAATGCTACAACAGAGGGAATTCTATAAGATGAAATATACTTACTTGACTGACCAGAGACACTACAGAACTTTTATTCTCCTCACCTCTGAGAGCTTTCTGATTTCAAGGAATCACAAAGCATTTAACCTGAAAACAAAAACATGGAAACACATTAACCATATGTGTCTTTAGTATAGAAGAAAAAGAGAATACTATAAGAACAGTGCATGACACAATGTAAATATAAATGTATTTCATGACAGACAAGCAGAACTAATAGAAATAAAAAACAGATATAAGAGGAGCTAAAGTCTTAGCTGTAAAGGATAGGTAAACATTTTAAGGGAGAATTAAATGTTATATGAGAATGTGATAGAGTAATGGTGAATAGAATAGTAATGTTTATATCTGTTTTTCATATTACAGTGAGAGCATTCACAAACAGAACAGATCTTAACATATGAGATATAACAGAAGTGCAGACTCAACCTACATTTATAATAAAAGAGAGGATGACAGTTTCTTCTTCTCACCTCATTCCCTTTCCCCCTTTTGAGCTTCCCAGTCTACCAGTTATATTGGTCAATAGGTGGGGTTCCAAAAGGGACATTGGTAACTTGAATCTTTCTGCTCCTGTGCAAATACAAAGTAGGAATTACAGTTCTGACACAATGACAGAGCAGTATCACCAGTGGCATTTTTGATGCAGCTCTTGATGAATGGCTTGACTCATTGTAATTCATTGAGCCTCGTGGAGTGACGTCACACCAAAATCAAGAGTGTCAAACAAGCTACAAGCTTCTAGTCCATCCTAGTACACCAGCTATCAACTACAAAGATGCCCTGTACCGATTTCACAAAGACCACACATATGAGTTGTGTGCACCCGACATTGTTGACATATCCTGTGATGAGGAGTGAACTCAACAAGTAAATTGACCAACAAAACATGACCTTCATTCATGACATGTACCACAAAACCTATATGAAGTCAAAACTAAAAAGAAAATCTTTATTTTTCTTTATAATGGACTCTTTTACTTTTTACCTTTTATATCGCTTGTTTTTAATTTGGCTTGTCAATATTATCACTGGCATTTTTCTTTTTTTAAACACGGCTAATATTCTCCGAAAAGATTATGAAATATGATTTGTTATTACTAGCTGTACATATGTTTCAGTTAGCATTTATATCTGCAATGCACTATTGGATTTTATACTACACTACAAGTATGTTACGGATAAATGTTTTTGTCATGTGTCTTACCCTAAGTAATCATGAACAGTAGCTTGAGAGCATGAGTTTCTCTTCCAATTAGTCAAATTCCTATCAGTTAGACACACTCCTACGTCTCATATTGAGAGATACAGGCGGGGATGAAATAAAGCCCCTAAGTTTTGACTCCATCTTAGGAAGCCTCAACTCCACCATAGCCTATGAAGGTCACCATCTTTTTTTATTTTGAAGTTGTAACATATGCAACAACTTGAGATCTACAGGGCACAGGTGGTAATGGGTGCTACCTATGACTGCGAACTGTAGGGCAACAGTAATGTTGTCTCACTTGAGGTGACTGAAAGGACTTTTGTGAGGCCCATTCCGCGAATCCAACAGAGAATTCTACTTCACCCAAGAATGGTTCTCAATCTGAAATCCATAAAAGCCCAGATTAAAATAAAGCCCATTCTTCACTGCCTCTGGCTTTGATCATCAGAGATATACTAAATTGCTCAAGTCTTACTAGATTACCATGGTTAAACTATATTAAAACAAGCCTGACTGATCTAAAGTTTAGAAACCTGTTGGATAACAGTGGAGCCATTACCCCGTCTTCATGCAAGCTAGTCAAGCACTGCTTAGGGACATCTGAATGGGGTAAAATGCACCAACGTGCAGTGCATGGAATATGGACATCTCGGCCCATATTTATACTTTTCTTGTGCCGCGATTGCGTCACTTTTTGGCGCAAAAGCGGTGCTAACTTACAAAACACAATTGCATTTTTTAATTTAGCGTTGTGTTGCGTCAAAGAATGACGCAAACGCGGCACAAAAAAAGTATAAATATGGGCCTTCATTTCTTAGGAAAAAAACTTGACCCAAATTTGAAGTATTTTTGGATTATATTAAGCCCACATTTTTTGGTCACTTTTCTTAAAGTGTAGATTAGGGACACTGCCCATAGCTACTTTTACCAGCACACGGATAGTGCACCTATATAATTCAAAACAATGTCTTGCCTGCAAGAATGGCATTAAAACAGAGGAACACCTCCCATTCTTTTGCACAGCATACATGAAGCAAAGAAAACACTGGACACTCCCCCTGTAGATTCTTGAGAGTCCACCATTACAGGATTGATCTAAGGATATTCAGCTAAGATGCTGGAATGCATACAGTATTTTCTGTTGCAAAGTCCCTTTAATCAGTCTAGTACATAAGGAAAAGGTTAGTCGCACAGTCCCAACTGACAAACTAAATCAACTTAGAGATACAACAGAGTGGTAACAAAAATTGATTGGTTGATTAATTGCACTGTTGCATTTTTTAAAGTTAGCATCATAATGGAATTTTAACCTATGTATATATTGTCCCTCAATAATGTACTTTTCTAATGATTACATTTCTGCTAAAGATTAAATAGGATTTACATTTTAACAGTTGTCAGTATTGCCAGAATGGTAATAGAAAATCCTGCTTACAGGTGAAGTTGGATTTAATATTGCTATTTTAGAAAATCCACTTTTAGAAAGTGGGCATTTCTCTGAACTTACTCTCATCTGTGCCTTACAGCCTGTCTCCAATCTACGTCTGGTATGTGCTGGTTGACAGTTCCCCTTGTGCATTCCACCCAGACAACCATAAACACAGGACACTCAATCACATCTGCATTCACCTGCATACTGAATGGGTCTCCCTGGGCAGGAAGAGTGGCGGGCTCTCTCTTTCATTGCAAAGGCCAGTGGCCTGCCCTCACACAGAGGACTGATCACCCCTCCTTGGAATCCTGGCAAACAGGACTGGGCTGAAAGGGGAACCTGTGCACTTCAAAACCGCTCTTTGAAGTATCCCCCACTTCAAAGGGACATTTGGGTATATAAAATGAGTCTCTGACTTCACCAAATCAGACAATTCTGGACCTACACCTGGACTCTATCAGAGAGACTGTCTGGCAGCCTAAAGGACTCATCTAGACTGTGTTGCTGAAGGACTGCTTACCTGCTTTTTCCCTGTGGCCTGGTGCTCCTGACTCTGCTGTAAGTGCTCTCCAAAGGCTTGGATTGAGATTGCCTCCTGTTTCCGAAGTGTCGGGCCAACATAGACTTCAGGAAATCCTCATGCATTGGAAAATCAATGCAACACCTGCAGAAATTGAAGCAGCCCCTGCATTGCGGCTGAAAAATTGCTGCACCACTGACCGCAATAACGCAGCGTTGGACTCACAACTGGAAATCCAACACAGTACCTGCCTGAAATTTCACTGCATCACCAAGCAATGCCTGCTCCTTCTCCCAGAGCTTCAGGGATTTTCAATGTATCATACCCGGACGTCAAAATATCCCCACATCGTAGTGAGGAAATCAACGCATCACCTTGCAGTGTGTAAAGAAACAATGCCTCATCGGTGTCACGCCCGAAAATCTGATGCAGCGCCTTATTTTTCCACGCATCTCTTCCTCTGCAGTCCCTGTGCATTGCATTTTTGACACATCCCAGGTACTGTGTGTTACAAAGGTACAACAACTGATTCTTAAGGATTGAGACTCTTTTAAACCTTTAAAAAGTGATATTTCAAAATTTGCTTATTAGATTTTTGTTGTTTTCCCCTTATTTTATTCAGTCAAATATTTATTTTTCTAAACGAGTGTGATGTATTTTGTGGAGTTTTTCCTGTGTTACTGCATGAGTTATTGCACAAATACTTTACACATTGCCTTATACGTTAAGCCCAACTGCTATGTGCCAAGCTACCATAGAGTGAGCACACAATAACTAGGGTTGTGTTGTGACTTACCCTGACTAGGATTGTGGTCCTTACTTGGACAAAGGTGTATACCTCTGCCAACTAGAGACACCATTTCTAACATCCGATTTTTGCTGACATTTGTTTTTTTGTGTTTAGGACTCTATGCACTTTACAACTGCTAACACAGAGCTAAAATGCCTGTGCTCTCTTCCCTAAACTTGGTAAAATTTGTTTACACATGATTGGCACATTTAATGTATTTATAAGTTTCTTGTAGAATTCTATACCATATACCTAGGATCTGTAAATTAAATGCTACAAGTGGGCCTGCAACACTTATTGTGCTACCCACTATAGTAGCCCCTTACAACACGTCCCAGGCCTGAAATTGGAGACTTAGTACAGTTTTAATCTGTCAATTGAACTTGCCAAGGTAACCCCCTTGCAGAGTCTTAAACTCTCCTTTCATTGCATATAAGTCACTCCTAAGGTAGGCCCTAGGTACCCTAAGAGTCTGGATGCATTGCATTTACAAAGTTGGAAATGTACTTTTAAGTGTTATATGTCGTGGTAGTGAAAAACCTCTAAAGTTATTTTTCACTACTGTGAAGCCTACCTCTCTCATAGGATAACATTAGGTTGCCTTAATAGATTTAATCCGTGCTAACTTTTGATGGAAGCAGGTGAGCATTTCACGTTTGATGTCTGAGAAATTATAATTAAAAATCCTCTTTAATAGTAAAGTTGGATTTTAAGTTACAATTTTGAAAATGCTACTTATTTAAAGTTGGCATTTTCCTGCCCTAAACTATTTGGCACCTGTAGTCTCTCCTGGGTCATATGTCTGGATGTAGTTGGCAGTTGGAGTTTGTTTATTCCTTCCAGACAGCCACAAAATAGAGGGATTAGGTGTGCCTGGATTGGCCATCAACTGGTTGGAGTGGGGCGGAGATGAGCACAAAGGACTTGTTAGCCGTGCATTAATCATGCAGATAGCTTGGAGCCAAGGCAAGGCAGTCAGGAAACTTCAAGCACTTCTAAAGGAATTAGCTAGAATCTTCTCCTACTTCAAAAGAAATACCAGATACAAAAATTGAACCCAAAAACCCACTCTTCAGTTCTCTTTCTGGCCCTCTGGAAGGACTCTAAAAGAATGGCCTGCTGCTTTGGTCTTCTCCGTACTCCACAAGGGTGCTTTGCTGCACCTGGAAGGACTGCTTTGCTGCCTGAAGCCTGCCTTGAACCCTCTGAGGACTGCCCTACTGCTTCAGCCCTGCTTTATCAACTGCACCAAGGACTACCAGAGAGACAAAAAAGGTCTAGTTTTATGCCCTCCTTTTTAGAACCTAAGGGACAGAAATGACTCCCACATCTTGAATTCGCACCAGGAGTCATAACCCTGGAAAGTAGTGTCCTTCTTGTCCTGGGCCCTTGCTCATGGTGCTGAAGGTGTCTGGGTACCCAAAATGCAAAACTTCGGAATGAGAAAATGTTTGGCTCAAAACTGCTGAGAACTGAGGGACGACTTAGACCAACCTGTTTATCTGTCCGCCAAAGGTGAATCGCCAGTTAGCCTAACTCCACAGTAACTCCTGCTATGTTATTCTGTGCAGCAGCAAATCCTATTCAGTGGTCCTTCACTGAAGGGGTATATAGCCTCCTTTTGACTCCAAAAAATGTGATTCAGTCTAAACATAGAAATCTTTACTGTGACTTCTTCGAGTGGCTCCCCAATGGCGACACACTATCCTTAGACACTGCCTGCCACCTTGTCCGTTGAATGATACCTTCTCAGAATATTTTCTGCAAAATCTCTTCTAAGTCCAGAGGTAACAGCCGACTAGGCCTAATCCAATTCTTGTATCTGACCCATAGTTGGCCGTATTTTTTAACTTTTGACCCAGTCTTGCCTGACAAGATGTCCACAGTTGATGCTTTGATCTTTAGGCACTAGTTTTTCCCTTAACCTTTAAAAGTCTGTAACTCTGGTTCTGCTAATTGGATTTATTTCCATTATGGTGTCAAATACCCTATTGTAATGTACACAATATTTCTAACTTGGTACTGAATATTTCTTGTGTAATGTGTTTACTTTATTTCTGTTTGTGGACTGCATAAATTCTTTACATACTCCCTCTCAACTAAGCCCGACTGCTTGTGTGCCAAGCTGCCAGAAAGTTATGCACCAGCTAAATTAGGGACTTTTTGTCGTTCACCTTGACAGTAACAATGGCACTTCCCTGCGTATCTAACCTGGAGCAGTGTCAAGCTACACATATTGAGGCTGGTCAGAACTATGCTACTAGAGAAAGATTTGCACTAAAAAATCCAGTCTGTAGAACACAATACATACAAGGTGAACCCACAACAACTCTGGCACAACCATATGAGCTATATAGGAATGGAGAAAGAATCACACAAACACAGCATATGGTGTATGTCTGTGAACATTATGGTGCACATTATCACATTGATGAGCGGGAGATGCCGCAAGGGCAAGTCCAGCATTGGTAAGATTGCCAGTGAGGTCTTCCCTCCACAGTAGGCATTACGAGTTTCACGCTGGGATCGTGGGTGGAAACAGTGTGTCCTCATGTCAGCTCTGTGGGCAAGTCACCACAACATTGTTACTGGATCAAATAGAGCCAGCGACAATCTTGGGGCGCCTTGGGTTTGACAGCACACACAGCTCTTTTCATCACAAATCAGGCAGTGGAAAGTGCAAGGGGCTGGTCATGGGGGCCCCAGCACACCTATGCCAGGTACACGGGCAGTGCATGGGCACCCAGGGGCACACCACACCGCCATTACCAGCTACCTTTGCATGGCGGTTGGGCTGCCATGCAAAGGTAGGTGGAAAAGCGGTATAATAATGTGGAGGGTAGCGCTTATTTCAATGCTGGGCTGGTGGTATAAGACAGGTGACTTTGCCAGTTCATTAACTGGTGGCAATCTGGCAGGCCAGTGGCTCTCCCCACAGTCCAAATGTGCCAGTTTCACCTGCACTGATGGCAGTGGTCAGATTGCCAGTGGTAGTCTGGTGGTCTTAGGACGGACAGACTTGTAATAAGGACCCATATGTGCACTTGTACAACTAGCTGCAATCTCTCCATCAAACTAGCTAGAGGCCCTGATCAAAGTTGAAAATAAGTTGTCTGGCTATGTCCATTATTTAGTGGGATCAGGCACTGTCATGAACAAAATGCTGTTTACATAAAAAAAAAATACTCATGCCGCCATCCCTGGGTCCACCCCTCTGCCAGTGGTAAATTACCTGCCCTGCCACAATGCGGAATCCCTTGGACCATATTGCAATGATGGCTGCGTTGGGGGGAGATCATAGTTGTCTGGGAAGGAGCTCCTTCCAGCACAACCAGAAACAGAAATGGCAATCTGCTAGATCCATGTGTTCTGTGGAATAAAGCACACATGCACAAACTTAAACATGAGGAGGAATCAAAGTAAACTTCATCATTGTGCCTTGGTAACGCCCTCCTTGGGGTGGTGTAAGATATTAGTGCTGCCTCAGTTGTATGAAAACAAGTAAATCTGGGACAGTGGCAAAATGCAATGTGTGTTGGTGTTGCTTGACCACCACATCACTGCAAGGCCCTCCCATGCAAATTGATAGATGGGAAGGGACCGTAATTACAAGGTGGTGTCAAGCCACAATAAGTGGATAATTCTCACCTTGTAAATATGACGCGCCACCTGAGCTTCACTGTATGTGACACTCAGATGGTGTAAAGGGCTGATAAATAGGACCCATAATGTGCAAGAACAACGTTTGGGCTGAAAGTTGTCACTGAGCCTCCAATAGCAATTAAATGATGTGGCATGTCAACTGCCACAACGTAGAAAGATTGATTTTACACCATCTCATTGCAGAGGATAATGGCTGTCCTGCCATCCTGCCTGTCCTGGATTTCCCTGATGACCTGGATGACCAGCTGACAGCCATCACCCAACAGACTCTCTAGGATGTCCTGGGATCCCTCCAGACACCACTACCAGTTTCAAGTATGAAACCCAAAGTTGTGGGCTCCCCAGATGACCCACCCAACACCCAAAATATACCACCTGCCAGTTCTGACACAGCCCAGGACTCCGAGGACCCAGATACAAGCTTCCAGAGGACAGTGGTAGGAGTCCAATGGGAGCTGACCAAGCGGGTGATGGTGGGGATGGAGACCATGGCAGGCAGCCTAGAGGGAGTGCGCACGTACCTCGAGACAGATAATGAAAACACAGCTGCCATCTGAGGCACACACTCCCCACTGCATGGAGTCCAGCAGTGTCTGGTGGACTTAGCTGCTGCCATGAGGGAGAGGCCACAATAACTGCCCTCCCAAACTAGCAGCAGCATGACAGGCAACAGGCTGGAGTCCATTCAGTGTGAAGTGGCCTCCCTCAGGGAAGACACACCTGCCTACAACCGCAATGTTGCAGCAATATTGAAAAATCAACAGTTCATCCTTGCTGCAGTGATGCCTTATGTCTTACCACAAATGGTAGCTGCCGGGAGCTTGGACTCCACATCTTTATCCCCTGAAGTGTGCGTGGCCCCCGCTACCTCTCCACCACCACTACCAATGGCACAGGAGGCCCCACACACATCAGAGGATGAAGATGTGGAAGAAACTACTTTCACTCAGAAAAGTACCCGGTAACACCTGTCTGTAACACATATCAAGTTTTCTTCTTAGTTCTGGGCTTAAGATCATGCCAGTGTTGTCACAGTAGGATATTTGCTCTCTTCATCGACCCATTTTTGACCTGTTTGCTATGGACTGTCATTGTCTCTCACTTACCAATTGGCAATTTTTGTTCTCCACACTTATTGACACTACTCCGAAGCATGTCTCATGACATGTCCCTCAATCCTGGACTTGTATTGTGTCACAAATATCTGGATTTCACAAATGGGGTCTGTGACCTGGACATTGTACATATTTCCCTTTCACACTTCCACCTGTAAAGAAACACCTAGTACACATTTAGCATGTCTATGTCTTCTGTGATCCACCTACTCAGCTAAATGATTGTATTGTGTGAATTCATGTAATTGGTTACAGAATATCAGTACAAGTGCAGGACTGTGGGGGCACCAAGCTACATACAAGGATCCAAATATGACAAATGTGTATGGTGTTATTATCTCATAGAAGCAATTCACTGAGTATGTTCAGATTTAATGATATATATTCAGTTTCCTCATCATATACGGCAGGTATGGCTGAAAAGCAAGTCAAGGGCAATAAAGTCAGCTGGGAGTACCAAAAGAACTCGGTGTGGTACAGAGGTAGCTAACCTTATCAGTGATTGTCACCGGTCAGTGTTGCAGTATAGAGTTCCAGTTGTGGCTGTTGTCAGATGTTTCACAGTTCCCAACATTGTAACTACAGGACCCCAACAATGGCAGCTAAAAT
Organism: Pleurodeles waltl; assembly: GCF_031143425.1. Classification (NCBI taxonomy): domain Eukaryota; kingdom Metazoa; phylum Chordata; class Amphibia; order Caudata; family Salamandridae; genus Pleurodeles; species Pleurodeles waltl. The sequence goes on along the minus strand of NC_090437.1, from coordinate 757,885,493 downwards.
ACCAGACTTGCCTGTCCAATACAAATTATACATAGACATTATGAATGGTGGGTACACTGGATGGCAGATACATGGACTAGTAAATATGATGTTGCAGCTGATGTGACAGCTCCATTGTCAATAGGAGAAGCACATGGTAAATGAGGGTTTTGAGGGCAGAATGGATTCCCTAGGCCATTCCCCCAATTTGCCCAGTGCACTCACGGGAAGACCCTGAGACTGAAACTAATTACACAAAATGTATGTAATTATAGCAAGATATTTATTCTAAAACAAATTTACTTAAAAACAGCTAAAACCTACCCTATCCTAAACTAACCTATACTAACTATACTTATCCACCAACTACATTTTTCTAACCTATGTTAAACTTAATTTTCACATCACATCACTTCACCCTAGCCAATGGTCCCCTGTACAATGTTTTAACCCATCTGAGAAGACGAAGTCCGAATCCCATGCTCTCAAGACATGCAAGGAGAAAATCCCATCCCAAGGTATCAAAGGCTTTTCTATGTCTAAGAAAACTGCCACTTGGAGGGGATCCCAATGTGGGGTATTATGGAGATGTACAAAAGGCGCTGTATATTGAGAAAAGTAGTGCAGCCCGGGATGAAGCCTGATTGGTCATGGTGAAGTAATGTTTGTATTGTGGGGAGTAATTGGTTAGCTAGTACCTTCCCTAATATCTTGTGATCCAAGTTTAACAAGGACAGGGGACAATATGACCGAACGTCTAGTGAATCACGCCCCGGTTTAGGTAGCACTACTATCAGGGCTTTGCGTAAGGATTGTGGTAAGCGACCTTGTTCAAATGCCTCTTGATAAACTCCAATAAACGTGGTGTGATAGCAGTAGAGTAAGTAGCATAACATTCGATGGGTAAGCCATCTGCACCTGGCATTTTATTATGAGCAATCTGCGATATGACTTCTTTGATCTCCTCAATCTGAATGGGCTCCTTCATAGCATTGCGTTGGGTTCTAGTGAGACTAGGAAGGAATACCCCTCTCAGAAAATCCTGCACAGAGCTCATGTTCGAGGTGGCCGGCTTCTCATAGAGCTGTCAATAGTAATCACGAAAGGCATCATTAATAGCTAATTGTGATGTAGCCATAGCGCCATCAGCCATTCTAATACATAGCCTGAGTACTGCGGTGTTCCACTCGGAGAACCCAGGCAAGTAACCTGCCCCAGTGGTCTCCTTGCACATGCTGTAGAGCCATCCGTGTGATGAAGTCATGACAGCTCAAGGCAGATTCCGCCTCGCCACGACGGATACGGTACTGTCGGAGCTGTGAAGGTGACACAGTCTTCCCTGCAGCGTGTCCTTCTGCCTGACGTAGATCTTGTTCCACCTCAGAGAGATCCCGTAGCAATTGCCGCCGGACCCCCCAGGTGGTTGCCATACAAAGTCCTTGAATCATCACCTTATGAGTCTCCCACTCCATCGCTCGAGAGGAGGCAGATCCAGCATTCATTTAAAAGAATTGTCGGATTGGCCTGCGATAGCTTCTCATGGAACGGAGGATCTGATAGAGCCTCCGCTTGGAGGCGCCAGTTGGGTATGGTGGGTCACGGTAATCCCCAGGACAGTATCACCATCAATGGGTTATGGTCCGAGTGTGTTTGTGCTAGGTGTTCTGACCGATCCAGAAGATGCCCAGTTTGAGTGGTGCTAAAAAGGATGTCAATATGAGTATGCAGGTCATGAACGGGGGAGTAAAATGAGTACTTGCGATCTTGCTGTTGTCCCAGGCACCATATATCACTAAGCCTCATTTGAGCTCTCCAGCTCTTGAAGTGGTGAGTGATGTGGTTGCTTGCAGCAGAGGGTCATGGGGGTAGGAACAGTCTTAATGCAAATCCAAGGTGCAATTAAAATCTCCACCCCATATCACTGGAGTTAGTAGGTCTTGAAAAAGCGCTGGTGTAAGAGAATCCAGGAATTGCATTTGAGTCACATTAGGGGCATATACTGTATGGGCACAAAATTGATGGGAGTACCATCTAGCTGACTCCTCAGAATGACATACTGGCCTTCTGAACCTATTTTTGGGTAGTGAGGGCAAATGAGGACTCCAGGAGCTACCCATATGAGAACTCCCCTGGCATAGACGGCTGTAATAGTACCATATGTTTGTCCCTGCCACCTAGACCGTACACACTCCAGCTTCATGGCCATAAGATGTGTCTCTTGAAGCATTGCAATATGAACTTGGCAGCACTTAAGATATGAGTATACCTTGTGGCGCTTGGTGAAGGATACTATGCCCTGCACATTCCAGGTCAAGAGTCTATATTGCAGTGTGTGTGTTAGTGAAGGCTTGTAAGATAACATATTCAATATAGTGAGTGAAAGAAAATACCTTCTGGGCTACAAGTTGTGTCTTGACCCTCATATTCCCCCGTCTCTGGCAGTAACTATCACTCATAATCATCCACAGTAGTATTGTACCATGTGCATAGTAGCCATTTTGTACAAAACAATACAGTATAAAACATGGTAAAACAGCACATTACTCGAAGAACACCCCAACCTTACTAACAATCCCCACAGGACTGAAACCACGTGGTATACTGCCCAATACACATAATCATACGCAAAATAACATTTGCCATGATAACATGGTGAACAACGCGTCCAAATATGCACTGCGTGTGGGCGTGATTAGCACGTGCATTCTGGTGCCCCGTGTTAGAGCCCATGTCTTAGTGTGAAAAAGGTCCCTAAAAGAATCAGTGTCAGCATAATAGCTCTGCCTGTAGTTGAGAGGTACCCTGGAAATGACAGCTGATGGACAGCAGAGCGGAACATATTAACATCACAGAATCAAATAATATTGTCTATTGATCAAGGAGTGATGTAAGGGTCTTTATTGCTGCAGATCGAGGAAATCTCTGATTCGCCAGTCTCGGATCCCAATGCTCTTCTAAGGTCTGAGTGAAGAGCAATGAATGAGTTGGTTTGATATTGTCACTGCTTTGACTGCTCGGGCTTGCTCCCCAGCAGCTTGATCACGATCAGGTCAGGCTCTTGGTGGTTTCCTGCAATGTTGTTGTGGTTTAGGTGTCACCCATGTGTCTGTTTCTTCCTTCTCCTCAAGTGTCACAGCTAGGCCTTTGGTGTGCAGCCACGTCTAAACGTCCTCCGGTGTCTGAAAAACATGTGTTTTTTTCATTGTCTATAACTTTAAGCTTCACAGGGAAGAGGAGGGCATACTTGATCTGCAGTTTGTGTAACCGTACTTTTATCCTTCGTGCAGGAACCACTTTTGTGTTGCACCTCCATGGTGTAGACCGGGTAGGCAGAGATCGTGGTGTTGTCAAAGTGCCACAGGCCCTTGGTACAGAGCATTTAAAGGATGAGGTTGCGGTTGCGAAAGTTCAGTAGGCAGGCTATGAGAGGCCAGGGTGGTGCTCCTGCTTTGAGTGGGTGTCCTGGTATGCGGTGGTCCCGTTCTACAGAGAACAAAGAAGGTGTTTTATCCTTTAGCACTGTGTTTAGGAGCCACTCCTCTAAGAACAGTTTGGCTCAGGGAAGCTCATAGTGTTCAGGGAAGCCAATAAAGCAAATGTTGTTGCATCGCGATCGTCCCTCTGTGTCTTCTGCTCCGCAATGTAAAGCAGATATCTCAACCTGCATGTTCGTTATTTGTGTTTGCATGAACTTGAGAGTCGGCGATATACTTTTCATGACTGATTCGGTATGGGTAACTCTATCTGCCAGCTTACGATGATCTGCTCTCAATAGGTTTACCTCCAGTGACACCAAGTAAATTTTAGCCTCCAGTCAGGTTTTGGTGTCCAGTATCGCGTGCAAGATATTCTCAAATTTCTCAGAGTGGCTATTGAGTGTGGATTTGAGGTGTCGAAAATTATCCACTGGTGACGGAGGGTCTGATGAAAGGTTGTACCCTGTTTGCATGGTGTCACCTGTTGTCCTTGCTGGGCGTGTTCTCCCCATGTCCTTGCAGGGGGAGGAGATGTGCAAGTGATTATGTGCTGGTGCTACTAGTTCCTTGGTAAGATGACTCTTCACCCCGCCTTAGCTATGGCGACTGATTAGTTCTACCGTGAAGTTTTACCAGGAAATGGGTGATAGTCCACCTGGCCGCGGACCACATGGGGCAGTAAGCCACTCAGATATATCAGGCACAATATAACAGAGACAAAACCGTGATACAGGGTGGCCAAGAAGTAATTACGAAGGTGTAACCATTTATCCTGTACGTTACCTCAGTTCCTCTCATGTCCCATTTCTTATGAGATTTTCCAAGGGAGGGCAACCACTTCCCATCAGCAAAGTCTACAGATGGACATGGGTGAGCCCGTGGCTGCATTCAGCTCAACCAGCAGTCCCGGCACGTTCCCACACGTGCTAGTAGCTGTCCATAGACCTTCTCCAGAACGGCAAGCAAGGGGCCCAGGTATTTCAGGCCAGATCCAACGCTTATAGTTGCAACTCGTAGCAGTCGGCAACAGCGGTTCCAAGCACGCCCTTTTTAGGAAGTACTAGCAAACTTATTACCTCTACTAGAGGCACTCTGCACTTACATCAGGTGGTGTCGCTCGTAGCTCCCACGATGTTCCAGCCCGGGGCAGTCGGTGAGTAGGCCTTTTGCGTTGCGTCTCCCCAATAGCATGGCCGTTGTTCACGGAACACCTCTGGAGCTCCCGCTGATCCATGTCAGGTGGGGCTTTAGCTGTGGGGTCAGTAGTGGTCTCTCATCGCCCCCCCCGGGTGTCGCCGATCTTCAGCTCTGTAGTGGGTTGCAGCGTCATTACCGCTGTTCACGTGGCCTCCACAGTGTCGGCGAGGCAGGCCCCATAGCGTTATGTGCAGCCCCGTTGCAGCCATCTGAGTGCCATCGGAGTCGGGCTGGATGTATTAGGTCCTGACATGCTAACGCCACCCCTTGGTGTGGTTTCAGAATTTGCACAATATTTGTTAATCTGGGGCAGCGTGTAATTGCTATGGGTGTTGCTGTGGCTTTGCCACAGCAACACCCATTGCACGCTCCTTCCACGCAAAGTCTGTGTGTGAAGGGGCCGCATTGATAAGGTAATGTGAAGCCACAAAATGTGTCTTAAGTCCATCTTGTATACACAGTGCAGGGTACAGTGCCGCCAGAGCCTCACAAAAAGTGAAGCTTCAGTGGCACTTGGGCCTCTTACACATGCCCCAGGACCCAAAATATGGCACTTACTGGAAGCATCTGGGTCTTCAAATCTCCCCACCTCTCCTATGCTGTATGGGACTGGTCCACCTGTAAAACAAGAATGGTAAACATTGCTTAGTATAAATGCTAAGGGCCATATTTATACTTTTTGACGCAAAACTGCGCTAACGCAGTTTTGCGCCAAAAAAATTCGCGCCGGCTAACGCCATTCTGAAGCGGCATGCGGGCGCCGTATTTATTGAATGGCGTTAGCCGGCGTTAGCCGACCGGCGCTGCCTGGTGTGCGTGAAAAAAAACACGTACACCAGGCAGCGCCGGCGTAGGGAAAAATGGCGTTTGGGCGTCTAAAAATGGGGCAAGTCAGGCTGAGGCAAAAAAACGTCTTAACCCGATTTGCGCCATTTTTTTACGACGCCCATCCCCCATTGAAATGACTCCTGTCTTAGCAAAGACAGGAGTCATGCCCCCTTACCCAATGGCCATGCCCAGGGGACTTCTGTCCCCTGGGCATGGTCATTGGGCATAGTGGCATGTAGGGGGGCACAAATCAGGCCCCCCTATGCCACTTACCTGGACTTACCTTAATGTCCCTGGGGTGGGTCCCTCCATCCTTGGGTGTCCTCCTGGGGTGGGCAATGGTGGCAGGGGGTGTCC